>NC_139571.1:25070306-25437397 GCF_965112155.1 Podarcis liolepis
ATCACACATAGTGAAACTATGGAACTGACTGCCACAAGATATAAGGTAAAGGGACCCCTGACCACTAGGTCCAGTCGCGAACGACTCTGAGGTTGCGGCGCTCATCTCGCTTTATTGGCCGAGGGAGCTGGCGTACAGCTTCCAGGTCATGTGGCCAGTATGACTAAGCCACTTCTCGCGAACCAGAGCAGCGCACAGAAATGCTGTTTACCATCCCACCAGAGTGGTACCTACTTATCTACTTGATGTGCTTTTGAACTGCTAGGTTGGCAGAAGCAGGGACCAAGCAATGGGAGCATTAGCCTTGTCCTCTATAAATCTGTCTACCTCTACTCAATTGCCTTCAATATAGGGGCTGTAACACGAGAATGGATTCTTTGTGACATCTATATATTGCATTTATTAAATAAGCATGGGAACAAAGGTATCCCGTCAGGTGTTTGTGGAATGAATGTTTGCACCTGCTCGCCCTTCTGTTGCCCACCTTATCCTTACAGGAACAACCAAGAAACCTGAAATCTCACTTGTTCACCATAGATAGCTTCACATTTATTAAACTAAATCTGCATTTAAACATGAACGCCATAATAAAATATCTGTACACTACATCTGTTACAAATATAGAGAATATTTCAAGTGGTTTCACATACGGTAAGGTAGGTATAACACACTCTAAGCTGTTAGTAATACAAGACAATGATTCAACACTGATTGTTTCCAGTTATAGTACTTTACGAAGAGTCTCTCTCACTCTACGCCCATGTAGTATCTGAAAGTAATTAATGATACCAAAGGACTTCTTTTTAATTAAGCTGCGCTGAGCTACCGGCTAAGAATGTCTGAGGAAAATTCCCTAATCTTATTTTTCTCTTATTCTGAGAAAAAGTGAATGTATTCCTAAATATTCTAATTCAGGTTTGTTTTTTAAACTGTCTGTGTCATAAAGTAGCAACAATTCAATATCAACAGCCTTCTGGCATTTTCTTGAAATAGTAGAAAACAGAAGCAACACCTGTGCTCTTGAGATGTATGAACATCTTCCTCCCCCCCTTTTTTTTTGCACCAAGTGATTTGACGTTGCTACAACAGCAAACACAACATACTGCTTCAGGAAGAGAACCTATTTTTTACCATTTGGAAATTTCTGTTGCACACATTAAGCTTTACCTAACTCAGCTGTAAAAGTTGCAAAGTTTTATTAAAGTGTAGTGCAGAACCAAATGTTCTTTGACGGACATTTCTAGTGTGAAAAGGGCTAAGGTGAGCAAAACGTTTCCTGAAAGACTTCTAAAAACTATTTTTTTAAAATGCTAGTTCAGTGCTATTCATTGCCCCAACTAACTCCAGTTGCGGCACAAAATTTTGCTTTAAAACTAGCCGTCCTTTGTGGTAACAATAACATCAACGCACAGCCAGTTGATGGGGGCTGACAAATCTAATTCAGAATGAGCAGTACTTCTGGAATAGGCATTTCACTCACTCTGAAGTAGCTTCCTTGCCTTTCAGTAACATTACAGAGCCAAATCAGATTATCTGCATCATGATTACATTGTTATTAGGAAGGAAAAAATGCCACTTTCAGACGAGGTGTAACAACAAAGCTGTAGACCAGGGATGTCCAGCAAGTCAATCACGATCTACTGGTAGATCCCTGCAATGTTTTGTTAGATAGCGGTAAATTTTTGGCTCCCTTTCCTCTACATTGGTAAATCTGACTTCTGCCCAACCCCCTGCATTGTTGATTGAACTCAGGAAGGGAAGACGAAGCTCCATCTTTGTGACTGTTTTCATCCATAGCGATGTGAGTGACTTAACCCCTACTTCCCCTTCCAAAAAGCAGAACTCCCCTCCCCAAGAAAGCCTGCACCTTAACGCCCACCAACAACCTTGACCTGACCTGACAAAAACAGGGCCTGCCTTCCTCCCAAAGAAAGCTCAACAACTTTGAGCTGAACCCCTTAAAAAACAGGGGTAGATCATTGCCAGATTTTAATTATGAAATTAGATTGCAGTCTCTTAGGAGGTGGCCACCCCTGCTGTAGACCATGGGTAGGCAAACTAAGGCCCGGAGGCCGGATGCGGCCCAATCACCTTCTAAATCTGGCTTGCGGACGGTCCAGGAATCAGGGTGTTTTTACATGAGTAGAATGTGTGCTTTTATTCAAAATGCATCTCTGGATTATTTGTGGGGCATAGGAATTCATTCCCCCCCCAAAAAAAGTAGTCCGGCCCCCCACAAGGTCTGAGGGACAGTGGACCGGCTCCCTGCTGAAAAAGTTTGCTTAGATTGTGAAAGGGCTTGCAATGGAAACATTGCCTGAATGCATGGTGGGTGTTTTCCCCTCTGCAGTGTCTCCCCCACAAAAAAAGATGTCGTCTACCCACCTAAAATCTCTGAAGGGGCAGCATCTATCACAGGAGGAAAAAGAGGTTCACAAAATGTGAACCTTCCCTGCTTGGGTGAGTGGATAAAGATATTGGGTGAAGGAAATTGGAGCACTTATAGGAGAAGCCTTGGAGGGTGGGTGTTGTTAGAGGAGTAGGAAATGTTTTGCAGGCTACAAGAGAAGCGGACATGGAGCAATGGATGCAAACTACAAGAAAGAAGATTCCACCTAAACATTAGGAAGAACTTCCTGACAGTAAGAGCTGTTCGACAGTGGAATTTGCTGCCAAGGAGTGTGGTGGAGTCTCCTTCTTTGGAGGTCTTTAAGCAGAGGCTTGACAACCATATGTCAGGAGTGCTCTGGTGGTGTTTCCTGCTTGGCAGGGGGTTGGACTCGATGGCCCTTGTGGTCTCTTCCAACTCTATGATTCTATGATTCTATGAAGTATAAAGACATGAGAGAGTAATCCTACATATCTGCTCAGAAGTAAGCTCCACTGTGTTGATTGGGACTTAACTCAGGCTTAAACTTAAGGTTTGGCTTCTGAGTTATAACACGTTTAGGATTGTGCTAGCAGATGTTTACTTGCTTATTACCTGATTCATAAACCTTCTTCCTGATAAATCCTCCATCCAATAAACAGCAGCTCCTGTTTGTAGACTAATGTGTGAGTCTTCCTTGTTTACCTTCAACATCCTAGTGCTACTCTTTCAGCGTTTCTCACACTTTCACTCCCCAAAACTGTCGGCTATTTGGGCCGGTTTTGTTCACAATGCTCAAAGAACTAAATTATGATCAAGCATTCAATATCATGGGCAGTGGCAGGGATTTGGGACATTATGGGACATTTGTTCACAGGAAAGTTAGTACAACCTCTAATGAGGTACTACTTTCTGCATAAATAAACTCTGAAGCAGAGCAGCGATTAAGAACAGTATTCATCTTTCAAGTACAGGGTATACCAGATATCTGCATGATGTTCATGTATACACAACATAAAAACAGCAGGCATGGGCAGACTTTAGCCAATCTAATCCTCTATAAACTCAAACTGGATGCGACCCTTGGATTTTTCTACTTCTGCTGATGGGAGCAACAGCATTCTCAAACCAATGCTGCATTTTGCAAGTGTCCCTGTACTGCAGATTTCACAGGTTCATAAGACAAACTCTTAACAGTGTAAGCATGAGATCATAGGGCTGGCAGGGACTGCAGGGACCAACTAATACAACCCCTTCCCAGAAGGCTCCTCCAGCCTGACTTGCTGCCACGCATTAGCCCATGTCATTAAGACCACTGGGTATTATAAAGAGAAAGCAGATGCCAACAAGATGGTGGTGGCTGGGTATATGACTCCATTATGGGTCACTGTTGGAGGAGCTCAATGGCAGTGCAGATGCCTTGTCCAAAGAAAGTTTAAAGGTTTAAATGCTGGGGTCTTCAGTTGAATGAATCCTAGACTGAGGCCCAGGAGAGCCACAGTCAGCACTGGCATTATATAATTGGATGCGCCAAGAGTCTGACTTAATATGAGGCATTACCTTGGGGCTGGGAGAAGACATCCATGATGGTCTCCAACTTCCATCAGCCCTAGGTCAGAGATGTGAGTAGTAGGGCCACAGGTTTCTTACCTGTGCCTTAGAGTCTAGGCAAGTGAATCAAGTTCACATGCTTCAGAGGCAAGAAAAGAAAAAGAAAAGCTTCAGGTCTGCTAGTTCATCTCAGCTGCAGGAACATCCTTCTTAAGCCCAAATTCCAATCATCATGAACAGGTGTCACCATGGCTCCTACAGAGAACTTAAGTACAGCAAAGTAGCAAGGGCAGCCCCTTGTTTCCTGCAAAAACTGTGTTGACCTGGTGTTTCTTGTACCCTACAAGGCTCCCAGGCACATGTGCAAAGAAATTATGCATTTGGAGTGAAGACTGCAGCCATTCTGATAGACAGGTTTACATGGCTGCTAACTAACTGCTTTGATGAAATCTCTAGTTCTTGAGATGGAAAACGTTCTTGTAAAAGATCAACATCTCATGCCTTGGTTATTTATGGAGTTCTGGAACTTGGCTTAGAGTTTTGGTAACTGTGCCTGCTTCAAACATCTATTTGGCATGCCGCTATACATACTTTCTTAGTTAGGCTTGCCAAATATTCTAAGTCAGGTGCCACAGTGACACAACTAGGTGCTTCCAAATTGTTTCCTTTAGATTTGTCTTTTAACAGCAGTGGCGGACCTTAGCATCTCAAATTTCAGTGCCACCCTGTGCATCACCCAAATACGGCATTCCCCCCTTACCGCTACCCACGTTCCATTGGAGTAATACTGGCATGCAGGCTCTGGCACCCCAAAAGCTCAGTGCACAGTACGATCATACCATTTGCCATACCCCTAGAGACACCTCTGCTAACAACAATACAGTCAACTTTCCCATTTCTCTCTCTCTCTCTCTCTCTCTCTCTCTCTCTCTCTCTCTCTCTCTGCAACCATATACTGAATGCTTTAATTTTAAAATTAATTTAGGATTAGTAATTTCCATGATGACAGTTAGGACATGTGTTTTATATGGAGAGTTCTTATGGAGCTTTATTACACTCCAAGACATAACAAATGAAATCTGGGGCGTGGCATTAAATATTGAGAGCCCCATTTAGTTCTGTGGGACAGAACAAACAGCTACACCACTGAAAGGGGCTAAAGCTGCAACTCCCCAAAGTCTATACCTCTGATCCTGGACAGCATTCCTATCACTGCCAGCGATTCCATAGGGAAGGGAGAGGAGTTGCACTGTATCTCTGCGACCTTTGCAACAGACAGGCATTGCTAGCACACAGATATCCTATTCAGTGATTGACGTTTTGCTACCATTAAAAAAAGGCCAGGCAGTCCAGCCTTATGATTCTCATGAATATCCAGCAAGCTTCCAATATGACCCTTTTAAAAGTGTTGCTCCCTAGCAATAATATTGCAGAAAGGAACTTGTCTAAGTTTCACAGATGGACACACAGCTAAAGAACAGTGGTAAACTTAAATCAGACTGACTGACACACAGCCTTGAGAGGTTCCTTTGTTGTCAGAGGTCATGACTGGCTAGCTGATGTTTGGAAATTTAACGTTGCCAAAGCCAAAGTTCACACAGTTTCGGAATTTCAGAACATGCCTTCCCTGCCCACCTTCACACATCAAGTGTCTCATAATTACTTTATATTTTTCTCATTTCATTGATTCCCTTCCTTTTTGATTCTATTAGTACTGCTCTCAAGTTCTCCTGCCACTGTCCTATGCTACAGAAACCAACCTCTGTACCTTGACAGCAAGAAACTATTTCTACTGCGTATAAAAATAAGATCATTTGTTGTTGTGGTTGTGTTTTCCACCTATGATGTAAAACAATCTGGCAGCTGCAGTGAGCAAGAGAACGATATAAACATTTCCATTCTCTTTGCTGTGTGGAATGTGGACAGAGTAACTGTGCTGACCCAAAATTTGGGAGAAGAGGGTTCAAGAGAGAACAGTCAGGGTCACCGTTCCTTTCGTCCTTTTCAGAATAGCCACCGCTTCTTCGTGTGTGATCCCTTCCAAGCTCTGCCCATTGACGGCAATGATCTGATCCCCTCTCTTCAGGCGCCCATCTTCTGCTGCGGCACCCTGAAATTGAAAAGCAGCCAAGTACTGGATTGTGCCTGCAGCTTACTGCAGCAAGTTTATACAGCAATTAAAACAACAACAACACACACAAAAGTTGGGGTGATGGTTTTTGCCCCACAAGTAAATTAGAAAAGATATAAATTGAAATACAAACTGTATTTCTGTATTTGAAATGTTAATTCCAAGTAGTGGGAGTCATAAATTTAAATTAACACGGGGACAAGCAAAGGAGGACACCTTCACCCAGGTGTGGTTCCCCTTTATACACAGCACAAAAATACAATGACCTATCTCTACACTAGGCACGTCCAACTCTATAGAGACTGTGATCTACTCCCAGTTTAATAAAACAGGGGGTGATTTACCCATTGTCATTGCCCATAGTTGTTGAGCTATTTTTAGGGGGAGTGAGTTGCATAAAATCACCCACCCTACAGTCCACAGCTCTAACTCCTTCACACACTCTGCCTGCAAATGCAGGGAATCAAGGCATTCACAAAAGCACCGGTGGCAGCGAGAGGAAATAGCAAAGAGGGCGGGGTGCATCATGATCAACCAGGATCACGTGATCGACCAGTAGATCATGATCGACTGGTCGGACATGCCTACCCTGCACTAACACTATGCAATAGAACGAAATGACAACCCCCCCCATCTCCCTCCTTCTCTCTTTCTTCCCCCTTTCTTTCCTCCCAATCACAAGAAGCCTATGACACTCATACCAAATGTGAACGAGCTGTGAAAAAACTTATATGAATTGAAAGTGGAGACACTATATGTACTTCTCCTTGTTTGTTTGGTAAAGCAAGAAAATCTTCAGTAACAACTTATTTAAAACAAAAATTTGATCTTGGCGCATACCTTTGCAAACACAGTCTTAACATAAATGGGCAGATCTCCATGAGGACTTCCATACCCGCCTACAATGCTGAAACCCAAGCCATCGGGTCCCCGATCCAGAGTGATGGTTTTATACTGTGGAGGTCTGTAAGGCAAGAGGTGGAAAGGTGAAGTCCAGCAACAGCCACTCTGAATCAGTGATGGGCAGATCTTTTTGCTCCAAAGGTCACATGAAGAGGTGGCTGGTTGGTCATGGGAACATATGCCAATGGATGGGACCATCCCCACCCCCCCCATTAAGATACCAGTTTCAGCATAGCCACTCACCCCAAATCATCTTGAAAGATGCTGTTTGTTGTTAGGCCGGCAAACGAAAGGCTAGATGTTGGTGGATCTTGCTGCTGGCTGGTTATGACACTGACATCTCCACCAGCTACAACCTGCAGGTTCAGTTTAAATATAAATGAAACGAGTACACAGATTATCACATGAAAACGGCATGCAGAGAAGCCCCACAGTTGTTATGGGCAGGCAAGAGAGTGGAGGATGTCAGAATCGGTGGGAGAGTTGCGCTTGTTATTTTCTCACTTGCTTCTCCTCCCTGCAAAATCCAAAGGATTGACCTGTGCATGTTCCTCAGAGGGAGAAGCCCAAGGAGCTTGTATATGTCATTGGAAGAAGCGTGCAAGTCTCCACTTCAGGTGTTGATCAGGATCTGAGGCTTTTGTATGTGCTTGCAAGGACACACTTAAGATGCAGATGGAAATATGAAGCACTTCCTAGGTGATTTACAAACACAATAGCAGCATTACTGTTTCTGGTTCCCAAGCCAGACAAATGGTGCCTTGCTTTGGATATGGACAGGGTTGCTCTTGTGAGAATGTGCAAGATTTTGTAGCAGGAAATGGACTAAAACTGATGGGGCAACATCAACTGAATGTTTCTGTGTCCTCCATTGTTTTTCTACCAAATGCACCCCGAGAACTGTAGTGTTTGAAGCCACACACACTTCGCCAAATGTTTCCAATTATTGTTTTCTTTAATTCATACATGCTTGTTTCAGAGACAGATTTGCACCTGTGGTTCCACTCAGAACTCTGAGAGCAATTGCTCTGTTAAGGCTCACAGATACACTACCTAAAAACATGAGGGTCAGTTTGTGTTTGTGTGTTTTCCTTCGGAGCAAGCTTGGCTTTTTCTCTTACCAACATGATTTTCATTTCCTATTTGGTCCCACCCCCATGCTTCAGACAGGTTAAATTTATTCAAGTGCTTTGCAAGTTTAACATTTCTTCAGTGCCCTCTCCCTTTTTTTTTTACCGATCAGGTGTTTTTTTAAAGTTTGAAACACTTTTCTAGAATAGTGCTGGGAGGCAACCTTGCAACTGCCACAAAGGTAACTTATTAGGGCTGTGCACAGCTTCTGTGGCTGCGAAGAGGAATAATGCATCTCCACTGAGCCTGATGCTTAGAGGTTGCACATCTAACCACAGCAGGCTCACACCTATGCACACCGAGACCCTTAATGTCCTGTGCTTTATGTGGAAATGTCCTAAAGCAAACAGGCCTGAATTTGGAAAGAACTGACAAGTTTCCAAGTGTACCCATGGCTTTTGGACCATCTGATATCTTGAATGCCCATGAAGATCCAATTATGGCTTGCATGTGTGACATAATGAAACTACCTGGGCTCCCATGGTTCAGAAAGTAGTATTTGTGCTTTGAAAGCTGTTTAGATTTCTTTCCCCCTCCTGCTACCAGCCACACAGTGGACTGGGCAAACAGAAGTTCGCACAGTGGACTGGGTAAAAAGCTATTCCCTTTAACAGGGAATCGCTTGCCTGTTCATCCATGCGATCAGCTGCTAAACACCTTCAGTTATGCTTCCAGTTCTCCCCTATGCATACCATTGCCTATAATTGTAGCCCAAAGCTGTTTCAGGAAACACGTTGATTACAAACCGTGTGAAAAACAACAACAATGAAACATTGTGGCTACTAACCGTTCATCAAACTGGATAAACCATTCCATGGACAAAATATATTAAATTACAGCCAATGGAAGCTAAATTCTCCTCAGACCCTCGAAGGCTATAATTTCTGTCCTTGAAAACAAAGTTTGAATAAATGTTCTGAGTAGCTTTGCGGGCAATCTTTATTTTTGTCTCTGGTTTTTTTACCTGTATTTCAATAGTGCCAGAAGCATTTTTTAACAAGCTGACAGCCTGAGAATGAGTCATTCCTTCGGTTGGTGTTCCACAGATGCTAACGATCCTATCCCCTACCTGGAATATAAAAGAGGGAAGGGTGGGGGAAGAGAAGTCAAACGTCAATGATATCAAGTCGGCCTCTTGAAAGACACTTTTAACAACCCCCTTCCCATTTCAAGGCAAGTTTGAAACTGCTTCCCTAAGTATGTAGGACAGATCACCACAGATACACATTCTACATTGCCAAGTGCTTGCTACAGAACTGCAGCTCGGGAAAGCACTTTATGTCTGTACCATTAAAAATAAGGTATTGCTCAGATGGTGGCTTATTTTGTGCTCAGCTTCTCCTGTCCATTGCAAAGACAGATGGAAAAATTCTCAGTAGTGATTCCCTTCTTCTGTTTGTGAAGGTGCTGGAAGCTTCATTGTATTGTGAGGGTTTTGAAGATGGCAAGGGGCAAGTGTATATTTCAAGGGCTTTTCAGCCTTTGCTGATTGCAGGAATAATAGCAAAATAAATGTGAGAACTTGCTCCTGCCTCCAGAATTATAAACAGGCAAGGAAGATGGTCTTAAACAGGTCACTCATGAAGGGTATAACATGTGGTGGAATAGTAATGTAATGGGAAATGATATATAATGAAATGGGGAAAAAATGTTTAAAATAACCTTTGTTAAAAAACCAGAAGCTTTTTTACTAGGAATTATAAGTACCGAGATCCCGAAAGACCAGAGGAAATTGTTCATGTATGCTACAATGGCTGCTCGGATGCTGCTCACCCAGAGATGGAAGGAAGAGACAACCCCAACCAAAGAAGAATGGCAAATGAAGTTGATGGACTATGCTGAAATGGCAAAATTAACTGGGAAGCTCAGGAACCAAGAGGACAAGATATTTTAAAAAAGAATGGGAAATGTTTGTAATGCATATGCAAAATCATTGCAGACAGGTCAAAACATGAGCAGGATTCTAAATACACTTGTAATATAACAGAAAGTACAGATAACTTAGGAAGATGAAAAATTGGAGAAGTATTGATATGCAGTTGAAAACAGAATTAAGAGGACCCATGGATGGGATGGGGGGAAGTCAGGTGATTCAGAGTAATCTCGATATGTGGATTCTGTATGATCTTTGGGTGTATGTTTATTTTCTTTTTTCTTTATTTTTGAAAATCATATATATATATGAGTATAACATAAGATCTGGCCACAAGCCAGGTGTTTGTGGGTTCACAGAGTACACCCACAGGTGCTTCCCTCCCTTGGGAGCCTATTTCAGTGTCTGCACCATGAAAAACTGCTGCTTCGGCACAAATGCCCACCCATGCAGAAGACTTCTGAGGCAAAAGTCCTTCTCTAGCAACTTCCCTGAACGCAGCCCGTCAAAACAGTGGTTGTAGAAACAAATGACATACTAGCGGCTCGTGTGCGTAAACAAAATTGAGTTGGGAAGCCTGCTTGTGAGGATGTGGCGGAATCAAGTTGGGGAGTCGACCTAAGGTGTATCCACCTTTATTCTGCTTGCACCATCAAGGACCCCTGCTTGAAATTTTCACCCATCCATGCAGTGTCTTCAGATTTCTGAGCCAACCGAGTGGGAGGGGTTCACAGGTTTTTAACCGAAGACTTTCTGCATTCGACACCATCCCTTCCGAGATGTTCAATGTGCTCTGCAACTGAGGTAGTTTCAATGTGGGAAGGGGCCAAGAGAAAGAAAAGACCCTGCCTTCTTCCGTTGAAGTGAGTTGGAGGAGTCTACAGCCTTTCTGGAATTTGCCACACCATTTGCTAGACACCTCTACCCGCCCCGCAAGACACCTATTTGAGGGTGAAAAGCAACAACTGAAGTTGTTATCTTGAAGTTAGAACATTTCATTTTCAAGGTTTTGCTTTACTCTTTTCTTACCCTCAATTTCTGAGTTTGAGCTGCAACTCCATTAGGATGCATCATGGCTATAAAAATCGGAACATCTCCAAGAGGGCTTCCGACGCCACCAGCAATACTAACTCCCAAGGAATCTGAAGGGCCCTGTAACACACAAAATCAACAACAACAAAAGGAAGCTGCTATTATTCAACACTCAAATCGTTTTGTGCAAGTTCTAAAATCAGAGCTGAGAATCACTATTAGACTACAACTCCCTTCATCCCCATCTATGGCCAAAGGCTTCTCATCTAAACTTCCACTTTATTATTATTATTATTATTATTATTATTATTATTATTATTATTATTATTCTGCGCATCTGACTGGGTTGCCCCAACCACTCTGGGCTGCTTCAAACAGCTTGACATAAGACATAGAAACTTTATTTGCATCAGCCACTAGCCATAGCAATCAAATAAAACACAATATACTGAGGATAAAGCTAAATGCTTAGCTATACGAAATACATTCTAGACATTTACATCAATACAAATGACAGAACTGATACATAATCCTTTAGCCACAGTTAAGACACGTGAAGCAACAGGCTTACTTTTGATTAAAATAAACCTGAGCAATGTTAGAAAGTTAATCAAATAACATATCTTAATTGTCCGTACTTTTTTTTTTTGCAGTTTTTGCTGTCACCTGGTTATCTTGATAACAGATTAAAAACTCCCCTATACAGGGCTGCCTTCAGATGTCTTCTGAAAGTCAGATAGCTGTTTATTTCCTTGACATCTGACAGGAGGGTGACCCACAGGAGGGTGACCCACAGAAGGCCCTCTCTCTGATTCCCTGTAAGTCCACTTAACGCAGTGGGGGAACCGCCAAAAGGCCCTCGGAGCTGGACCTCAGTGTCTGGGCCGAACGATGGGGGTGGAGACACTTCGAAGGTATACAGAAGGTATACCTTCAACACTTTGAATTGGCTTGATTCAGCCAAGTTAGCATTTCATTGTTACCTTTGTTCTATTCCTACTGCCCAAATTCTTTGTAACCAATCCAATGAACCCTAGTCTACTGTACAGTGATACCTCGGGTTACAGATGCTTCAGGTTACAGATGCTTCAGGTTACAGACTCTGCTAACCCACAAATAGTACCTCGTGTTAAGAACTTTACCTCAGAATGAGAACAGAAATCGTATCCCGGCGGGGTGGCAGCAGCGGGAGGCCGTACTAGCTAAAGTAGTACCTCAGGTTAAGAACAGTTTCAGGTTAAGAACGGACCTCCGGAACAAATTAAGTTATCAACCAGAAGTACCACTGTATAAACAAACATACCCACATTTATCAGTACACCGTTATCTGCAATACCAGTCGGTTTTTTTAAAATGTGGAAGTAAAAATGAAACAGCTATATAAAGAAAGCCAAGCTCCCTCTAGTGCTTCTTTGCGCGTACAACGTCCAATCTCTGAGCCTGCTGAGGGGGAATAGCACGGCAATCTGTGAATCTTGCACTTTGTTTAATGCTGCCTTTAGCATTAAGTATTTAAAGGCTGCAACTTTGCACAGTCTAATAGGCTTGTTTTCTGTGAGGAATTTTCGCTGCTGCAACTGTATCCCACATCTTCTGTAGGAGCTCAACTTGATGCTTTATTAGTCATTGCGTTCAGCTCAAGGATTTTAATGTCAGCATCTCAAGGCCCAGATGGCGTGGGGCCACATTATCTGAGCAGCTGAGTCTTCCTGCATGTTTCATAGCAACTGCATTGCAAAGCAAGCATTCTTGTCAGTTAAAGTTTCCACACTGGAGAGCATCGCTTGTCCAGTTTTATTCCTCTTGCTGTTTTCTGCAGTTTAAAACCATTATTTAAAAGTTCATCGCAGGAAGTGGAATTTGAACACAGCTCTTGCACATACTTTATTCTATTCCTGTTCTGGAGCTCAGTGTTTGTGTTTTGAAATGATCTGAAGATTCCTGACAAAGACGAGGATAAGGAACAGCTTTGTAAATAGCTGTGCATGATCAAGGGAGATTTGGGCTTGTGCTTCTTCCACAACACGTCCATCTCCATGCCATGTGGCAAATTGTTTCTGGAGCAGAAGGTGCTTACAAAGGCAGTTTGTAATATGGGATTCTTTTAAAGTAGGAAAGCAACAAAACTAGCCTGCCCACTGGGCATGCCTCGGCTTTTCAGAATGCCAGCAGGAGCTCTCTGGTTTCCAACCAAAAGCACAATATAAATTCATAATGCAAATGGTGGTGTGTTTGTAAAAGGAAGAGATACAAAACATTCTGAAGATTCAGATTCTGCAATTCCCAAGTAAATAAGACTACTGATAGGTTCACCCAAAAATCAGGGAGAGAAGCAGTTTTCAAATCTCCAAACCTAACTTTCTTTCCTTGGATAAATAATGGGAATTTGTGTTATGTAACTTCAAAATATGTGTGAGAGGTCTATTGATAAATAATAATAATAATAATAATAATAATAATAATAATAATAATAATAATAATAATATAATGCAGTCCAAATCTTCCATTAAGCAGAATAGCCAAATTGATTCATGATGAAATCCTGCATCTATTCAAGTTAGTAATCAGTTCTCCTTAATTTTATACCAGCTTCTAGGTTCTACTTACCTTTTTTATTTCGACTGTTCTTAATCCTTGTATTTCAGATGCTACTGTTAAAAAGGGAAACAGCACTGTTATCATTGGTTTTTTCCACTTTGAAACATTATTTTCTATGCACTCCAGAACAATTTATTTTTACCACTGTAAATGGTTACAATGTTTTCAAAGCAGTTTAAGGAACCTGGTAGCGCTAGTCTCCAAGTTCGCTTGTTTACTTAAAAGCACAAAAAAATGATATTTTTTTTCCTTAAGCACATCTCTGTCTTTCCTTCGTGACATTTGTTTGGTCATTAAGTTGCTGCTGGAAAGTCAGGGTTATGTGCCACATCAGAGGCAATGGGGAACTTGCTTGCATTTCCACCCACAGAAATAACCAGTGCTTTTGGGGTAAAAATAAAAATAAAATGAAGTGCTGCTGCTTGTATCTTGATAAAAGTGTTGTGGGTGCCAGCAAAAAAATGGCTGCCTCTGGCACCAGAAAAAGAGGTGGCAGTACTCCCATACTGTTGAATACTGCCACAAGAAAAGCTGGTTCTTGATTGTTTCAATTAGGGTGGGCATAAGAAAGATTGGCATCTACTCAGTGCTGAATTTACATATAAGCTAAACAAGCTATAGCTTAGGGCCCCACTCTCTTGGGGGCCCCCCAAAATTTAACCACAGTCTCTGGTTGGTATATCTCGTAGTTCTAGTCAAAAACAAAGTAGATAAAAATCTGCCCATCGTCCCTGGCTTAAACATTTCATTCCTAGAGGGAAATTTTAATCAATGGCCAATAAACAAGAACAGAGTTTTGTTTTGTTTATTTCTGAAGTCACTGAGGTTCTGTCATGAATATCGCTTTCATCCCCAGTGCACAAAATCTTTTTATATGTATACTTTCAATTGATAAGATAATTTGTTATATTTTCATACAATAATGAAATATCAACTGTTATCTGAATTGTATGGAGGCAAAATAAATAGAAGAAAAAACATACCACCGAAACAATACTGAGGATTACTACATTACCCACAGTAATGCATATGGATATACAATGGTACCCCGGGTTAATACGCTTCAGGTTACAGACTCCGCTAACCCAGAAATAGTACCTCGGGTTAAGAACTTTGCTTCAGGATGAGAACAGAAATCGTGCTCCGGCGGCGTGGCAGCATCAGGAGGCCCCATTAGCTAAAGTCGTGTTTCAGGTTAAGAACAGTTTCAGGTTAAGAATGGCCCTCCGGAACGAGTTAAACACTTAACCCGAGGTACCACTTTATAGAATCCCGTACTTTCAAATTCCAATACAGTATGAAGATGCCCCATTTCTCAATCAATCACTTTTCTTTTTGTCTACCTTCTCTGACTAGCCAAGTTTGTTAATTTTATCTTATATATAAATTATCCCACATTCTTAGGAAATAATCTGATATAAATGGATTATCTTTATTTTTCAAGTTCTGCCTTCTAATGGAAAGTCCTACTGTTATTAAAAGGTGAGTAATAATTCCTTATTCTTCCATTGCAACTACTGGATTTCACAGACACAAGCACCATTAAGGGATCTAATGGCAAGTCATAGCTCGACATTTCCTGCACACAGCTGACGACCATTTTAGAAGCATACAGTTGATGTGTGACTGCTGACATACAGGTCCTTTTGGACCCGGAAGAGGGAGAAATGAGGGTGGGAAAGGGGGCATAACAGGCTTCGACCCAGAACACAACCCCTGTGGAAATGGAGAGTTGCCTGTACACTCAGGAATCAACTCCCAATATTTTTTAAACTTTAGAACATGACCAATACACGTGAGCATAAAAGCACAAAATCCTATGTGATTGCTGGGAGAACAACATGTATCTAACAGCACAGAAATAAGTGAGAAGATATTAGTTACAGAATTTGAACAGCAGCAGCTGAAACTTACAGGAATTCTTCTTCAGAGTACTTTCATAACTTTCTGGTGGGTTGGATCCCGAACCTGGGAAACTGAATGATGACAGGCTTCCGCTTCCCTCGCTGACCTTAAAGAGTTACACCACTGAGAATTACTAGAATCCCTTGAATCCAGTTTTCTTTCTACATCAACAATGGCATGTTCAGATGTCCAGCTTAATAATCCAAAATACCAACAAGCTTCGTGCAACCACACTCAGCCAGGTCACTCCTCTCTTCATAACAAGCCAGGATATGAAGCCAAGGTTTGAAGTTTGTTTAATATCCTGATTTCTTTGGAAGCCATTAACCACAGTTTCCTAGTTAACCGGTTTCCTGGATTTCTTGAAGAGGAAGGAGCAAAGTGGCTGCATGTAGCTTGTTCATAACTTGGATCACTAAGCTGATATTTTATCATCCAAGTATAACTACTGTCTCATATTTCGTAAGTAATATTTTACTTGGACCATGTCTGCCAGTTGTGCTCAAGGACATGGTCCCCCCCATGGGAGCGAAAGTACAAGTATGAATGGCAAACTTAATAGTTTGCAGCATATTAGAGCAGTCAGAGCAAGAGCTTGGCAGAGTATCTTGTTTGGCGTAAAAATACTGTGTACCGGTAGAAGGAAGCACTTTTCTGGAGGGAAAGAACCCTCCAGATATGTGAGATATTGTACTCTCTTTCTCTGCTAAATCAGACTTCTCAGCAGCTATCTTGAATGGAGATGTAGCCAAGTTACTCAGAGAGAAAGACAATGGTCAATTCTGTTCCCTGTGCAGAGCAACCAATCAGGCATGCACAGCCCTCCTACAGATGCAGTACAGCTGCTAACAGTGAGAAGAGGGGTTAGCACCAGAACATCCCTTCAGGCACAACATAGTACATGGGAGGAGACAGAAAGGAGGGGAGGGGGACTAGATCATACCCCAAATGTTTAGTTGTGACAGCAAAAATCGTAACAGTTAAATCCCAACTTAGTTTTCAGTACATTTGTAGATGTGCCTTGCCTTACACAGCATTGGGAACAGGGCTGTGCTACACAGCAGCTTTGAGGATCTAAGCTGTTAAAAAAAAAAGCTAGAATAAACCCAATATGACTATGGGTACATAAAACTGCCTTTTATGTACTTGGCTTGGAGTTTATTCATCTCTGATCAGCCTCTACAGAAAAATCACTGCCACTGCGAAATCAATTCCCTTTTATTTGCTTATATAATTTTAACAATGCTTGTGATGGTTCCAAATGAAGCCAATGCAAGCAATTACAAACCTGGCTGCTCTGAGACGTTCTCCTCTCCGAATGGAATGGGCCTGCCTTTATTCTTCCAACTTCTAGTCTGACTGTACCTAATGAGCACTAGAGAGCAGGCATTATTTGTAAGACACAGATTCCTTAACCCAGAGTATAATGATGTAAAGGCATATCTTAGTTAAAGGAAGATCAAGGGCCATTTCACATGAGTCTTAGCTGAACCTTCTGTAAGAGTTGTCCATTGTGTGATTACACCCGTGCTGAGAAATTGCATGAACCTTGTCTAAAATCACAAAGGAGCATGTAGATTGCACATTGCCCATGCCTGCCAGTTGGTTCAACAAGGACATAGAGGGAGGTCCCTACAGAAGCAATGGAATAATAATGATGGTACATCAGCTGTATTTCACAGCCAGCTATGCCCATTAACAAACTGCTGTTTGGACAAGGTAACAAAATTATACTTTGAGTGCTTTAAGTGGGAGAAGCTCTTCTCTAACTGCAACATTGAATGACATGTGAGAAGAATCAATTCCAAAATACACAGAGAATGAAGAAGTATTCACCAAATAAGGAATGCGACCCGAAACCTGTTTTGGAAAACCAAGCAAAACCACCTTCAGCCATTCCAGGCTTTGCTTCTGTACATTCCAAGTCCAACAGAAGTTTGCATTAGCCCCTACTTTAACCCTCAGCAAGGACATCCACTATTGATGTCTTCAGTGACCCCAACGTTAAGTGGCTAAACCTAGCCCTTCTAACATCTAGCTAGCATTTCTTTTCTGCCCAGAGTATCACATAACGCAGCGCTAATGCTTCCCCCCCTTTTTTATCCCCATCTACGAAAAAGCCACAGCAACATGATGCTTGCAAGTTGCTTCAAAGCACAACATATAGTCCTGACTTTGACAAGTAGGAATGATAAAGGAACTTCATTTAGAAACAGTAGCTTTTGTTTCCACTGCTGGCCGTGCACTGCAGTGCTAAATCAGAAGTAGCAGCATATTTTAATCCCCCGGAACAAGTGAATATCTTTTAATCCCCAGTCTGTCAGTTCTGTATGTGCTGAACACAAAAATGAAAGCGGGGTGGCTGGGTGGGTGCGAACATGTACCTAAAAGGAACTGCTTAACTTAGGCCTTTCATTTGCTTTACAAATATGGAACGTTAAAAAATGCCAACCTTAGCATCCCTTAAGAAAATACCAGAAGAGACCGGGAACGATTAGTAGGGGTGGCCTCCCAGCAGCAGAGTCACTCACACTTAAAGGAATGGTGGTGGGGAGGTCAATAACCTCCTACCAATGTGCTGTTGTAGTGCCAACCTTCCCATCACCCTCTCTCCCAGGAAGTAGCCATGACTCAACTGCCAGAAGGCCCTAGTGCAACCTCTGCTCACCAACGCCCCCTGCATAAGACCTGTCCCTAGAATTACAAGGAAGTCCCTGTTACATCAGGCAAGAGGCCCATCAGATACCTATGGGAAGTCTGCAAGCCAGATGGGAGTGCAACAGCACTATTCTCATTTTGGAAAAAAGAGGACCCAGTATCCATTTATGCAGTTATGTTTTTCTCTATCGTTCTGCCATTACCTTTAACAAAGCGGCCACTGCTTCCTGGTTAGCATTTCGAACATCTTCCCCGTTCACCATTAATATCTGGTCTCCCTGCATCAGTCTCCCATCCAGATCTGCTATGCCTCCTTTGACAATGTCTGACACAAACACTCCAGTGTCATTCCTGCAAACAAAATAATGGAAGTATATTTTGTTCTGTTTCTTTATTTAAAACATTATATATTGCCCTCCAAGAAGACATTTCCAAGGTGGTTTACTATGAACTTATGAATGTATTCATTACATAGTTACCTGGTTAAGAACGAGCTTTTAAAAGCAATGATCAAACAAGTATTTTGGTGGGTAACATGAGATTTCAGCACTTTCATACACATACAACCTAACAGGATGGATTCTCATATGCAGATCTTACAGCAGAATATGGTGTCCTGGTGAATAAGGGAGACCAAGGTAACAATGCCATAGACACAATTGCTCCATACGCCAAATATGAATTTATTTCTGCAGTCATAAAGTGTGGAAACTAAGAATGACAACATGCTGAATTTAGTAAGAATTTAGTTTGTGTATGTCAGCAGAGGGGACTGGTGGGCCAGATTCCCTGGCAGGCCAAGTCTGACAGGTACAAAGGTTTGTTTACCTGCCAATCATCTGATGTCACAATGACATCAGGTGATGCTGTGCTTTGAAGTCCTTATTGTTGGAACTGGTGGCTCAAACAAGAACCATCTTGGCTGTGAGTCCTGGAAGACCTGCTCCCTGCCTTGGAGGTCTTTTCCAACCTGGGCAGGAGGATATGGCTCTGACTGACTCCAACTACAAAAGCTGAAGCTGCTTAACAGACTCTAGGGCCAGGGTGTTGTTTGGAGGTTTTTGCAGTGGGATTATTGAGGATAGTTTGAACCGATGGTTTGAATAGAGGAAGGGCAAATAAAATTATGTGTGTGTGTATGAGCCAGGGAGTGCGAGGCTGTCTAAAAGTGCTTTGCCAAGGCAGCTGTTTTTCTTCTTTCCAGATCACCTGATTGGTGCATGTAAAGATGTTATGTTCCAGTGGTTACATTTGTGTTAAGAGACTTAGGAGTAATGCATCTATCAATAGCTTCTTCATTCTTGGGGGTTGCTGAAGAAAATGATCTTCTTTGTCTTGCCCTTTTCTGAGCAACTTTGCTATCTAGTCAAACAAGGAAGCTTAGAGACTTAATAGCAGATGCAGTCCCAAAGGGGACAACATTTCCTCACCCCTAAGCAGTAAGGGTAGAAAGCTCTTATTTTAGTTGTACAGATGAGGAAGTGAATCTGACTTGCAGCATGGCTAAGCAAGAGGTGAGGGGTGCGTTGAAACTATATCTCCGTTGGGTGTTATATTGGATTAGACAAAGTGAATATTGCATTTATATAGTGGTCAGATGAAGAATTAGAAGTTCTTTATTTTCTGAATCTTATTTTTCTATCTTTCTCTTTTAACCTATTTTCTACTCTTTCTATTTATTTATTTATTTATTTATTTATTTATTTTTCTTTCTCTATTTCTCCCCCCACCCCTTTGTGTTTTTTATTGTATCTAGATCTTGGTTTGTTTGAAAAAAGCAAGGGGGGGGGGAGAGAGATATTAAGCTTTGTATTTTTCTCTATAAACTTTAATGTAATGCATTTCCAAAAAAATAAATAAAGGTATTTCACATTTCCAAAAAGAAAGAAAGAAAGAAAGAAAGAAAGAAAGAAAGAAAGAAAGAAAGAGAAATAAACTATATCTCCCAGGTCAAAGCTGCACTCACTAACAACATTAGTGAGAGAAGGTGAAGTAAGAATTCCCTCTCTTAGCATTAAGGGAGGCGATTCTTATTTCACCTTCTCTCAGCAATGTTGTCTCTGCATTAGCTTGCACACAAACAGGGCCAGATTTAGGTTTGATGAGACCCTAAGCTACTGAAGGTAGCTGTCCTTTGTCAACAACAAATTGTCGCTGTTTTTTTGTTGAATATATGCTATATGGTAATTTATGGACCTAATAGGTATCTAAAGCCCTTTGCACATAACAAATAGGATCCTACACAACACAAAGCACTTTTGCTGTATGTAGATTTTACTTTATTTGTTTTTTATCTTATATTTGGAAATCCAGGTTTTTTCCCTTTAATTTTTTTTGGGGGCCCCCAAGAGAGTGGGGCCCTAAGCTATAGCTTGATTAACTTATACATAAATCCAGCACTGCACACAAAGACCAAACAGACTTCCAGAAGCTCTCCTCATGTACCCACCTCTTCCCAACAATACTTAATCCAAGGCCTTTGCCTGGCTTCTTCTGTAGCTCTATACTGAGCACATCATACATGTCTTCTTCCTTATACTGAGCTTCGTCCCTGTAGACAGTGAGGCGGACTTTCTGAGGCGTCTGTCTGAGAACGTTTATGGCCTCGTCGTGCGTTGCGTTCCTTAGGTCGATTCCGTTCACCTGGGATTCAATTGTATGGCAGATGTCAGAAGCATATAGGCCCCCCTCTAGTCCACTCCTGCCTTTCTCCTTGCCCCCCCCCTCCCACTTTCAGAAGTATGCAATGTAAGGATGGCTTGTACGTTGCGCAATGTTATACCTCCAAGATCTGATCACCAGCCCAGAGCCTTCCATCTTTGGACGCTGCTCCTTCTTCATACACCTCATGGATAATAATCGCACCCTGTGGATTTAAAAAGCAAAATATAAAACTTGCTAGACCTTTTCGTTCATCATTCAGTTCAACTATTTTGAGCCTAAAAAAAAAGAATAAAAGGGGGTTTTGTGGAGATCTCAAAGGAATACAGATGAATCAAATTTTACTAAGGAATGGGAGAAAGTATGTAATGTATCTGAAAAATTATTGTAAAGAACTACACACTTTAGGAGGTTTGACAGAAATCTTGTGGTAAAAAAATTGAGTTATGGACTGATTAAGGTTTTATAATAATTGGAATTAATGAGAAGTTGCAGAAGGAAAACAATAACAAAAGGAACCACAAAAGGGGGGAGAGTCCAAAGGGATACATTGTTTGTATTCTGTCTTTTTTTTGGGGGGGGTCTTTTTTTGTTAGTATTTGTAAAATTGAAAATGCACACACACACAAAGTAATACAGATGAATAGTGGTGCCCAGTGGCGTAGCGTGGGGGGTGCAGGGGGGGCCGGCCGCACCGAGCGCAACACCTGGGGGTTAGGGTTAGGGGGCACAAATCCATGGGTGAGGGGGCGCAAATCCACGGGTTAGGGGGCACAAATTACTTGCCTTGCCCCGAGTGCTGACAACCCACGCTACGCCACTGGTGGTGCCTAGAATAAATTCCGGTACAAAAGTAAAAAATGTATTTAAATAAGTTTTCATTTGCTGTCTTGATGAAAATGTGTGGTCAAGAAAAGCACCAAGAGAGAAAGCACCAACGTTTGTGTGTGAGAGAGTGAGTGAAATTTCAACGGTGCACGGAAATAAAGATTGCATTTACATAACACATTTCAAAGCACCCTTCTTCGGGAACACTACAGATTCGAACAGCAACATTTCACACTTAAGAAAAAAATGTTAAAATGCTTATAAAACATAATAAGGATGAAACCCATTATTTAAAATGTATTTTATGTGGCAAGCAGCAAGAAATACATTTAAAAACTTTGTAACACTTGTACGGACGCTAAAAATAATGCTCCAACACACACACACACACACACACACACACACACACACACACACACACTCAAACAAACAGAATGGGGGGGATGACCCTGCCTAGTGCAATTATGGACATAAATTTTATTCCCCAACTTAGAGATCAATTGTTCCCATCCATTTATTTGAGTCACATTATATACTGTATTTTTCCTTGTATAATGCCCCCTTTTATAAGACACCCCCTATTTTGGGGGACTACAAATTAAGAAAATGGGAGAGGGGGAGATTGCCCAGAGTTGCTAAACTCTTTTGGGGAGGATTGCCCATACTTGTAGAGCTTTTTTGGGGGGAGATTGCCAAAATTCACTCAACCACTAGACTTCCAATAACACACTAACAATCTCCGGCTCTCAGCAGCAACCAATCCCACGTCCCCCCTTTTCACTATCTGTGTATAAGACGAGCCCCAATTTTTAATATGATTTTTATAGACAAAACCCTAGTCTTATACACGGAAAAGTACGGTATGTCAAAGAAAGACGCATTTTCCTTCTTAGGAACTTTAGCTTGGGGTTATGAAAGGCATTCGTTACAAACCAGCAAAGTATCGGCTCCTCCTACTATGCTCAAGCCAAGACCGGTGCGTCCCTTGGAGATATCGATTGTCGTTTCACATCCCGGGATGATTGGGCATGTAGCTGGGTCAGATATCAATGTGGCTGGAGTTGAGGACCTGCTTGTGTCTAGAAACAGAAAATCGACTAGTTATAGCTATAGCTGCTCTCCTCCTTAAAAATCCTTGTCTACTATGGACTTTATCCTTTTATTCATTAAGGTGAAGAAGGCTTTTGTTGTCCATTCTACTGCCCCCAACAAATACCCACATATACGGTTCGCCTCAATGCACATAAGAAAACCTGTGATGAGCTCTAGCCCCAAGAAACAGAGATGCCACCTGAATTCTTGAATGCTTCTTTCTCTCCTGCAAAGTCTGAAATCTCTCAGAAATACAAAGTTATGTTTACAACTTATCTGAGAGGAACCATCTCTGGTCATACACACATTTGGCTGGATGCATCAATGTTGAAAAAACTATAAAATGGGATGGCTTTTGTAGTGGTTTGGAGTTACTCGTGCGTAAACTGTCCCCTTTTGGAGCTTGGCTGCCTGGGTTAAACCGTCCTGACTGCACAGCCCATCTCAGCGTGGCTGCCTCAGTCGCTCGCAGAATCTGTCTGTGGGCGTTTCTTAAACCGTTGCCAGCATAAGAGTTGTTTGACTCCCAATCATCTCCGCCTCTCATTGCGTGGGAGTCTCCTGCGCAAGGAGGGCATGGGTAGTGGAGGACCAGGGCTCTCCTCACTGACTTCCAAGGAAGAATCCCGGAGCCCTTCCACCTCTTCTCCCATTTGCTCTCCTGGCTCCTTGGTGTTACGCTGATTTCCTTCCCCCTCCACCAAGCTGCATCTCCCCCTAGTGCTTGTACCTTCCCCTGCAGAATCGGAGAGCCTCTCCTTCGCCTGTTGCTCTGATGTCAGTTTCCTGACAGCTTTAGATGTTGTTTTCAACTTTTTCCATGTGGGATGTCTGCCACTCCCACTTTGGATGACGGTACATCATATTTTGTTTGTAGGGTCTTTAATTACTTTATTCAACTGTTTTGGCCAAGGATCAGGAGGTATATGCTTTTGTTTTGTTTTTAAAAATGCAACCTATGATTTTATCTTATTTTCCCATTCCTTAATAGACTACTTAAATTGGATTTCTGCAGTGATCTAGTCAGGCCTGCTCTTTCAACCAGCTTGGACTCATGCCATAGACTGGTGAAGTGAAGGGCACTAAAATCACAGTTACGTCCAGCTGATGATAAGTAAATTTCCCTACTTGGAAGAAAACTAATAATTTTTAAGTGCCTTTGGCTTGCTAGGCAAAATCACAGGTATGCAGCTTTCCTAATAATAATAATGTCACAAAGCGACTTACAGCAATATATAAACATTAAAATCAATTACAACAAAGCCAATTAAAAAAAACACATTTATACAGACAAAAGACAGGTCTTACAGTATCTGCCACACTAATGGAGTACTTAGAATAATTCATATTAAGGCCCCAAAGCCTGGGTAAAAAGGCAAGTTTTTGCCTGCTGCATAAAAATAAAGATGTGTCTGGCAAGCCTCCATGCAGAAAGCCTTGTTGCTGGGCTTATGAACCATGGCTTGTTTTAACAATGGTTTGTTATTTTATCTAAATGTAATAGCTTTGCTTAAGCATCCTTTGTTTGGCCATCCCATCCTAGACACTCATTAAGGGAAAGAGGCCCAAGGAAACAGCAGCTTGAAAACAAACCAAGCTTTGGAGAAATAAATAAGCTGTGGTTTCTAGTCTTGTCTGCGCATTGTCTCATGGTTTGGTGAACAAAACCATGGCTAAAACAGACCATGTTTTAGTTCTACGAATGAATGCAGCCATTGTAAGCATTTGTCACTGAATTCTTTCCCAAGACTTGGGGTAACTAGAAGATTCTTACTTTTAACGGACTCTGGTTCTGGTGATTCAGAAGGTGGAACAACGGCTGATTGTTGGATATTAGTTCTCTCACCCGAAGTAGCACTGTAAATCGGTGTTTGTGACCGAGCAGCTGTCTGACTCTCCTCTTCAGCTGAATTGATTGTGAGTTTCACAGTGGGCTTTGATGTCTTCAGCAAACTGATAAACTTGAACAGTAAAAAAGAGCAAACTTTCATGTAACAAGCCAATATAGATACAGTGGTGCCTCGCAAGACGAAAAGAATCCGTTCTGTGATTCTCTTCGTCTAGCGGTTTTTTCGTCTTGCGAAGCAAGCCCATTGACGGATTAGCGGATTAGCACTATTAGCGGCTTTTAGCGGCTTTTGGCGGCTTATCGGATCAGCTGATAAGCGGTTTAGCAGCTTAGAAAAAGGGGGGGGGGAACCTGCAGGAACTCGCAAGACATTTTCGTCTTGCGAAGCAAGCCCATAGGAGATTTGTTTTGCGAAGCACCTCCAAAACGGAAAACTCTTTCGTCTAGTGAGTTTTCCGTCTTGCGAGGCATTCGTCTTGCGGGGCACCACTGTACATGATTTTTTTTCATTCTAGAGTATAGCAGGCATATTGTAACAGATTTCCAAGAGCATGCATAGGAGTCAACTCCTGGGGACCAAGGTCCTGTTGGCTCCCCCCAAAAATTTGAGGGGGCCAGGGGGGCCCAAAGTCAATAGGCATTGCCATTCAAATGGTGTGTGTGCCACATCTTGTAATTGATTATGTGGGGTGCTGCCCCCCATATTTTATTCAAGTCATGGTAGATGCCGCTTCTTTCAACACATAACTTGAGAGGTTTTTTTATATTTTAAAATGCCCTGTGGTCCTCAGGTGAAAGGCAGTGTAGAAATTTAATAAATAATAATGAAATAATAAATTCAGCTGCTTTAAAAAGGGAGCTGGAATCCCTACTCTGCCCTTTCCCTCCAAAGAGGTGATCGCAAGAAAGGACCCCAGGGCAGCAAACAACAAAACAGGATTAAAAATATTTAAATATCCTCACAGCTAAATAATATGCCCCACGAGCCGCTTCAACGTCCCAAAAAAGCCAACATAAAGTGGTATCTCGTGTTCAGAAGTGCAACAGGAAGGAATGAGAAGGAAGAGAAAAGATTTAGCAACCCTCCTGAAACAGACAGAGCACCCCTGGTCCCGTAGCACCTGACTAAATGCCTAAACAGAATCCTGGTATCCGTATCTTTATGCCCTTCAACGGATGTATAGAACAGGAGTCAGTAAGTCACATGCTGTAAGGAATTGCTCAAGTACCTTTTCTATAGGATACCCCACAACAACTTCATCGTCCACTGCCAGAATCTGATCTCCAACTTTAATTCGGCCATCCTGAAATAAAAATAACAACACTGGGATGGGATGTGGGGGGGGGGGGAGAAGGTTTCCCCATCTATACACTTATTATCTTCTTCTCTGAATGGGTCACAATTTAACGGCCTTACCTTTCCTGCTGCACCATGCTCTGTTAAGCTCTGAATAACCACACCGTTAAATGTGTCTTCTTCACCAATGGCAATACCTATGCCTCCTTGATCCTAAGAAATACAAAGGGACACCCAGAGTTATAGAAGAATGTCAATCAAAGCTGTCTTAAGTATGAAAGCTTGAGGAGTGCTATCTTTGTTAATTTCTTTGAAACATGGCCCAAACGATCTGCACCACTCGAATGCATTGATCAAAACGAGTTCACTCCTCTGAAACTTGTGGCACCATCCCTGGCAGTTTAAATGTTGCAAGGTGCATATGAAATACTTATTTCAGAAAATGCAGATTAAAAAAGTGAGACAGAGAGACTGACAGAGGTGGCATTAAAGCAGAAATTAATGCAGAAAGGAAAGAATTATGGAACATATTCAGAGAGACCATGTGCATCTATATGGTTTAGACTTTAGTTGCTCTTGAATATTGGCTCTTGAATAAATAGGGATTTTTTTTTGTATGCTTGTAATTTGTTTGATTACAGTGGTACCTCTGGTTGCGAATGGGATCCGTTCCAGAGACCCATTTGCAACATGAGCAGAATGCAACCTGTGTCTGCGCGGGTCACGATTCGCCGCTTCTGTGCATGCATGTGACATCATTTTGAGGGTCTGCACATGCGCGAGCGGCGAAACCTGGAAGTGACCCGTAAGTAAGCCGCGGGACGTATCCTGAAAGAATGTAACCTGAACAAACGTAACAAAAGCTATGACTGTATTTGTTCCTTTTTGAAATACACACACACACACACACACACACACACACACACACACACATTTGTATACCACCTTATACCCACAGTTCACAACACACACACACACACACGAGAGAGAGAGAGAGAGAGAGAGAGAGAGAATAATGTTCCTAAGTAAATCCATGCTTAGCATAAGAGTATGCACTTCATAAAGCAATTCAGTTAAAAATATATTCACTGCAGATAAGAACAGGCATAGAGAAAGGCTCCATTTGTACGAAACAAAAAAGAGTGTTTAGTATTACAAGAACTAGCCTTGAGCACTGAGTTCCACACACTAAACTGTGGTAAATCTTAATTATAGTTAGTTGAAACAAGGGGCTGAAGCTAGGTTGTTTTAACAAATCCTAGTTACCATTTCCCACAGCTTGTCTAAATCTAGACAATACAGCAATATGTGGTTAATCTAAAATTAAAGTAAAAAACATCCAAATTCCTCCACACCGGAGGATTGATGAAAGGGAGGGTGAGAATGTGAGCCCGAGGCCTGCTACAACTCATTTTCATGCTTTAGTTATGTTTTGAATGAAGCCAAACACATTGCTGGATTTTGGGAAGTCTAAGACTATGCAACAGCATAATGACCACATGTGATCCAATACAAAATGGGAAAACACATGGATTCTGAGAATGAAACTGAGTGTTGATTGTAAGATTGAAAACTGAGACCATTAGAGAAATTTGTACATTCATAGTAGGAAATGGTCCCTTCCCCTTCAGACTAAAGAAATTACAGACAGAAATGTTTGCGGCCATTTGCATCAGCATCTACTCACTTTAGGCAATTCCACATTTTTAATATTCTTATATAAACTCAAATCTATAGGAAAAATAGAGCTTGGATCATTCACTTCACCCTGAAAGAAAGAAAGAAAATATTGTATCAAAATATATCAATACAGAAAAACATAACATAACACACCATGCTCATTATAGAGGTCACAAAACCAATACACTAATGACATCCCGGCAACGACCAATTTATGCATGTCCAATTGACATGTGACCATGCACACATAAAAAAAGGTAAAGGTAAGGTAAAGGCCCCCAGTCAAAGGCGACTATGTGGTTGCGAAGTTCATCTCGCTTTCAGGTCAAGGGAGCCAGTGTTTGTCCACAGACAGCTTTCCAGGTCATGTGGCTAGCACGACTAAACTGCTTCTGGCACAACGGAACACCGTGATGGAAACCAAAGCACATGGAATCACCGTTTACCTTCCCGCTGCAGTGGTACCTATTTATCTATTGCCACTGGTGTGCTTTTGAACTGCTAGGTTTGCAGGAGCTGGGACAGAGCAACAGGAGCTCACTCTGTTGCAGGGATTTGAACTGCCAACCTTCTGACCAGCAAGCCCAAGAGGCTCAGTGGTTTAGACCACAGCGCCACCCGCATCCCTTCATGCGCACGTGCATTGCGGCAAGCTGGACATGGCAGGGGAAAGGGGCAGGGCAGAACGGGTTTATGTGTGCTTCGTCGTTGCACACGATGACCCGGAACGCAACCCCCACGCAAAGTGGGGGTCGCCTGTACTAATGGCCATCTCATTTCTCTGTGTTTATTGAGCCAAAATGTCACGGTCCACATAGGAGATAATGTATTTGGGGGAGGGGGGAAGAAGCCACTGGGCATGCTCATTGTTCAACAAGCTACTAGGCTACTGGCTACTAGGGACAAAAATGAAAAGCCAGGGTAGGAGGGGCAATGGAGCAGGATATTCTGGAAGCAGCAGTGCTCTGTGCTACAACATTTTGTTTAACGCAAACTTCCCTCCCCGTCCCCAATTTCAAATTTATATTAAAGTACCTCTGTTAAAAAAAGTCTTGCTCAAGTCTACCTTGATTCCTCTTGTTTCGAAGCTATTTACAACATACTGAAGAGCAGCCCCTTTCCCCCATACCTACCACTATTAATTCTATCACATGAAAATAAATATGAAATACAAATTGTACCTCTTCATACTGAAGTAGCCCAGAAGAGGAAGGTGAAGTCTCTGTTGATTTCCCAGGACAAACAGCCATCTGCTGGACAGCATCTTTGTTTCTATAATATATGGAGCAGAAAGTTTTCAAAACGAATTCTACAATACTTTCGACAGCTAAAGCATTTGCTTTTTGCAGGACATACCCACAATAGTGGTAAATCCTGAAAAGCAAATATATCATTCAGGGAAGCTTTTAGCAATGCTTCAAAAGTTGAATTATATGGGGAAAGATACTGTTGAATATGCATTTAGATATTACAAAATGTTAAAAATAGATACAAACATTATAGGTTGCTTACCTGATAAATATGATTTTTACTTTAGAAGGTGCACATTTTATTATTGAAGATGCATTCTGATGAGTCTTTCCATAGAGAACTTGTCCATTTATCTAGATAAATCAGAATGGCATGGATACTTACTTTAATTATGAATACCAGCTTTGTTCCACAGACAAAAGCAAACTTGATTTCTTTGTCACTATTGTTATTAAAACTGCTATTCAACCATTATGGTTGCAATGCACAAATCCTGTATATCTATACTACAATTGTATCTCTATACTACAATCTCCTTTTTTAGTATATAAAACAGCTGCTGGTTTGTATTTGGCTCTCGACTGGCTGAAATCGTCCTTCATTAGGTTGCAGTGGGCTGGCTGACTTTGGGAACATCGTTATCAATTTCCACTAGTGATTGATCACCTCGTGACTCACTGTTTGTCAAATGGAAAAAAAAGGCATGAAGACAGCAGGTTTATACAAGCAAGTAAAGGTACCGTATTTTTCGCTCTATAAGACGCACCAGACCACAAGACGCACCTAGTTTTTGGAGGAGGAAAACAAGAAAAAAAATATTCTGAATCTCAGAAGCCAGAACAGCAAGAGGGATCGCTGTGCAGTGAAAGCAGCAATCCCTCTTACTGTTCTGGCTTCTGGGATAGCTGCACAGCCTGCATTCGCTCCATAAGACGCACACACATTTCCCCTTACTTTTTAGGAGGGAAAAAGTGAGTCTTATAGAGCAAAAAATACAGTAAATCAGCCCACTCCAACTAGGTCATTTTGTAAACAAGCATGGAAATGAAAATAAAAGGTATTTTATGCAGTTCCTGGAGTGCACTGAAGTCCTCATTGAACAGAGTAAGATTTGCTTCTGATTAAACATACATGGGATTGTTCTGCTATTGCATACTGTGTCTAAACAGTGTGCTTGTGATTCGAGGACCCGATCCCCGCTTGGGGAATAAAGACATGTGGACACGGTATATAAATCCTCAATATGAGGCCAGAAACACTTTTGCACAGCTTTTACAGGTGCACCAATCACACCTGTTCCTGGAAAAGGGAGATGTGACCATGTTCACACATGCCTTGGTCACACTGAAGTTTAGTGCAACATACTCTACATGGGGCTACCTTTGAAGAATATTTGGAAGCTTCAGTTGGTTATGACATGCTCCTGCCTGTCTATACCGACTAGTGCCCATTGTTTAGAATATGTGACCCCAAATTTGTTCAAGCTCCTAGACCATTTCTGAGCCCAATTCTAAGCATTGGTGATGATTACCCTGAGAGCCCTAAATGGTTTGGTACTGTGATATTTAAAAGAATGTCTTCTGAAAAATCCTGCCTATCCACTGATGTGTTTTGGAGTGCTGCTGCTCCATGTATCACTTCTGTCTAAACAATAGCTGTTGGATACACAGGATGAGGCCTTTTCAGTTGTTGCCTATAGACTGTGCCCCACTCCCCCGCCCCCCCATTTTGATATATAGTTAAAATATATATCATTAAAATAGTACCATTTCACTGTGGTTTTGTTGTACAAACTGAATGACACTGCTGGCTCCTGAACACTTGTTTTTCTACCAGTTATTTTTAATCTTGCTACAGTGGTGCCTCGCAAGACAAAATTAATCCGTTCCGCGAGTCTCTTCGTCTTGCGGTTTTTTCGTCTTGCGAAGCACGGCTATTAGCGGCTATTAACGGCTTAGCGGCTATTAACGGCTTAGCGGCTTAGCGGCTTTAAGAAAAAGGAAACAAACTCGCAAGAACTCGCAAGACGTTTCATCTTGCGAAGCAAGGCTATAGGGTAATTCGTCTTGCGGAACGACTCAAAAAACGGAAAACTCTTTCGTCTTGCGCGTTTTTCGTCTTGCGAGGCATTCATCTTGCGAGGTACCACTGTATTCACTTTATTTTAGATGTTACTTTTTTGTTGTGCTTTTCAACTACTGTCATGAACTATCTGGCTGGGGTGTGTCTCCCAATTTATGGGGCAGAAAGAGGTATGTATAAATCTTTTCCTTTAAAAAAAATTTCCTAAATTTCCTAAATAAACACACACACACCTACATAGTTAACCTGCAGTATTTGTTTACTACAAAACGTGTGATAACCATTGGCCTACCTAGTAAGCCACGGGACGTATCCTGAAAGAATGTAACCTGAACCGAACGTAACAAAAGCTATGACTGTATTTGTTCCTTTTTGAAATACACACACACACACACACACACATTTGTATACCACCTTATATTTCCTAAATAAACACACACACACCTACATAGTTAACCTGCAGTATTTGTTTACTACAAAACGTGTGATAACCATTGGCCTACCTAGTTTTTAAATAAGGGTTAAACAGAATTGTGGAGGCTAGCTCTATCAGCATTAGCCATTAGCCAAGGTAGCTAAATAAAGTCTCGTGCTCACTATACCTCTGAATATACAGGACTGGTGGCAGACAAATTGTACAGGGGGTAGCCTCCATGTTGATACCCCGTTTGTGAGCTACAAGAGTAATCAGACTGGCCACTGAAGGAAACAAAATGGTGGGCTGGATAAACTCTAGATTAAATGTACTATATCTTAGTCCACCTCTTTTTCTATTCTAATCCTGTTATATTCTAAGATCCAGCACTAAACCTCCTATAGGACCTAGTACTGAGTACTGAATACTTCAAAAGCTTCCATTTATTCTATCAACCCAAAGAGTAGTCCAATGAATGATAAAATCAATTGTGTATCTTCCTTCATCTGAGACTATGAAATCTGAGATGATGTTGGCTACTTCTGTGACATCACAGAAGTCCTGGCATAACTTTGGAGACCATGAAAGGAGAAGTGGGGTGAGACGTCAGGCAACCAGACGTAACTAAAAACCTAAGGGAACAGCTTCAGAATGAATGACAACATATTAGCAGTGCAACCCTATATATAAATCCCATTGAGCTCAAAGAGGCTTACTCCCAATTAAGTGGAACAGGACCGCAGTCTTGCTGTTTCATTAAATCATGGCTTTCTTTCTCTCAAAACCATAGCAAAGGTACTTACTTCTCCTGTTTCACAGCATCTATTTATTTCTTCAGTACTAGTATACTGACAATCCTGACCGCAAACATAAAATTTATAATGGGAAGCCAGTATGATTGTAAAGAAAGGCAATACTGATTAAAAGAATGTGCTGTTAATTAAAGGCTGCATTTTGCACCAATAATCAAATGTCCCCACCCCACCCCCCCGTCCTTAGAGTCAGCATGTTTCATTTTAAGTATAATTACTAGACACTTACTTCCAGTAACTCGTCTGCAATCTGCAGTCTGCCATCTTTTCCAGCTGCTCCGTTTGGATCAATTCCCACTACAAAAACGCTCATCTTGGACCGGTCTTTGTTCCCAGCTAGGCTGAGCCCTAAGCCAGTCTTCCCTTTCTCCAACTCTATCATGTGCAGATCTCCAGACAGATGCCCATACCGCTGACTGATCTTTCCTAGTCATAAGAAGAGAGAAATTGGGTGGCAAGGGAAGAATTTATCTCCAAAAACTTAAAAAGAACACAAACTTTGGAAATTCAGCAGTTGTTGTCATAAACCCATAATCTCACACAGACTGAAACAATTCAAATAGTTATCTACGGTTCTTTTCCAATAAAATTCTCTAACTAGAAGAAAATGCCTCCAGGCACTTCATTTTATCAGAATGGAAGAGTAGAAAATCTCTCCCTTACTGCTCTATACAGTCTGCCTCTGTGTGTGTGTGTGTGTGTGTGTGTGTGTACACACTCACACAAACACACACACACACACACACACACACACACACACAACTCCCACACATATTTGTGGTTTTAAGATGTTTTCTAATAGCAGCAATTATCTCACTTGGACTATAATGGAAAAGACAACCAGAGAAGAGAACTTAATGTGTTTGTCCATTATGCAAAAGACAGAATCTGAATTCATACAGCAAAATGTACATAGCAAAAAATAATGTTGCTTCCACAAGTTATTCAAGCAAGATAATAAAAAAAAGGAAGATGACCATCACATAGTATATGAAGATGTAAACAATTGTGAAAGGTTCTCTCAAGAAGCAAACTTACTCCAGCTGTATCCAAACTCATCTTCCTTATCCAGCTCTTCCAGGTATTGGTTGCAGGAACGCTGCAAAATTTCACTGCTCATTCCTGGAGACAGTGAAGGAGGCGGCAGAAGCAGGTTACAAGATGAAGTCTTTTCTGGCTCTGAATCTGACTGGCTAGATGCCTGTGGAGAGTAAGGAAAATACAGTGGCTGGGAATGTGCAGACTGGCACTGGGCAAAGAAAATGCATGAAGTGATGACAAAGAAAGGGCTGGGCCTTTGAAGTTAAAATACTGTGCAATAATAGAACGGAAAGGCAATCACAGATGATGAAAAAAAAAACCAGCATGGTAAATGAAGGTTCAAATGCACTTTAAGCAAGCAGGACAGTTACTAAAAGCCAAATTCAGTGAAGGTTTATGTGCTGGGTGGCCTACATACCAAGGACTTAGGTACATAGACGTGAAAATGTATTTCCAAAACTGAAAACATTATCATATAAGGAAAGAAGGAAGGAAGGAAGGGAGATAATTTTACTGATTCCCAAAGAAAAGTGGAAAGATGTGCTGTTTTGAGGATTCATATAGAAAAGTGCCTTTGTTCAAAAGGTGGGGAGGAGGAGAAGAGAAACTCACATGAGGCTTTAGCAATACTAGTTTGGATCCAAAGTTCCCATGTATAGAACTCTGCTCACTGTACATGCCTACTTCTGTGTCCCTGAAGCCCTCTTGAAACAAGCCACAGAGAGTTGGAGGACCTCTCCAGAACACAGCAGAAGTTGGTTTGGGAACCTGCATGAGATATTGTGGGCACTGTCTCCTCCCCTCTCCTTCCATTCGCCAAAGGGACACTCTGGAAACAACCGTGTGTGTGTGTGTGTGTGTGTGTGTGTGTGCATTTAACTTTATTTCAATACTTAGCGTGTGCATATATAATAACTATATGCACAAATTTCAGATTTTGTGCGGCTTAATGTTTCCGAACACAACCGAAATCCAAGGCACGACTTCCAATTGGCTGCAGGAGCTTCCTGTACTCAATCGGAAGCCGCGGAAGTTGCATCAGACGTTTGGCTTCCAAAAAATGTTCGCAAACCGGAACACTCACTTCCGGGTTTGCGGCGTTTGGGAGCCAAAATGTTCGAGTCGCAAGGTGTTCCAGAACCAAGGTACGACTGTAAAGAGTCTGGACATTGTATAGTCTTTTTAAAGAAGCTATTGATCACCTAGAAGAGTTATTTGGCTTCCTAGCTGTAAGCTACATATCATCAACAATTTACACAAACAACAACAACAACAACAACAACAACAACAACAACAACAACAACAACTTGACCCTCTTGTATGCAGAGGTATGGGGCCTAACTGTGGCAAATGGGCTCACTAAGGTAACATAGGAAGAAACCCTATATGAGTGAATTGGAGCTAAATGATTGGCTTCGGGGATCTGAACAGGGAGCTCTTAATAAGAACAATGGTGACCTTAATTATGAAGAGTTGGCTCTCCAGGTATTGCTGGAATTCCAGCAATGATACCTGACGGTCAACCAAGCTGCCTGGGGGCCGATGGGAATTGTAGCCTGACAACTTCTGGAGAACCACAGGCCCCCCATCACTACTATAAAAGGTGCAGAAATAAATATAAATGTGGCAGTTCCCGAATCCTTCACCGTAGTATCTTGTGGGTTTTAGGCAAAGAATTTGGGCGACAGTAAGTACAGAGAGAGCAGCATCACTCTGAAAGAAGCAGGTACACTTGGAAGAAGCACGTGGTCTTTTGAAATGATCAAGGGGGCAAAATGGGGGGGGGGGTTGAGGACAGACAGCACACAAGGAGTGCAGTACATACACTGACTACGATAGTTAACTACAAATTAGGATAGTAACCGTGAATTAAAACAAACCTTAAATGGTGTAGGAGCAAAGGGGTTACATGGGGAGCAACTGGTGGTAAATCTAATTGGATTCTGCATATCCTATGGTAACAGAAAACAGCAGGCTGTTTATTACAGTATCTTTGGAAGAATGCTACTTTTTGTACTGTACAAGTATTCTTACATAGGGAATGGGTTTTATATAAACTTTATTTCTTTTTATCACATTAGAATGACTCAACATTTCTTAAAGGGCCTATCATTACCAGTCATAGGCCCTATCCAATATGTATTTGCACAGGCCTTGGAGTAAAAAAATCCTTTTTGGAGGAAATTGACAAAGACAATTCTGCAACCTGAGAACAAACATTTATGCATCAATTTACTTTTGCATGCAGATGTGCATGAAGTGGAATACCATAGCAGCCCCTCCAAAATCTGCTCAAGGAGGACCCCCAACTAGCTTTTGAAGGTAGCTCAGGGGCTGCAGGAGGGAGGAGAGGAAAGGAAGTTTAAGTCCTGTTCTGTGAGCAAAAGTGGCTTCTACTCACAGAACAGCAGTACTGGAGAGAACAGCAGAAAACCCCTTGCCTTTTGCTTGTTTTGAGAACCTAAGCCATGGGTAGGCAAACTAGGGCCTGGGGGCCAGATCCGGCTCAATCACCTTCTAAATCTGGCCCACAGACAGTCCGGGAATCAGCGTGTTTTTACATGAGTAGAATGCGTCCTTTTATTTAAAATGCATCTCTGGGTTATTTGTGGGACATAGGAATTTGTTCATTTCCCCCCAAAAAATATAGTCCAGCCCCCCACAAGGTCTGAGGGACAGTGGACCAGCCCCCTGCTGTAAAAGTTTGCTGACCCCTGACCTAAGCTGTTAGCTTATTAAAAGAAAAGTAAGTTTACTTCTATAGCCCTTACCTATATCACCAAGTAGAGACAGAACGCTTGCATTTAAGCAGTTATGTGGCACCTTGGGGACACAGGAAGGTCCCTTATAGTGAGTGAAACCACTGGTGTCTAGCTCAGTACACTGACTATCAGCAGCTGCCCAGGATTTCAGAAGAGGTTTTTTTTGTTGTTGTTGTTTTCCTCAGCTCAGCCTAAGAAGCCAGAGACTAGGCAGAGGAACTTGTTGCATCTAAAGCACATGTTCCACCACTAAGCTTCACGACCCCCCCCCCCCCATTTTCATGGCAACAAATAACAGATAGCATAAAGTATCTGGGATGGGAACCTAAGATAGAATTGTAGAGTTGGAAGGGACCACAATGATCATCTATTCCAACTCCCTGCAAGACAGGAATACAGGAATATTTTGCCCAGCATGGGGCTTGAACCCACAACCCTGAGATTAAGAGTCTCCTTCTCTACCAACTGAGGCATCAATGTTAGTTAGATCTGTAGCCTGAATTCCCTTGCAGACAGCAGTGAGGAGCTGCTAGTGACTTTGTCAGGACTGATCACAGAATTCTCCTGTGACCAGGCAGTGGCAGCAGCAATGCAACCAGTGATACAAGAATGCCTCTAGACACAATTCATTTACAGTCCACTCTGACACATGACTATGTCCCACTGATATCAGTACAGCTAGCTCCCAGGTAAGTGATTACAGAACTGCAACCTTAGCTATTTGTGTTCTGTATTTTCCACCTCATTCCTTAATATTCCTAATTCACTGGGGGCAGGGTAGAGGGTGGGGGAGGAGAAGAGCCAAACTACCGTATTTTTTGCTCTATAAGACTCACTTTTTCCCTCCTAAAAAGTAAGGGGAAATGTGTGTGCGTCTTATGGAGCGAATGCAGGCTGCGCAGCTATCCCAGAAGCAAGAACAGCAAGAGGGTTTGCTGCTTTCGCTGCGCAGCGATCCCTCCCTCTTGCTGTTCTGGCTTCTGAGATTCAGAATATTTCTTTTCTTGTTTTCCTCCTCCAAAAACTAGGTGCGTCTTGTGGTCCGGTGCGTCTTATAGAGCGAAAAATACGGTATTTCTGTTAATATTCTCAAAAAGATTTGGGAATGTGGTCATACTGCCAATCAATTTTGCCTCATCAGTGTATACGTGTGTGTGTGTGTGTGTTTTAAAATCCTAACCCACACCGATTCATGTAATATTTTACAATGAAGATTCGTAGCTTTAGTGAGCAGTTTATCTGTTAAATACAAAGCATGACACACTTGCAGCTTCTGGTCTTTCCCCAAGCAACAGGCTGCCTCTCTGTCTTACTATGATTATGGACCAGCTGGTTCTGCGGTCAAATGGAAGCTTTCTGGGTGAGTATGGTGGACCTATCTCTGATAAGGAGAATGCTTTTCCTCCAGTAAGACACTGGCTTATTTATGTTTGTTCAAAAAATATCAAGTGAGGGAGAGGAGAAGGAGCAGAGAAAGAGAGGAACACATAAATTTTCACTGAGTCCATCACAAACATCCAAGCATCATCCAACCTTGTTAGTGTTGAACTGTAGAGGCTCAACAAAAGGGTTAGTTCTGCTGAAGGCAGGAGGCTTACTGAAAGGGTTGTACTGCAGGTAAGGCATAGGGAGGTTCTACGAGAAAAATAGAAAGGGGCTTGCTAACCAAAAGGCAAATACATTAGGGCACTTCCACACAAACATGACCATCCATTGGCCAACATCAAATCCAGGGGTCAGCAAACTAAAAATCCCGCGGGCCGGATCTGGCCCAATTGCCCTCTGGATCCAGCCCGCAAATGGTTCTGCAACCACCACTTGGATCGGCGCGATCGCCATTTTTTCCCAATCTTTTCGGGTGCCATTTTTTGTGGTTTTTCCCCTCCCTCCCTCACCATGGTGGCGTCTCCTCCCTCCTCCCTCCCTCCCTCTTCCTGGCTTCTCCCCACCCTGCGGAGGAAGGGGGCTGGGCTTTGATAAGAAGCCTCGCCACCCGCCTGCCGGCCTCTCCCCATGGGCTGGAGCTTGGTGCGCCTGCTGGCCTTGTGCCTGGCACCCAGGAAAGCTGGCCCGAAAAGGAGAGGCACGGTCACCACCGCAGCTCCCAACCACAGGCAGAGCAGCGGCAGGGGGAGGGGAGGGGCTGGGGAAGGGGGGAGAGAAGCCCCCTCTGCAGTCCACAGCCACTAGGTCCGGGGGACGGTGAACTGGCGCCCTCCCCAAAAAAGTTTGCTGACCCCTGATCAAATCCATGTGTGAAAATGGTGGTCATGGATCAAATACCACAGAGTGATTGCAAAGCATTTCAGACACAATGCGTTTCAATGGCAATTCACACATTCCAGCTGAGAATCACTGATAAATAAGGATGTTGAGTGTTCCACCTGCATGCATGTTTGTACCACCCTTTATGCACGAGACCTCTCCGTAGTTTTAAGCACCTCGAAAAGGAACAGGACTCCACCAAGATTGTTCCAAATATCCCTTCATTATCATTGCAAGTCCAAATTAGAAAAGCAGGTGCATGCATCCATAATTTAAATTAGTGCAGTGGAGGGGTCTGCCTCTTGGCGCAACCACAGCACTAGCTGTGATCTAGCATAGGTAGCTTGAAAACAATATAAACATATGCCAGGCACAAAGCTGCCTGATGGATAAGGGATTAGGAGGAAGACCTCATGGTTACCGCCAAACCACAGTTTTCAGCCATAGTTAGAAGTAGGTTGGAAGCTGTGGTCTTACATAACCATGATTAGCACCGCTACAGATGTTGTCCTATGCAGGATGAATAAAAAAATCAATGAATATTGATTTTTTTTATTTAAATCAGATTTTTAAAATAAAATGCATTTGAAGGGAAAAACCTTTCTAAATATAGTTTTCTGTTTAAGTTACATTATGGTCTAAAGGCTATTCATCAGGAAATAAGGATTTGTTTTAAGTTTTTCATGCGTGCTGAAACTCAGTCTAAGTTTTTGTTTTTTTGTTTTTAGAAGTTTAATCACATCAGTTAACGAACATGGCTACATATGCTATAATGTCATTGTTTTAGTTAAATAAATTGTTTAAGTTGTTATGAAGGAAATGATTGTTTTTTTCCTTCCAATAAAGTACATCAAACCTCACAATAATTTCATAGTTATCTGTCTATGTATTTCTAATAGTATAACGAAATCAGTAATTTTTGATATACATAACTGTAAAACTGCTCTGAAAATGTATTATTCCAAAAATAAAACCTTCATCTGGTTGTAAATATTAAGATTATACGAGTGAGAATGAGTCTTTCTGTAAAAATAATAATAATAATGATTTAAATCAAGTCTTACTGACTAGTGATTTAAATCAGGATTTAAATCAATCTGTTTTAAATCAAATCCACCCTGGTCCTATGTCATCGTTAGCTCAGACACTGAACACAAGGGGGGATCTGCATGCAAGATGTGATGAAGAAGGAGTGCACAACACAAGGGTAACAGATAATGAAAGCTCCAAAGCCCATGGGGAACTCCCAATCTCCTACCAAATCCTATGCCTGCTTATTTGGAAGTACGGTAAATTCCACTCAACTCAATGGGACTTACTTTCAAATAAAAATGGACAGGATCAGAATGTACAACTGTTGCCACTGTTGTTACAATTAACAAGGCAAAAATATTACACCAACAGACAATAAATTACCATATTTTTCCATGTATAACACGCCCCCATGTATAAGACGGCCCCTATTTTTAGGGACTCCAATTTAAAAAATCCCCACTCTTCACTATCCGTGTATAAGAAGACCCACATTTTTTCACATAATTTTAAAGTAAAAAAAAAACCGCTAGTCTTATACACAGAAAAGTACGGTACATGCTTTAAATATTTATAAAAACATAGTGGTAAGGAGAATCTGAAAAGGCTTGTCAACGCGACTCCCATCCTTTGCAAATAAGTTACAGGGGGAAAATGCACAACGGAATACTTAACTTATTAAACAAGCAAGTTAAGAGTTGTTTCAAAACAAAATATATAACTGGCCACAGTAACCATTCATATCCCCTAGGTAACACTTAGCCATTTCCCACCCACAGCATGCACTGGTGGAACGTGTTAAATTGCTGGATAAATCTTTTTTCTTAACAAAGCTGTATTAAAAAGTAACTCTCATTCTAGGGCCTGGTTGGTTCTGTGGATGACTGTCTGTGACCAAAGACTGGAAATCCCCTTATAGAATCTTGCTCTAAAAACACAGCAGTGGTTTTCAAATGAAGAGCACAAACTATAAGCGCTGCTTTTCTCCATGCCACAGCAAATTCACGAGCCTAAAATAGCGTCTTGCACACAATCACCAATATTCTGCAAAGCTACTCCATGCGACTTTACCTGCGACGACTGGTGGTAAAATGGATTATTAGGTTTCTGCCCGCTGGGAGCAGAGGACGAGACAGAGCTATAGAGAGATTCTGGCTGGGAAACAAAAAGTTTGTGAAACAGCTTGTAAATCAAGACATGCAGCTTACAGCGAATCTACAAGGAGGAAGTGTCATTACAAACAATGCAAGCTACTATATTAAAACTATTTTGCAGGTGTTTGTGTCGCCCATGCAGCACAAGTTACTGAAAGTGTGAAGTGAAGCAAAACGAAACAGGTCCCTCTGAATACTTGAACGGTGCATCTGCACAGGAAGTTTCCATCCCTCCTCTTAATGCTTTACAAGCGTTGAAACGAAAAGGGGCATTTGGGTGCAATGGGCGTTCACAACTATTCTGCCCCATGCAGATTGTGCAGGCCATGCACAGCCCACAGCTGTCTCCAGCTGCCATGTTTGACGAGCATGTAATCAAGATGGGATATACACAGGTGCTGTGGGGCAGGAGGGTCTCAGCTGCACTGAATGAGCAGTCTCATAATCTCAACAACTGCTTGGTGTGGAAGAGCTGTTAGAACAGCATTGCCCAAACTTGGCCCTCCAGCTGCTTCTGAACTACAATCCCCATCATCCTCAACCACTGGTCCTGCTAGCTAGGGGTGGTGGAAGTTGTAGCCAAAAAACAGCTGCAGATCCAAGTTTGGGAAACCCTGTCTTAGAACTTTTCCACGATGGATGCCTAATGAAATGTACATATATATTTTTGGTTGCCACTCACTTTGATCCAGAAACCTGCACTGTCTTACAAATCCATTCTAAAGTAGGTTTTCAAGGATTGTTTTTTTGTTTAGTTTGCATGTGTGTGCTAATTGCAGCCGCTATGAATCCTGCCCTTAGCTTTGTGGAAATGTCCTCCCCAAAATAACACAGCCTTGGATATTCAATTTCTCCCTGCATATTTTGGTTCTGCAAATCTTTCTTTCACAGTTCATATGCTTACCCTTGGTCTGTTTATAATGCTTTGTACCATAAAGACTACTGGATTGCCTGCTCTTCGTATGGCTTCCACAGCTTGTTCGTGGCTTGCATCTCTGAGGTTAATTCCATCCACCTGAAATCGTAAGGCCTAAGCTTAACACAATGGTACACGCAGCTAGAAAAATAATAATGCAGCAACTTCTAGAAAATGTATTTGACTTCTCTTTGTCATGGTGAAAACATAAGCAAACAAGCAAAAAACTAGGGGCAGTCTTTTCTGACATCAGGCCTTCAGGATAGTGCAGTGTTAGGAGGCCGAGCTGCAAATGAGGAGCCCATAGTTCAAATCTTGTTCCAGTCATGAGCTTTAACCTTAAGCAAAGCACTTTATCCAAGCCTGAGTACTGTCTTTCACAATACGAGGGCAATAATCCTGACCTACCTTACACGGCTGCTTCAAGGATATTGAGATAAATGTATGTGAATCGTTAAGAAAACTCAGGACTCAGATACACTCATCAACTATATCATTATAACTGCATTATAAACGTGTGACACCAGATGGCATTGTAGAGCTGTGATCTATTGCTAGTGGGGTTTTACATGAACAGCTTTTATAATGTTTTTTTTAACGCGTTTTTTTAAATGTGTATAGATCCAGCCTCAAATTCAATGTATTATCAGTCCACAGCAGACAAACCACCTGTGTATGTCAATTTACATGTGTACTTATTTCTTTTTTAAAAAAGAGAGAAGTCTCAGGATGGGTCATAATTTGAAAGCAGCGAACAGAATTTCTAAAACGCTTCTGCAAATAAAAAATAAAAAATCGTATTTCCAAAGCAAGATTGTGTTTACATGCTTCATTGAATTGCTGCAAGGCTCAATTAACATGCGTATAAAGTACAACCTTCATTTTAAAGGGAGGGGGAAGGAAGGGAAAAGGTGAGACGCTGCCATTTAGACTCCCTCAAGAGCCTCAAAATGAAGTCTTTCGAAGGAAGGCTAAGGCTTAGAACTTCCTGAAAGGAGGCTTCCAGTTGTGCAGATGTCTAAGACAAGAATCCAAAGGCTGTTTTGGCATCCGAAGAAAATGAGGTTATAATATTAGTGTTAGTAAGTTAATTCAGGGTTTCAGTCACTATTGAAGCTGGAAGCCAAGGTACAGCATGCTAGTGGTTAGTTGCAATTTTAACATTAGAAGTCTTGTGGGAAGAGCTCTCTTTACCACTTTAGTTCTTATGAGACTACTGAGAATTAAACCATCCACTATAAAGCACGGAGAGATGGGCAACCATTAGAGTTTGTAAACTTCCAGAGGTGGAAACCATGGTGCTTGCAGGACACAAACCACGGGTACCAGAACGAAATACTTAATTCAAATGTGCAGTAGTAATAGAAATCATTTCATAGAATCATAGAGAAGCGATCACCAGAGCCATCTAGCTCAACGCCTTGCAATGCATGAATCTTTTGCTCGAATTGGAGACTCAAACTCATGACCTGAGATTAAGAGTCTCGTGCTCTACCAATTGAGCCCTACAGATCTAGTTCAGTCATGCCAGAAGCTGTTTACAACATGCATTCTACTTCTGGAAGTCAATCTTCTTAGAACAACCAGCAATCCCATTAAATGTGTGTAAGGAGGTTGGGGGCTTTAACTGTGGAAAAGTGGAGGGCGATCTTACTACCTCCACTATTCTATCTCCTGTTTTCAAGGTTCCGTTTTTGCCAGCAGGGCTGTCTTCAAGAATGTGTTTGATGAAGATTCCTCTCATGACTTCGCCACTGCTGAGTCGGCTTCCCATTCCTCGTCCACCGACAATGCTGATTCCCAGTGACTTGCTGGGTTCTCTCCAGAGTTCAACCCTATAATTATAAATACGTTAAGAAATGCAGCGCATCTACATTACAAGCCTGCGACTTTTACAAATTGCATCTCAGCGTGCTTGAATTTAGGGCTGAAGAGACTTTTTGTCACTTCCGGTTGCTATTTAGGATTGTGCCATTTTGAGTCGAGGGGAGAATCTTTCATTAAACAGGAAAACAAATATGGGCAAATTCAGAAACTGTTCATTCAAGCGCTTCACAATGCATTCATCAAGGAGAGAGCTGGGCTTTTGGTTCTTACAACAACAGGGCTGAAATTAAATAGGCATGTCTCGAGCAACCTTTCTAAGATTTAAGTAACAACAACAACAACAACTTCCACTGACAGTTTCTTTTTTCTTTCTTTCTTTCTTTCTTTCTTTCTTTCTTTCTTTCTTTCTTTCTTTCTTAATTTTTTTATGTATCGGCCTTCATTAAAAGATCCCAGAGTGGTTCACAGAATAAAATGCAAGATAAAACACAGTAAATAATTAAACCAAAACAATAAAACAGCTGAAGAAGAAGAAGAAGAAGAAGAAGAAGAAGAAGAAGAAGAAGAAGAAGAAGAAGAAGAAGAATTTATTATTTATACCCCGCCCATCTGGCTGGGTTTCCCCAGCCACTCTGGGCTGCTTCCAATAAAACACTAAAATACAATAACCTATTAAACATTAAAAGCTTCCCTAAACAGGGCTGCCTTCAGATGTCTTCTAAAAGTTTGGTAGTTATTTTTCTCTTTGACATCTGGTGGGAAGGCGTTCCACAGTGCGGGCGCCACTACCAAGAAGGCCCTCTGCCTGGTTCCCTGTAACTTGGCTTCCCGCAGCGAGGGAACTGCCAGAAGGCCCTTGGCGCTGTATCTCAGTGTCCGGGTAGAACGATGGAGGCCTGGTTGAAGAGGAACATTTTTGCCTGGCGCCTAAAAATATATACTGAAGGCACCAGGCGAACCTCCTTGGGGAGAGCATTCCACATACGGGGAGCCACTACAGAGAAGGCCCACTCTCATGCTGCTACCCTTTGGACTTCACGTGGAGGAAGCACACAAAGATAAGCATTGACAGCATGATATAGAATTGTGCTCACACAGTGGTTACTCCCAGGGGTGACAAACGGGACCTGATTGCTGCCTCCTCTTCCTCCTATGGTGTCAGTGATGGCAGGTGGTAACGGGGCCGGATTTAGGTTTGATGAGGCCCTAAGCTACTGAAGGTAATGGGGGCCTTTATATGTCCAGCTGTCCTTTGTCAACAACAAATTGTTCCTGGTTTTTTTTTTGTGTGTGTGTTGAGTATATGCTGTATGGTAATTTATGGACCTAATAGGTCCATAAACAATACAAAACACTGTTGCTGTATGTAGGTTTTATTTTATTTGTTTTTTATCTTATATTTCGGAAATGTACATCCAGGTGTTTTTTTTTTCCTTTTTGGAGGGGGGGGGGCAAGAGAGTGGGGTCCTAAGCTATAGTTTGTTTAGTGTATATGTAAATCCGGCACTGCTAATATTACACGAGTTAAGAGCTCTGTGGAGAACTGTCAAAGACCAATCTAGGGATTCAAGAGGTCAGGTACAGATGTAATTCTGCCTGCCTGCCTGTGATGATGATCAGGCACACCTCTGCAGCTCCAGATCTCCTCCCACCTGGTCTGAGGATTTCTTCTTTGCTCCTTTCGATTCGTAGGAAGCCCTTTCGATTCCAAAGCCGAGGGCTGCATCCAGCAATGCCATTCAACTTACACAACAGACTCCTGTCCTCTTCCTTGCAGTCCCTGAAGCACCTTCAAAATCTGCTCCAGAAGGTTTGAGGACACTCTGTAGCAGATTCTGGTGGTGAATGAGGAGATGAAAGGAATGGGGGGGGGGTCCCACTGCACGAGTGGTGTGTTGGAAACAATCCTAAGTATGGCGGTCATTCATACATAATTATTACAGTTGGCACCAACTAGAATTTCTAACCATGGTTAGAAGCACTCCCAGTTCTCCTGACTACAATTCAATAAACTGCACAAGAAAGGAAACTGTCCAAATGACCCAAATTCCATGTCCATGTCTTCTTTGTTTGGCAATCACTTGTAGCCAAGTAAGATTGTCTTCCATGAACACAGTCTTAACAATGAGTCCGTAAGTGACTGTGAAGGCCAATTCTGGATCCACACGTATTTCCATAGGTGGGACATAGGTTTCCGGGCAAGAGTTGATCATGGTGAAGATCTGGTAAATGTGCCTTATGAATTAACTAAGATTTCAATTTATCTTGATTTCCAGTTATCCAGGCATTCTGGCTGTGCCCCCAAATCAATAAAATGTGAGAAACTGGACAGTGCACCAAAATAAACTGCTAAGAGAGTTATCTGAGTAGCAGAAACACACATACCTCCTTGGTTGGTTCCAGTTACTGTAGCCTGCATTCTGAAGTTCACTTTCTTCTCCTTCACCTTCTTCCCGTTCTGGTAGTTCTGGAATTTCTCTGGTAATAAACAAGGGCATGTACAGCATGCTTTAGTAACTACAAATAGCATCTCTCATCATCCTGAAGTATTGAAGACAGAGGGTCGTAACCAAAGTTAATTCTACTCAGCGTAGACCCATTGAAATTAATGGGTGTGACTAACTCGAGGCCATCCATTTCAGTGGGTCTACTCAGAATATAACTTAACTCAATACAATCCATTCTTCGGCGCTCATCCTTCTTTATGGTCCAGCTCTCACTTCCATACATCACTACTGGGAAAACCATGGCTTTAACAAACCATGATTTATTATGCTGTAAATGAGTGTTGGGGCTGATCGCTCCTCCCAGCATTCTCTGCCTTCGCTGTGACAATCCTGGCTTGTATCAAGAACAGTTCCCCATGAAGCCCACACCAGTAACTCTGATTTAGTACAAGCCAAAATCTTTGCACAATGGTCAACAACTTTTCTGAAGCAAATCATTGGCTAGCCTGAGTATTTCTTTGTCTGTGCTTTAAAAAAACCACAACCACCAAATTATCGTCTAGAGTAAACAGACGCCAGACATTTGCCTATCTTTTTTTAGTAAAAGTGTTTTGCTCCAGCAAGCATGGAGGTAGAATTTTCATGCTATTAGCATATGTATGTGTAAACAGAGGTAAAGGAGAGGATTATAGCAATATGGTGTAGTAGATTACCTGACAACATGCGAAGGAAAAACATCTAGTGGCATTCTTCCTTCTAGCTGCTGCCCTAAGCTGGCCTGGTACTCTTCAAACTGCTCTGCTGGCACATAGGTAATGCTGCAATATGAAACATAAAAATGAAACCTAAAATGCTGCAGGTGTCTGAGGAATAGCTCAGTAACAAGCAGTCAAGATTTTAAGGCCTTCTCCAGCCGCACTACTTGGTTCTTGAACCAAAAGTCTCCCTTTGAATTAATGGCGTGTGCAACAATTCAAAACAAGAGCATGATACCAAGATCTAGGCCATGACTCAGAACCCTTCTTCTTATTGGATGACCTAGAAATAACAATGAATGATACATGCTGGGCTCTAAAACTGGTGAAAATGCTAAAAGCATGACAGCTAATATTCAGAGGTGTGGTGACAGAAACACGCGGATCCAGTGTTTACTTTCAGGAGCTGCTTCTCTCTGGGTTGCCACCAATAATAGTTTTGTGTTGGAGAAAAGCACTTCCTCTCACAGGACTCACTAATTCTGCAGCCCACCCCAGTTTGCTAAAAAGAAACTGCTCCTGAAGGTTGGAAGGTCCTCTGGAAAAGCAGGGAATGAGGCACAGAGGGCTTTAGCACATCTTTGTGTGTGCAGTGGTAGGAGTTTGAAAATTGTGTTGCCTTGCATGATTGGAAGCAGTTTCTACTAGTGCAAAACTGCCACTAGCTACACACATCCCCTTTCATATCAACTGATATATCTTTCCTCTAGGTACCATTTTCCTTCCTCTGAGATTAGGTGGTTTGCGACTCAAAGCAGGATAATCTTAGCAATGGCACCGCAATTGTAGAGCAGTCTCTCCAAGAAGGTTCTGCACACACAACAGGAAGGATGAAAGTGGCTAATGCTGCTGAGGTTTTTTGTCATTTTAATGTTTGGAATATTCATTATTGGCTTGTTTTTGCTTTATCCCTTGTACATTTACTTGGGTGCTTCACAAAGGCAATCATAAATATGGAAAATTGATTTTTTTAAAAAACAAACAAACCAAAAATTCCTTATGCCTCATTACTGTTCCCCACTGCCAATCAATATATCAACCATATCAACTTGACTGCGATGAAATTACCCCTGCCGTTTGCAGACATCCATTCTGGCTAAAATGCAGCCTTGTTGTTTTGAAGGTTATCCCTTTAAAGTGCTCATTTTAGAGAGAAATAAGTAGTAGTGGTCATAAAGTCTCGAGAGATGGAGGTATTATGGAGGTAACATGATTCTTTTAAACTGTTAAATGCAACAAAACACATGATTGTAACTAGAGGCAAAAGTGAATAAAGCTATGGTAACGTTAGAGATGAAAATGGTATCACACTGATAAATAAATCACATGGATAAATAAATAAAAAAATCTAGCACTATATATAGAGAGAAGAACATTTCCCTCCAGAGCAGGGGAAACTTCATTCATTCATTCAGCAAAAAAATTCCAGCAGATGTCACAACTTCAAATCTTTAGATTAGATGGAAAATGAGAGTAGAATTGGGTAGTTTTACAGCATTCTTTTTGGTTGAAAGACAATTTCAGAAGAAGGATCTGGTAAAAGGAGAGATGGCTCACAAGCCCATCCACTTTAGATTCCATAATTGGCAGGAAAGGCTGAAAAACTGAAGCTGGAAAGGACTAAACTGACTACACATCAGTTTGGCACTCAGAAAGTAAGCAAAAATAAATGAATCATAACCTGCGCTAAATGAAGTCAGAGGAAAGGGGTGTAAACGTGAGGCAGCATGCAATACTAAAAGGAATCAACTGCATGCTTGATTCTATAGCCACACAAAAAAAGCCTTCTGTACATACTATGATAGGAAGTATACCAAATAAAGAAATCTGTGATCACATTCAGGACAATTTACAATACAGTCAACAGGCTTGGCAACTAGAGTCTTTTGGTTACACAGTGGAGAGAGTAAAACATTAGTGTCACAGAAAATATGACAGTGAGATTAATCCAGATATCAGTACATCCATGATTGTATCAGTAACTAACACCTCGGGAAAGAGTGTTCAGGTATCTTTACTAGTGTTGCGATACACAGTTGTATAGCAACGCTGAAAAACCACAGTATATAATCAGATTGAATGCATAAATGCAGTGAGAAGGAGCACAGTCCTGTGCTATAACAATTGCTGAAGTGTGTTTTGCAAAACCAAGCCATTATAACTGTAATCCTATATACACAATTACCTAGGAGTATGTCCTACTGAATTCAAAGGGACTTAACTTCTGAATGCACATGAACTGAATTATGCTGCGTATTGCATGTATCAAACCGCTCTCTATGCCTATCAGAATAGGAAAGACTCCGAGCAATGATTCTGTATTTCCCTGCCAATACATCATCACAAGGAGAGGAACAAGGATGCACTGGGAATCCCAGATGAAGCTGTGTCACAGATGACTAGAAAAGCATCATTGTTTTTCAGAAAACAAAATCCTATACCTGAGTCCTGACTGGGCAAAGTGGAATGTAGGGGGCTGAAACTAAAAGCAGTACAGGCAACCCCCAATTTGCACAGGGGTTGCGTTCCGGGTCATTGCACGCTTGTGTGAAATCGTGTGCAATTCAAATACCCCGTTCCAACACTGCACCCATTTCGCACCCTAAGTGACATCTTTTATGACGTTTCCATGTCACTTCCAGGTTCTGCCCTGTGCACGTGTGTGCGATCGCACACAAATCTGTCACACCAAAAACGGGGGTTGTATGTACTAATGCAGCTATCCAGCGGTTGAGAAGAGAATAAATTACACTTAAATACCCCCCCCCCGAAACTATGTGAGTAAATATATGCATGTTTAACTTTTTAAGCATAGGATGAAATGTGTCTTCTGTTTTAGTCCAGAAAAATACTCTGCCCCGTGCCACTGGTTAATACTTGTCAGTTGGCAGGCTGACTTATCTAGTAAAGGAAAACTGTGAACAATCAAACTCCCTCTCATAAACGGACCTCTCCCCTTTGAAGATGAATCCCCCCCCCACGATATCTTATTTTACTGTGCTATTTAAGAAGACCAAAAAAAGTTATCTTTATTAAATACCTCCAAAAATGCCAGTATACTGTAATGTAATTGGGTAATGAATCAACTTGTCAATTCTAGTAACAGACTAATTGGATGAAGGCAGCCATGTAAGTCTGCGTACATAATGCTGTACCTATATCTGGATATATCCCAGCTACTTTGGGTGTTATGAAAGCATGAATGGTTTAACAGACAAGTTGCAACACAGAGCTATAATGAGCTTTTAAATCACCGATACTCACACATAAAAGGGGGCCTGATCATCAGCAGGTGTTGGAGAAGATCTAGAATGTGAAGCATACGACGCAGCATCTTTTTACAATGGTGTTAACAAATGTCAGTGACTTGTGCTGAATGCAAGATGCGCACACGCGCCATTAAAAGTGTGCACTCCTATTCTCTCTCCTCTTCTCCCCTTTCCACCTCCATTCTATCCACACCTCCCAACAGAAAGCATCTGCTCTTTATTGGGAGTGTATAGCGGTGATTATTAACAAGCATGAAAAATGGAACCGCAATCAATCTTTTATTTCCTTGATCAGAGATTCATCTCCACACGTTCGGTGAAGGCAGGTGAATTCTGAATCAGCTCGGTAATTATCTGGCAGATGTTACAAGCAGCTGTTACGACTGCTGCTAAAAAGCAAAGCCCTAGATATTATTACAGAAATTATTGTAAGGTGGAGTGAGAAGCGAGGCCACACATCTGCTTGTCTGCTTAGAAAAAAATGTACATGTTTGGATAGATATAGATAGATAGATAGATAGATAGATAGATAGATAGATAGATAGATAGATGATAGATGATAGATGATAGATAGATAGATAAGACAGGCATGCCCAGAGGAACTGAACTTTCGGTCTGCTTCTGACTGGATACGATAGAAAGCTAAGGACCCTTATTAGGAAGCGAGTTGTGCTCACCTCAGTGTGTAAAGAGGATTTTTTTTCTATTCATAAACGGCCTACAACATGCATTTACCATCCGCCATTGACTGGACTTAACCATCCAGGGGTCATTTACCTTTTACTACATACATGCAATTTAAGCAAATGACAATGATACCACTACAGTGGTACCTCGGGTTACATACACTTCAGGTTAAATATGCTTCAGGTTACAGACTCTGCTAACCCAGAAATAGTGCTTCAGGTTAAGAACTTTGCTTCAGGATGAGAACAGAAATTGTGCTCCGGTGGCGCAGCGGCAGCAGGAGGCCCCATTAGCTAAAGTGGTGCTTCAGGTTAAGAACAGTTTCAGGTTAAGAACGGAGTTCCGGAACAAGTTAAGGACTTAACCCGAGGTACCACTGTAATAGATTCAGGAAGTTATAGGTTACACCAGTTTGTTGTAAATGACCTGGGTTACCTGAAAGCATCTTGTCTCTGAACACCTAATATACAGTAAAGATAATGCACCTGTTGCTGTTGTATTCAAAGAGTAAGCAGGCGGCAAACTATTTCAATTAACTGCATTTTATTTCTAGGCTTTAGATTTTTGTGCCTCTTTCAAGTAACAAGCTACCCTGCCTCTAAGTCTACATGTGTGAAATACAAATGTAGAAACAAGATAAACCGTTTTCCTGATATTTGTCAAAGATGTACTGAGAGTTATACTTTAAAACATTATTCTTCTGTCTTAATGCCATGTGTCATAGTTTCTGTAATTAGCCACTTTTTCACTACCGAGATTTTTCTCAAAGAAAAGAAACTTTGGCAAACAGAGAGTAAACTTCCCTTATAAAAATTCCAACATTTCCCCTAGCTTATCTTCCTGAGCAAAGGTCTTCAGTCGCAGGAGGTGTGCAATCCAAGTTTTCTCCCCATCAAATAGCAAGGAGCTGAGAGGCTCTTCTTGCACCAAGCATGAAGTCACACAGCACAATATAACGGGGCACAGCTCTCTCCACTCAGAAAGACATTGCATAACTTGGGTCCCATGGGAACATGCTTGCATCTGCTAGAAGCTGGATGAATCTGCTTGTGCAAAAGGGGGGGGGGGCTGGGACACTTGTTGCCTTGTGAGGGTGAAGGAAAACCAGCAAGCCCTTCTTGCCCATGTAAGGAAGGCAATCTGATGCTGTCATTAATCAGCAAGAGAACATAAAATGTTTATGTCAAACCCACCTAACAGGTTGAATCTGAAGGGATCCCGGAGTGGGAGTAAAGGAAGAAATGTACCCCAGGGAGGACTGGCAGATTTAAATCAGACTTAAATCTTAAGGATGCTCATTAAAAGCTGTAAACTTGGGTCAGAGCAGGCCATGCCGGGAATCACAATCTTGCATTTTCTTCCTGGACTCACACTGGCAATTTCGAGCTATTCTAGCCCAGGCACCCCCAAACTCAGCCCTCCAGATGTTCTGGGACTACAACTCCCATCATCCCTAGCTAACAGGACCAGTGGTCAGGGATGATGGGAATTGTAGTCCCAAAACATCTGGAGGGCCAAGTTTGGGGGTGCCTGTTCTAGCCATTTAAATCTTGAATTTGGAACATAACTTCAAGGTAAGTGTGGAATGTGATGTCCTTCGAGATTATTTTTAAAGATAATAAATAAATAAATAGACCAGACATTGTTCTTGCACCAATTAACTCTACATACTTTATATCTGGTCCAACGAGGGAATGTCTCCGCAGCATAGCTCGTGCCTGTGCATTGGTTAAATTAGTGGTAGGTTCCTCATTGACAGACAGAATGCAGTCCCCAACACCAATGCGCCCATCACGACTTATGGAGCCCCCATGGATAATGCTGCGGACTATCATTCCAGAGCCATCTTTATTGGAACTTACTGTCATCCCTTAAAGAAGAAGTAGAAGAAAATAAAGAAGATAAATTTGCAGCCAATAATACATGTAATATGGTAGCAAATTCCAGCCTATGAGAAGACCCCAAAAACAGTCAACTTAAACCTTATACATAGGTGTTTTTGCCGATAGCAGATATGCATCCATAGAAGCAAACCACCACCTACAACCTCCCCACTCACCCACCCACTCAGAATAAAAAATAAAACCCCATGTGAAATTTGCTAATATTATGATAAGGCAGTTTTTACAGAATCATTATGGGAAAAGATGCTGATATTTACATTTATACAAAGCTGCGAGCGTGACCATGACTTCTGTTTCTTGACAGCTGTCTAGCACAAACTGCATTCTGAACATCACACTGAAATATTGAGGAATGGCTATTTTTACAGTGTAATCCTATTCAGAATGAAGTCCCTTTGATTTAAATGGTCCAGCTTCCAGGAGTTATACACTATGCAAGGGCTTGAGAAGCTTCACTGGGGTTGTGCCCCAGTTGTGGAACACCCATCACCTCTCAGTTCGGCATCAGATCAAGACATAGTTATTTACTCAAGCATTTGGAAACTGTTAAGTGCTCAGCTTGAGATTTTTATAGATGTTGCTCTATAGTTTTATAACTGATGCTAATTGCAATCTGACCCACTCTTGCATCTGTTTAATGGCTTTGTGGTTTTAGAATGAGTTTTATTGTTCCCCACAGGGAAATCTTGTAATGAAGGGCAGGATATAAATATTTTAAATAAACGGGATTTGCTTCCAAGTAACAGTATATATAGGACTGCAGTCTCAATGTACTGTTGTTCGTTCATCCTCTGTAGAAGATTAGACAGTCTTGTGAGGCTTTACTCAGTGTCATGATTGCAACAACTCTTAGCTGAAGTATTCGCTAAAAGATGCAGGCAAAAAATTCTATTAACTAATTCCAATAGCCCAATGTCAAACGCTTTGGAAAGATCTTGTTGGACCACGTTTCCCATAATTTCTCACAACTAGGGATGATAGGAGCTGAAAGCCAAAAACACCTTAAGGGCCATATGTTTCCCAGCTCACCACTAATTACTAGAATTACGTAGGTCGGTTTGATATTATTGACTCACGTTAAACCTCATGCCATATCGTGAGCAAAACAATAGAAGGAATTCCACCCAATTAGCAAAACAAAACAAAACACCTGTGTTGAAATATCTTCCTACTCTCCTGAGAAAAACATATTCCTGGAGACAGCAGCATGACCTGAAAAGATACAGATTGCCTACACAGCAGCCACACTCTCAATGGGTTTGTCTGTTGTTGTTTTTCATACCATTACACAGTTCTATTTGGGGAGCAAGTAGGCAGAGATTACAACGGCAGAAAAGGTGATACAGATACACTACCTAAACTTGAATTGCCCTTTGCAATAGTAATCGTCTTCTCAAACTTGTTTTTGTTTGTATTTAGGGTTGCAGAATACCTCCCAGCATGCGTTAAGCTGTTATTTTCCATCAAGAGTACGTGATCCTGATAAGAAGAAAAACAGTGTCAGTTTATAGAGACAAGTAACTGGAGAGCCTTATTGGATTCCGTGTGATTTGCCAATTACAGATGGTTTGCAATCTGCTAGGCATTCACGTAATAAGAAAATGTGTAATTCCTAATTTGCTTACAGAACTCTTCTTTCCCTTCAAATTAATATGACTGTGCTAAAAGGATAAAAAAGAAGTAACGCGATGGTTTACTGCTAAAACATCAGCATTTATGCAAGTTCCTTGGCAACAAGGCAAGGCAATAAAGCAAACTATCTTCTTCAGTGCAAGCAGCAGCAGCAGCAGCAGCAGCAGAGTGTTGGAGAGGTAGGCAGGAGTATAAGCCTGATTTTATGCCAAAGTCTTCCTGCTCTGTCCAAGAACAAGCTCCTGCTGCGTGCTTGTGCTGCAAATCAGCCTGACCTAGAAGAACGAGAGAGAGAGAAACCCTTTGTATCCCTGCACCCTTTCACTTTGGAGCTCTCTGCAAACTTAGCCCTTACTTACTATCACTCAGAACAGTTTTACAGAACGGATGCTATGCTGACACAGTAGTAGCGCAACCCTTTGAAACAGGCCTAGGCCATAAATTGATCACCAAAATTGCCATCTTTACAACAAAGCCAGCCACTTCAGTTGTCTTTGGTGCTCCCTGAACAAGAGGAGCCTGCACTGCCGGAAGGACACCTGGGAGGTATACCATGTTGTAGGGGGAGCCTGTTATTCCACAGTTCATCCAGGCTATCAAGGCTGGCAGAGTTATTAAGGGAGTTCGTAAGCTCAGTAATATCCGGAAGGCTATCAGTTCTGTTTTGTGAAATACTGGCTTTACTGCACAAACATACGCAATGAAACACTTACTTTCCCAGTAGCATCAGGGTTCAATCTAGAAGTTAAATTTGCATTGTGTGAGGCTTCAGCTGTCCAAGTTCCAGTGCTTTCATGTTCAGCTTGTTTCTTAGGCGAATGTGTTACTGGATCCTTTCTTGTGCTCCCAGCAGACTGTTCCACACATACATCTGCAGAAGATCTGCTCTCTGCTCCCCTTTGCATTAGATCCATGGTGTACAGGTTTTGGTCCGGTAAATGGTAACCAACTGAGGCATTTGAACTTTCTTTGCAAACAGCCTATTATTAAAAAAAAGAAAAGATTTTAAAAGTTTATTTGACTTTTAGAGGTTTTCTTTTTGAATAACAGTTTGGTATGTTATTGTTTGAGAAGAGAAGACTCCCTGGAAAAGACCCTGATGTTGGGAAAGATTGAGGGCAGAAGGAGAAGGGAACGACAGAGGACGAGATGGTTGGACAGTGTTCTCGAAGCTACCAACATGAATTTGACAAAACTCCGAGAGGTAGTGGAAGACAGGAGTGCCTAGCATGCTCTGGTCCATGGGGTCACGAAGAGTCGGACACGACTAAACAACTAAACAATAACAATGTTACTGTTCTGCCCATCTCTTGAAAGTGAATTCATCAAAGACTAAATGCTTTTGCATCACCTCCTGGAAAATAGAAGGGGAAGAAATGGAGGCAGTGAGAGATTTTACTTTCTTGGGCTCCATGATCACTGCAGATGGTGACAGCAGTCACGACATTAAAAGACTCCTGCTTCTTGGGAGAAAAGCAATGACAAACCTAGACAGCATCTTAAAAAGCAGAGACATCACCTTGCCAACAAAGGTCCGTATAGTATATGGTTTTTCCAGTAGTGATGTATGGAAGTGAGAGCTGGACCATAAAGAAGGCTGATCGCTGAAGAATTGATGCTTTTGAATTATGGTGCTGGTGGAGACTCTTGAGAGTCCCATGGACTGCAAGAAGATCAAACCTCTCCATTCTTGAGGAAATCAGCCCTGAGTGCTCACTGGAAGGACAGATCGTGAAGCTGAGGCTCCAATACTTTGGCCACCTCATGAGAAGAGAAGACTCCCTGGAAAAGACCCTGATGTTGGGAAAGATTGAGGGCACAAGGAGAAGGGGACGACAGAGGACAGGTGTTCTCGAAGCTACCAACATGAGTTTGACCAAACTGCAGGAGGCAGTAGAAGACAGGAGTGCCTGGCATGCTCTGGTCCATGGGGTCACGAAGAGTTGGACATGACTAAACGACTAAACAACAAGAACAAATGCTTTTCCAATTACCAAGATAGAACTAAAATCTCTGCTCATCTACTCAGAAGTTAAGTTCACACAGTTCCATGAGACCTACCCCCAAGTTAGTGTGCATAGAATTACAGCCCATCAGAGCAAAACCGACACATGTTTACTCAGAAGTATATCTCACTGTATTCAGTGGGGCTTGCTTCCAGGCAAGAGCACCCAAGGGTATTCAACCAGATTTTACTCCAAATAGACCTACTGAAATTCATAGACCTAACTTTGCCGTGGTCATTAATTTCAATGCGTCAACTCTGAGTAAACCTAGTTGAATACCACCCTAAGGATACAACCTTACTATCCAGTTTCCTGGGAGTAAGCTCAGGGCAGCACATTTTCAAGTAGACACGATACCAAACTGCACTGACAAACTCATAAGGAGCATGAGACATTTCAGGCGGCATCAGCATTCCTGAACAGCACCTACTGTTCTGACCCTGAACATGTATACAGCTAAAAATCTGGGGCAATATCCACTCTTCCACCTCCACTAGTGCACGCCCCCCCAACCTGATTGGCCACCTGGCAACCTGATGTAGCCGGGGTCTCCCCTAGCATGACACGTGATCCCGTACTGCCCTGACACTGAGAGGAGTGGCTAGGTGGCTGGACCGCAACCCGGCCCCACCAAGAAATGGACCTGATCTGCCACTGCAAAAGAGTAATTTCACTGGGGCTGTTCTTGATACAACCCTACGACTCTGCTCCTAATGAAGCCTTATTTGAATGCACGTCTATCAATAAGGGAGTTAATGTCACGCTCGTTTCTTAACCCATCAGTGCTTTAATGTTCCTCTTAAACTACTATATCTAAGATAAATTACCCAAAAAGCTTCATTCTGCAAGTATGAAGAAAGGCTCCAAAAAAAGTAAAATTTGAGATAACTCCCCCCCTTCAGAATGATGACTGTACTGAAACTCCAATGTGTCTGTCATTTGGAGTTGCAACTGCCTGTATTCCAAGCTTTAGATCTATGATTTCGAGGTCTGCATGTGTGGGCTTCCTGTGCTCTTCTAAGGATGAAAATGTTTTGTTTTTTTTAGGTGGATATTCCCTACTTCACATGTCCCTCTGCTTCTAGAAGGGTATTTTAATATTTTGTTGGAAGCCACCCAATGTGGCTAGGGAAACTCAGCCAGATGGGAGGGGTAAAAATAATAAATAATAATAATAATTATTATTATTATTATTATTATTATTATTATTATTATTACCTCTCCCTGTATGAAGAGAGGTCACTGGCTCAGTTGAAATGGTATATTGAATTGCTTTCTGTGTGGCTATTTTCATCTGGGCAAAGTGAAACATGAATTGCTACCAAGCTTTAATGTTAGCATTTTACTCTCGGGTTGCAGTCTTATAAGGACTTACCTGGGAGTAAGCCCCATTGAACTCAACAGGACTTACTTCTGAGAAGACATATATAGGATTGCATCTGGTAGATGTAAAAGAAGATACAGAGACAGAAAGAGAGTCTTTGGGAACACCAATGTGATGTCTTCTGTAAGACCAGATGTGTTGCAGAACGTACATTTCCCAGCATGCTCTCTGTCTAATCCCTTTAAGTAACAATTACCAAGTTAAACAATGCAATCTGTCTCATTGGCACAGCAAAGGTACATTCTGTTGTGGATTAGGAAATTCCATTATGAGATAAACTCCGGCTGTCGGCCCCATGGCCAGTAAGACTGAAATACATTCCAGAAGGGATACAGCCAGCTGGTGAACCTCAGGTGTGAAAGATGAGCAACTCCTTTTTTCAGGAATATACACTGCAAACCAACCAAGAAAATGGATCGACATCACCGGCGATGATGATGCCAGAACTACCATGAGTATTTAAAAAAAACACAGGAAATTATTCAAGCTTAGGCGAAAAAAATTAACAGGTTGCCAAGAAATGGAAGAGGGGGAAATCTTAACACAGGGAAGAAAATGTAAAAGATGCCATCATGCTAAAGAACAGGATTGGGTATGGGATCAAAACATTTTTAAAATATCTTGTTCTTTATGGTTAAATTGAATGTCAACATGTTGATGCTATTTTGCTGTTGATTTAATTTTTGCCTAACTGCAACATCACATTTACTAAAGGGATATAGTAACTAACTGACTACGATTAAAGATACGGAGAAAATGAACAGTGTCTTATATGGTGGAAATGTTATTTTTTGAGCAATAATTCGTTACTCTACATTAACCTTTTTGAAAATATCCCACAGTATTATTAAAATTCATTGAAACCATTCTTCTTTTTTTAAGAAATCGATGTTGTCCTCCTCATATAGCACAAAATGCATTTGGTCTCCAAAAGTCTGAAAGGTGTTCAGTCAACACTACCTAAATGAAATTGCTCTTTAATCTAATAACAAACCTACGAGCAGATGGAACCAACCGGGGCAACATTAGTCATTGCTACATCCAATACAGAAGCCAAACGCAAACATCTTCACATTCAGTGGGGCTTCACAGCAATCAATAAAATGATACATATTTTTCTTTTTACCTTGGGAGTTGAAGAGGGTAGTGAGAGGTTATACTTCAGGTCATCGGCACAGGCGCTGCCATGCAGAGCTGAAACTGAAGACTGGAATGTACCATCATTGTCTGGGGAATAGTGCGATTCGAAGGTGGATTCCTCCACTAGATCTGCCTCACTTGAATCCACCTAACAGCAAAGGCAATTTAATCAGTCCGGCTATCTGCTGCATTCGTATCACATAAGCCCCAAACATTTGCATCTGTGGATGAATACTTCTTAGCTACCATGCCTTGTTTTAGTTTTCTTTTTGATTTCCAACATACAAAATCTTTTGGACACACAATGAGCCCATTTACATTTTCACCAATGTCTCCATATCCTCAAATTCAATGATACACCAGTGTTATCTGAGAATATTATTTAGATCTGAATTTGCAAGTACATCAAGTGATAAACAGATGATGTTTGATGCTGGGGCGGGGGGGAATGATTTCCTATAATTTTCTACCTCTGGGGGAAAAAAATCTGATATGCTGTCCCATTGTTGAATTTAAGAATGTGGTGCACTGCTTAAGTTTGTCTAAAAAGGTCCATTTTAAAAAATTAAATTACCTTCATGATACAAAAGTTGCCTACCAAATCTCTCATTTTATTTGAAATAATAGGATATATATACACATTGTCCAACTTCAAAGCTAGCACACTTTTCACTAATCTTTTAATGCCCAATAAAAACATATCCAGGATGTTACAAATCCTGCACTTATGTGATATCACAAGTGCATGCATTAAAACTTCCTACTGAAACTTAAAAGTGATTAGTTTGCTTGAACAATGGAAGTTACAGCCAACTAAGAATCCATCAAGCTTCTAAATAAACTGTGTGGCGACGATATAGCATGACCTGAAAAACAGCAGCAAAAACCTCGCTTTGTAATGGGGTATGCACCTCCCCTTAACTCATTCTTGTCAATACCACTTGTTTTGTATAAGTGGTTGACCCCCAATCTTGTGTTTCTACCCAGAAACAAATACCTGTGAGTCTACTAACTACTCCTACAGAAGAGCATAGGACAGCAGCCTTAATTTCCTTTTCCTGTATCGATGTACGACTCTTAAAACAGGATAATGTGCAAACATGGAATTTATTTTTTGAAATCCAGTCCGTGTTACTGTCTCGTTTTTTAGTTTTTCCACATGTGGCTTCTCCATTTTGCTTTTTCCCCGTTAAATAAATCATGACACGGCATAATAGGTGTTGCTGTTTGCCTGAGGTTGTATTTACCTAATTCTATGACCTGCTAAGGAACAGATTATTGTTATTATGTCCTGATATGTAAAATCAAAGAGGGTGTAATTTCTTTTTCTCATGACTGTGCGTTTGCTTCTGTGGGTTTTTTGTTTGTGTGTGTGTGTATTTGGATATCAGCATCTCGACCCAATAAAACAACCTTCTTAAGTCCTTAAAAAAAAAAGAAGTTAAGCAAGCATTTTAAAATACGTCTTTACATTACAATGTCAAGGCTGTTTCTCCATTGACGCTAGACAAAATTTTGTTTGGTATGAAAGCATAAGATCAAAAGGGTTTTAACACATTATCATGGAAAGGAAGTGGCCACTAACCAGAGCCAGCTCAGCATGGAAGAGGGCTGAATCAGCTGGCCCTTCCTCCTCAAAGGACTGGGCAGTGTAGAAAAAGGAATCTTCCTTAGCAGAAACATAGCCCTCTTCTGGTGAAAGCTACAGAGAGAATGAAGCTCTTGAGATGGATAGTGGCTAATGTTCACGACATGCAGCGTGAAGGAATTTTTAGAAAGGGGAATGAATGGGAGCCTCCGAGAGAGAGAGAGTACTGAAGGTTATTCTTATAGCCCTGAGCAGGTGTAATGGTTTACAAGGCTAGGAAAAGCACTGAAGAATGAAATGCCCATGGGTTTGAAATAATATTTTAGCTGTGCACAGCGGTAGTATCTGATACTCCAGTCCCGGCACCTGGGAATTTGGAATGTTTTCTCAGCCCTGATGATTTATATTTACTTCGCTATATTTACCAAAAGAGCCCGATTACCAATGTGGCTGAGCCTAACAGATTGGATTTAAACCTATTTTGTCCCACAGACTTCAGTCCCACTTACTCTCAGAATCTAAACACAAATGTTCATCAATAAGCTCCATTGAACTTAAGAGCATTGAAGTCAAGAACGCTGTGTTTGAGGTTAGGAAGAAAGAAAACCAGCTTTAAACAAATTCTTGAATTTTCTGTAAAACCAGGATGGCCGCTCCTCTTCCCATTACTATGCCCAATGTATGCTATTCCCAAAACAAACTCCATGGCTAGGGTCAAAACAAGATGCTATTGAGTAAATGATGAATCTGAAGTACCATATTTTTTGCTCTATAAGACGCACCAGACCACAAGACGCACCTAGTTTTTGGAGGAGGGAAACAAGAAAAAAAATATTCTGAATCTCAGAAGCCAGAACAGCAAGAGGGATCGCTGCGCAGTGAAAGCAGCAATCCCTCTTGCTGTTCTGGCTTCTGGGATAGCTGCGCAGCCTGCATTCACTCCATAAGACGCACACACATTTCCCCTTACTTTTTATAGAGCAAAAAATATGGTAAATGATGAATCTGAAGTAAATGATGAATATGAAGCCCTGGTGACTCTGAAGTACAGATTGCTATTGAAATGAAAATAAAAAATATAAAAAATCCAGTAGCAGTTATAGACCAACTAAGTTTGTTCTGGTATAAGCTTTCATGTTCATGCACGCTTTTTCAGATACACTTCAGATTGCTATTGTTTTATTTATTTATTTTTGCAATCAGACACACTGTGGGCAGGTTCACAGGCGTATGCTTATCACTTGACGGCAGCCAAAGCCACATCACTTACACATGTGTGAAATGACCTTTATGGATGAAACTCCACAGACAGATTTTTTTTTTTTTACATCACTTTAAAACAAAATGAGATTAGTTCACACATCCACAGTGAGTGTCGTCAGCTGCTGGGTCAATAAACGAAACACATGCATTTGCGAACAGGCAACCTGTATGGTTTCTTGGCAAAATAGGAAACCCCAAACAAAATGTGTAAGATTTAAGTTCCTTACAGGCAACGGCTTTGCGACTCCTATCCTAACCGCTCCCATCGGCGCTCCTTTCAGTGCTTGCACAGCTTCCTCCAGGCTGCCATTTTCCAAGTTGATGTCATTCACGTACATAAGTCTGTCTCCGGGGAGAAGCCGGCCATCTTGTTCGGCCACCCCCCCAGAGACTAGAGAGCGGATCACAATCACCGTATTCGCAGGATCCACAGGGTCCTTTTTAAAGAGGAAAGTGGGGGAAACATATTCTCAATAAATCAGGAGCCCGTGCAAGCTTTTATACTTCTTTTCAAGGTGCAGATGACCCAGCTCCAACCCAGTGAATGGTGAACCCCCACTTTCATGAGAGATGTCTGCATTTACATAGCAGCTGCAAGCAGGCATTAGATCAGGCATAAGCAAACTCGGCCCTCCAGATGTTTTGGGACTACAATTTCCATCATCCCTGACCACTGGTCCCTTTAGCTAGGGATCATGGGAGTTGTAGTCCCAAAACATCTGGAGGGCCGAGTTTGCCTATGCCTGCACTAGATTATTTCGATTGTGCTTTGTGCTACAGCAAATAAGAGGCTCCATCAAATAATATAAATAGTGCCCACACTGCTATATTCTCCTCTTTTGTGTTAGGCATGGGCATATGGAATATCTTTATGTAAAAATCTAAAACTAAAACCTGAGAGTTTCAGGCAGTGATCAGCTGAAAGACTTCTAATGGCTATGTGCTTCCCTATAATTAAGCATATTTGTTTATGCCGACTCAAATTATGTCAGAAGAACCAAGGGAGTATTCTTTGATCCCTAACATGTTTATGTAAAAGCACTGGAGAATACACATTTCAGGAAGCGCTTTATTCCTTAATGAAAATAAAAGAAGCATATTATGAATAAAATAACGCCAAATCTCCTTTATCAATCTAGACAAAAATGTTACACTGGCTTCTTCAATAGTCCAGGAATCCAAGCCAATGGGAGCTATCCAATGATAGTTACACTCAGAGAAGACCCACTGAGATTAATGGATTTTAGGTCATTGATTAGTTGGATATCCCCCCCTCCCCAAGCTCCATTTACCTCACGAGGAATAGAAAGTTTCACTATTTAAACATCTTACGAGAGTTGTGGCATACCAAAAACTGCCAGTCTACTGGGGCACTGAAGAGGAGAGGGAGCACTCACGCCCTCCAAGACCCAATATTTAATTCCTACATTTGTAGAGATCACATTCTTGTATATATTCAATCTGAATATTTTATCCAGGCCCAACATGAAATCAGGCTACGTAACACTGGGAGATCACACTGTGCGATATAACAGCTTGTGATTATCAGGAGATTATTGAACTTCTTTAATAAAACAGGATTCTGCCCCTTCGGAATGCAGTGGGGACTGCAGATTCAAATCCTTCCCGCAATTCGGAAAGTCCTAGCACGTGGAAAGCTAGAACACTAGGGTAGAAACCCGACTTAAATGCCTCTCTAGTGGAATAGCATTCCAAGTACAAGAGTTTTAATGTGAAAGCAATTCCCCACTAATGTGGCACAGTCCAATTCTTTTATGAATGTTTACATTTTCAGACTTTTACTAATCAAGCTCTGCAGCATTAGGCAAAGCAATTTCACTGTTAGCAAGCATATCTGTTTCACACTCCTCTCCAGCTTTGTAGGTCTTGTGCAAGACTTTGTAGGTCTTGTTATTTTTATCAATGGCTGGGAATATGCACATTCAGCTGAAAGGAGAAAAATTGATATAATTGGTATAAAATGTCCAGCCACTGATAAAAATAATAATATTTCTAAAAGAAACAGAATCAGACATAAATGCCCAGGTACATGTCTGTACCAGAGGAACGACCACATCAGAGTTGAAAATCAAACCAGTGTTTCTAATTTGTGGAGACTCACGCCAACAATTTTGCATAATCATCTTAATAAATGTTAACTGCTTTTATTGTTATGCAATGTGTAGATTCTTCCTGAATCATAGGAAAAGACTTTATGCAAGTTGACCTGCTGCAGAGATCACTGTGCCATAGAATTAGACTGAAGTCCCACAAAATGAATGGTGCTCCATAGAATTAGTTTGACAAATTTGTTTACTTAATGTAGCACATTTGACAGCAGAGTTTGAAAAGGCCTGGTAATTGACATTACATTGCTTAAAGGGGCAGAATTCCCCTCAGTAAGTACTCCCATTCTGCAAAATAAGTAGTTTGGACATTACCTGGTAATCTAATATGCTAAATCCAAGTCCCATGCTCCCTTTCTCTAGCTCAATTTGCTGTATGTTTGTCTCCCACATTGCCAAAGAAGATCCTTGAACCTCATCTGCACTCTGGCCCATATTATCCATGCCCAAGTTGGCATCCTCTGTCTCTGAAGAGCCAAGGAGTCCAGCAAGATCAATAACAGACTGCAAAATGAAAGAGATTCGCTTCCATAAATAAAACTGAAAATCCTACAATTTTTATTGAAACTCGATTCCAAGTAGATACACATATAACAAGAGACTAAAAGGAACTCTGGACATAGAGAGATGGGAGAATGGCAAGCATGACTGATTTGCTTTTCTTATTCCCCATGCATCTTTATAACATCCGAAGTGGTCAAATACAGAAGCTTAGATGGCAGAGACAAGCTGAGAGACAAGTGCAAGATCCACTTCAGATGGTACAAACATACAGAGAACAGGGAAGCCATTTGAACTCTCTATTCCAGCCTTTCTCAACCTTGGGTCCCCAGATGTTGTTGAACTACAACTTCCATCACCCCTAGCTAGCAAGGCCAGAGCTCAGGGATGATGGGAGTTGTAGTTCAACAACATCTGGGGACCCACAGGTTGAGAACCGCTACTCTATTCTCTCCACATTCAAAACATCTGAAGCCACTCTAAAGCCACATCAATAACATCCCCGTATTTTAATTTTGCTTCTAACTGTATACAGTGGTACCTCGGGTTACATACGCTTCAGGTTACAGACTCAGCTAACCCAGAAATAGTGCCTCAGGTTAAGAACTTTGCTTCAGGATGAGAACAGAAATCGTGCTCCGGTGGCCCGGCAGCAGCAGGAGGCCCCATTAGCTAAAGTGGTGCTTCAGGTTAAGAACAGTTTCAGGTTAAGTTCGGACCTCCGGAACGAATTAAGTACTTAACCCGAGGTACCACTGTATTTGTGTCCACACTGCTTTGCAGCTCTAACAAACCTTCCTATATTCTTAATAATGAGTTGTTTACACAGAACTTCGGCTTGACAAAATGGTAAGCTACCTCTAGCCTGCTCCCTTCACAAAATCCCTATGCGGTAATTGCTTCATTGTAAAAAACAACTATGCAACTTTTTCTGTGTATCTAAAGGACTTTGGGCTTGCATTTCTTGAATGCCAACATCTTGTCCCCACCCCCCCACCCCCACCCAGGATAAAGAACTAAAACGATTTTATGGCTTTGTGGGAGGAGACATTTTTTACTTGTCCTCTAAGTAACCATACAGTGGTGCTTCGCAAGACGAAATTAATTCGTTCCGCAAGTTTTTTCGTCTGGCGAATTTTTCGTCTTGCAAAGCACAGTGTCGGAAAAGTTTTGGAAAAGCTTCAAAAATCACCAAAAACCTCAAAAAAGGCTACCACACCGCGTTCTATGAGTTGTTCCTCGAAGTCAAGTCGCAACTGTATTAATGGTGTTAAGAAAAAGGAAACAAACTTGCAAGACGTTTTCGTCTTGCGAAGCAAGCCCATAGGGAAATTCGTCTTGCGAAGCAGCTCAAAAACCACAAAACCCTTTCGTCTAGCGAGTTTTTCGTCTTGTGAGGCATTCGTCTTGTGGGGCACCACTGTACTAATATGGCCAAAGCCACTTTGAGAATCTAAAGTAGGGATTTAAACCAGGCTTTGTAGGTGGAAATATTATCTAACATTCCAGTCACTGGATCGGACCGGCTGTACCATATATATACTATATACATATTATATATTTCATTCATCCACACTTTTCTGATTTAATTTCCCTTCTACATCAGGTCTGCGTTCATATACCAACTATCTCTCCTCTGAATAGTGATGAAAGACAGAATGGAAAGTGTTAAGAAGTAAAAGGCACCACAGAAAGGCAAGCCAAAAGGGCATCTGTTGAAGGCAGCCAGGGGAGGGAGTGCCCCAAATGCTTTGCATGGTGTTGTGTGCCTTGCTCCTGACTCAGCTGCTTCCAACAGCCACCCATTGCTGCAGATGTGGGCTTCCCGTCCCTCTGGATTGTCCTGCCTCATCTTATAAACTGCCATTGGTGTTATCTGATAAGAAATGAATATTTCGTTGAAGTCGGAGAAGCGAAATTTTTCAAGTCTCAACTATGGTGTTTTATCAGTAAAACAGACAGCTCACACAAATTGAGGCTCTCGGGTTAAGTACTTAATTCGTTCCGGAGGTCCGTTCTTAACCTGAAACTGTTCTTAACCTGAAGCACCACTTTAGGTTAATGGGGCCTCCCACTGCCGCTGCACCGCCAGAGCACGATTTCTGTTCTCATCCTGAAGCAAAGTTCTTAACCTGAAGCACTATTTCTGGGTTAGCGGAGTCTATAACCTGAAGCATATGTAACCTGAAGCGTATGTAACCCGAGGTACCACTGTAGTGGGATAAAACTGTTCTGTTGTTCGTTCAAGTGAATGTATGTGCTTGCAAGGAAGTGACAAGCCTGCAACTAACTTGCATGCAAGGCCTATTGTTGTATGTCCTTACAACAAGATCCCACATTCACGCAGCCAAGAAGAAAGACTGCTAAGGTCCTGCTATATAGTTAAGCGAGAGTTGCCAAACTGGTCCCTGTGTGCACCCACCAATACCTCCTATGGCACCCACAAAAGGTTTCTGCAAATGCCCTCTCAAAAATCTGCAATGCACAATACATCCTTTGCTCTTCCTATTTGATTTGTTTACACTAATTCTATGCCCCCTTAAACATGCTAACATGTCTTTAGATGCCAGATTTGGACATCCACCTTTCCTTCTGTTCAGAATAGAGAAGAACAAAGGGCTTTTCTCCGCGAGTGAATGTGGTAGTGACTGATGTGCCTTTTCCCCCCACTGATATTTTTATTTGGTAGGGGGGAGGATTGGGGCAGGGAGGGAATGCTCACATCATTTTGTGTTCTGTCCCTTTTTTCTGCTCTTTTTCAATACGGCAGCCATTTTGTTTTATGCCACATACCCCACAGCAACCATTTTGTGGCTGGCTCTAGTGGCACTTCCTCAATATCCCAAGTGTGCCCAGAGGCCCAGAAACATTGGCAATGCCTGAAATAAAGCTCTTTATTTCAGAATGAGCAAGGTATAATGGGAAGAGGGAGAGAGAGAAAGAGTGTCTGTAAAGATTTTCTGGTTGTCTCCATTTGCCACAGGGGTAAGAGAGGCTGAAACAGCCTTGCGTAGAGTCAAGTGATCACACACTTTCTTCACAGCATCCTACACATACAAGACCCACACCTTTGCTTTGATTTACCTGTTCCATCATCTGAGATTCATCCATTAACAACTGACTAATAGGTGGAGCTGCACGGCAACACACCATTGTTACTTTGATGGGCAGGTCTTTTAAAATATTTACTACATCCTTGTGATTTTCTCCAAGCAAAGATATTCCATTTACCTGCCAACAGAAGACAAAATATTATACAGAAATATATATATATATATATTTAAAATGAAATTTGTAAGATGCACAGTGCACCAGAATGACACAAAACACAATGCCCTGCAAGAATTGCAGGCACAATACAGGAAGCAGGTAACACAAATTCAAATGTCAGCTGGAAAGGGTTTCTGAAAGCCACATCCGTTTTTACTATTATCAACAATCCTTTGGGAACTTTTCATCCTCAAAATGCTGCTGAATGAGGCAGGGCTTGCTCAAGAGTGCAGATCTGCACAACTTCCATTCATATGAAGTGGGTTTACACCACACACAAAAATTACAGTGTATTGTGCACCATTACAAATTGATGCATACAATTAGCCAATGCAGGATTTATCCATACAATTTTCATGCAGGAATTTCATATGGTAAAGTATGCTAGTATCTACGAATACTGGAAATCCTCAGCAGAACCGCCTTTAAGGAAGGATGGGAAGTAAAGCAGAAATTATTTCATACTTCTAGTAATTCATCTCCACTGAACAGCTTGCCACATCGTCCAACTGGCCCTTCTGGCAAAACAGATCGGATGAAATGATGTCCCACTGTAGCTTCTAAGCTGATCCCAAGTCCACTGCTTTCACTAAACTTGTTCACGTGAGCTACCTAGAAAGAAGGAACACAATGGCTCTTCAGAACACTGAAGGATTAGTTGTTCTCAAAATTGCACTCGGACCCACGGACAAAAGGGACAGTAGATTTAAAAGCAGCAACCCTAACATTCTGCCACAGATGCTCTACTTTCTAAGCTACAAGCTCACTTCTTTCAAACATCATCCATGCCCATGGATTTCTCACATCAAGACAAGATGGAATCGCAATGTCAGCTGAAAGGGGGCAGCCAGCCGTAACGTCCCATTCTCCTTTGCAAAGGGGAACAGATGCTGGGGAGCTACAGCTGCCCCAGAGATGAAAGGCGGCCGGAGAAAGCCACAAATAAATGAAACAAATGCTACAATCAAAGGAATTGCACCTCCCGTTACACAAGAAGTCAGCTTCCATGGGTGCCACAGGGACAATGGGTAGCAAAATACAGTGCTCTAAAACGGAAGTGTTTCCACGCAACGTAAAAAAGCCCTGGATTCCAGATTCGGTACATGCTGCTGTCACCCTCTGGGAGCAGTCAAGCATGGACCGGATGCACACCTGGCAATATAATCCCCTCTGGCTCCCTAAATCCCAGGTGGAGGAACAGCTGTGCTAGTCAGTGATTGAGAACTGTAGCTCTGACTGTGACCCTGAATTATATTTAAAATACCGCCGCCACCCCAGAGTGCCATGTGTGCTCAGGCAACTGTATCGCTCCTTTGGATGATACAGATCACAGGAAATGTACTACACTGTTCCCTGCTCATCAACCAGCCATAAATGAACAGCAAAATAAATAGCTTAACTGACTAGTTAAGCATGAGAGAAATGCATAATAAAAAATGGAGAATCAACAACCAATGTAAGAGAATCGTGGGAGGGGGCAGAAATCAGACCAGTCCAAAAACAGGAAACAACACCATTTTAACCATCAGACAATTGGATTTTGTGAGAGGGGAGTGCTATAACATAAATGGCTTTGTTCTGCATCCTTGTGAACCATATCCGTGATGCCAGAGTGATCCAGTGGGTGAGCAGAACCACATGAGAAAAGGTGGTCCTTTGAAAAGCCCTTCATTTGAAATAATAACTACATGCAAAGAAGTTTAAAGAGCAAGGTTTTACTTTGAAGGCTGTTGTATGATGAGCACCATATGATGTAATGGGGTGGATTGACTAACAAGCCACAATGTTTTCATCCCCCAAAAGCAGCGATATGGGTGCAGTACTTTTGCTATAGCACTGCCCAGTGTGTAATAACATCAATAAGCAAATGCTGCCCAGAAAGTTGGGATGATGCTCTGTTGTCAGTTGTAATCATATGAGGATTGGACGCAGTGCAAAAAGCAGCGCAACAGATCGCAAAAAAAGTGTTGTCCTGAATTTCAAAATGAAATGGCAAATCACTCATGTTTTACCGAGTTTCTTAGTTCACTTATATATAATTTATAATCATGTCAATTAATTCTATAATGTAAATAACAATAATTAGTAAACTAAAAATAACTGGGTTTCATCTCCTACCTTTCCCCTTACTTCCAGAGCAGGTAAGAGCTACTTCATGTACACATACCATCCTTGCAAAAAAAACCAATGGGAATGCAGTGGTAGCTTAGTTTAAGAACAACTTAGTTGATGAACAACTTGGATTAAGAATGCTGCAAACCCAGAAGTGGGTGTTTTGGTTTGTGAACTTTGCCTTGGAATAAGAACATGTTCCTCTTCCTGTTGAGTGTGTTCTATTTGTAAATTGAGTCCCCCACTGCTATGGGAAAGCACGCTTTGGTTTAAGAACAGACTTCCGGAACGGATTAAATTCGTAAACCAAGGTACCACTGTAAGGGCATAGCATCTGAAAGTGATCTGAAAATAAGGGTTGCTTCACTTCACTGTAGCTTAGTGGCCACCTCAAAATGAATGAAAGCAGACACTAATTCATTTCACTATATATAAATTTTTCAAGGCACACTTCAGGTACTCACTTCATGTTTGCATGGTATAGTTGTGGCAAACAACAACCATTTACGTACTTGGCATAGCTTGGTGTACCTACAGCATAATATAACATACCGTGAACTTATGAATCAGTCAAGTACCAAGTTTTCCTAAAGACTACAGCACTTTATGAACTGTTGTTTGCCCAGAACACATTTTATTTTCTCATCTAAAGAGTACATAACATAGCATTTTATGCTTATTTTTGAGATTTAATATTCTGAAAGACAAATACATAATGTTTACTTCCTTTGGAATTTTGCAAGGACAGCTCTTCCACCCATTCCACACACACACACACATACACACACACACTATAAACAGCAAGCAAAAGTTTACCTACCACCACCTCATAATGTGCTCCCAAAAATGACTGCCATTTGTTCTGCAATGATATTTCTTCATCGGTGGAAGTTAGCTGAAAACCTAAAAGATGCAGTTTGGCAGTTAACTATAGAAGAAGAAAAATCCTGTTGTTATTCTTAGCCTTATTTATTATATACAGTAAATGAACTGTGGCAAAACGTGTTGTGCATATCTATCTGCCAGTTTATTTAAAAGGGGGGGAGAGAGAATGCCATTAATGCACACAACCTGTTAATGTAGAAAAATAAATGGAAATTTGAAATGGAAACTTCAATGTAACTCCCGCAATGTATTTTTTTCTCAAATCAAAGTAGGTTGTACGAAAGCTCTCTGAAACTTTTGTTGCTGTTGCCGTCGCTTTACTGCATCTGTAGCAACTCTTAGCAAGTCGCAAGGCGAACAGTTTATTGTGGGAGCACTTTTGTATCACTTTGTTTATAGATTGGACACTAAACTAAGTACCTTTTTAGCACTTACCCTAGCTATTCAGTTTGGAATTGCATCACCTTGAGGATCAGTCTTTTAAGCACTTATCCTGGCTATTCAGATGAGAGTTGTATTACTGCAAGGATCTTCTTTCATCTCCTCTCTTCCAAAGAATGCTAATTGTGCTCGTCTAGCTTTCTGAATAATTAGGTTTCTCTCTGGCTACCCTCTAGTGCACTTTCTCCTCTCTGTGAATGCAGAAATTGCATGCAGCTTCTGTATTCATCTGGCAGAACTGTTGTCTAAAATACTCCATTTTCCCCCATTCGCCATCGTATTAAATTCCTGTACTTTAAGAACCATAAAATAAAGAGATTTTTCTGGCTGTACTCAGTGCTTTTTTCCTTTCTTAAAAAAATGTTTAGGGGTACTCTCTTTTTCCTACTGATATTGAAATGCTGCCCCTCAATGAGGCCAAATGATAAATACTTGAGGTTCCCGGTCCCTATGGTTGTAATTTGTGGGCAATCGTTTAATTTTATCCTGATTCTATTTTTAAGCTGTATTTTAATTAACTGTTTGATTGTGTTTTAATGTATTTGATATATGATGTTAGCTGCCCTGAGCCTGGTCTTGGCCGGGGAGGGTGGGGTATAAATAAAAAAATTACTTACTTACTTTACAAACTTAGATTTACAAAATGTTTAGGGATATGAATACCCCTGCATCCCCCCAGAAAAAAAGCACTGGCCGTAATGTTCTCTATCAGTTCAAAATAAGAAGTGGTATCTTTAAAAAATACAGCACAAAACATTGATATAGCGAGGTTTTGTTTTCCCCCCAAAAAAACTCTTTATCAAAACAACATAATAAAAGGTCTTGGTTTTTCTTTTTAAAATGCAACTACCACTTAGCATTTATGCTATAACAGCAGGTATGTTGCTAGATACTGTTAAGTGACCAGTTTTATAAGATCCAAAGCAACACCAGTTCCAGATTCAATAGCTGGCACACAAGTTATAGTTATACAATTTCACAAACTTCTTTGGTTATATTAATATACTTAAAATTGGCTTGGCGTTGAGTGATTATAGGCAAATAAATAACCTTCTGCTTACAACAGAAATGTCCTAATATAAAACGCAGAGAGACAGCCAACATTCTCTCAATATGCACGAATGATTTGAGATTTTAGCACTCAAAAGTTTCAGAGGCTACTATTGAATTATGGTCCCTAGAGGGCAGTGGAAGAATGTAAGTTCATAAACATATGTGCACTTCTAATAGATTTAGCCCATGGAAAAAAATAAGAAATATGCTGCTGTAGTGTAGTACCACAACATGAAAGTTTCTTTCGCTCTTTTTTAAGATATATTTTATTAGATTTCCAGGAATTTCACATAAACGTTCCAATAAGAAATAGATTTTTATTTTTTATTTTTTTACTTCCCATCCCATTTCCCATGGTGATTTTTATTTCTCCTCCTTGCCACATCCTATCTTCTGTCTCTTATACCATAACAATAATTTGATAATCTCTCATTCCTTCTGTTGCTCATAGTTCAAATCCTGCTCACGAATTCATAATACTATATGCAACATGAAGGTTTCTTCGGAAAGATGGTAAGGGAAGTGAGGAAATGCTAAAAGAAATGTGTCAGGAAAGTAAACCTGAATGACTCGAAAGAGTTTACATCAAGGCTGAAGAAATACAGGAGAATGCGCAGTACACAGCCAGTGCCACGAAAAAGTGCGAACATTGCAATATTTAACTATGACATGAATATGAAATGATCGCCACAAATGTGATCATTTAATAATGGAAATCAAACCAGCACAACTTATAACCTATCACGCCAAAATATGGTTTACCAGGTATCTAGTGTATAGTAGGAAACCAAATGTATGGCAACACCCAAACCCATTTCTGCAATCCAAAGCAGATAGTAAAAGCAAGAGATCTGTAGAGCCTTTGGTGGGCTGCTATACATTCAAGTTTCCACATCAGAAATAGTGCATACCTATGTTAAAGCAAAGACATGCTCTACCACGACCACCCACAGATGTGTGAATACTTCATGGGATACAAAATGGCTCTATTAAAAATCAGGGGGCATTTTGCCACCAGATTGTGTGTGTGTGTGTGTGTGTGTGTGTGTGTGTGTCTGTGTGTCTGTGTGTACTCTCCAGATTGCATGTTTTAAAAGCTACATCATTCAAAATGACTTAAGAGTCGAAAGTGTAGAAAGCTGTTGCTAGTCTAAAGCAAGGGTGCTTTTAAAAAGCATTTATATATATATAAAACCAATTGTGAGACTCAGAACGGATGTTTTAGTGAAACTTTCTAAAAGACCGTTAGTCATGTAGCACTGACAAGAAAGAACATGTGTTAGAAGACAAATATTTAGAGAGAACATGACAGGCTGTGTCTGAAGCCACTCAACTCAAATACTATTAGAAAATACAGAAATGAAAAAAAAATGCAAATAAAAACAGCTTTTGCTATTATTGTAGAAAGCAATGTTAAACATAGAGATTAGGCCATCACAGATAGGAAGTTAGAAAGTTCCCAAAGAGCAAAATAGAAAAAGGGGAGATTACATTGAAGAAGTTAGGATAAAGCACCGACCCATATTAATGTTTTGGAAACTTGCTTCTGTGAATAAAAGTTCTATGGAAACGTAACCTCTGAAGGATATTATGTATGGTGCTTATTTCAGTTAAAAAAACAACAACATGTTATAAAGGTAAATTCTAGAAACAGCTCCAGACTTTGTCTGTTGTTCTTTCCAGTGGGGTTTTCACAGATTTTTAAGGCAGGGGATGCAAACACACACACACACACACACACACACACACACACAAAGGCAAAAGCTGAGATATGCATGCCAGTGTGTTTCCAATGGGTGGGGGTGGGGGGATTATATTATAAATTCTCAATTCGGACCTGATTGTTCTGGACCAACGTCTTCTCCAGTGTGAATCACACTGCTACCACATGACAATGATGGAGGCTCCTGCTCTCCTTCACAGCTTTCTGGAAAAGAAGAAGAATATTCTGAGCAGCTTCTGTGCACCCCCTTGTTCTGTGATGTGCAATTAATACGTTCTCCTGCTTTCATTTTTTGTTATCCAGCTCCCTCCTGGACCAAATAAAGGGTGTGTTTTTCAAACAAGAAATTCTGTTTGTAGGGGTGTATAATAATGAAAGTAGCTTTTTATTTTTTAAAAAAAAACATGTACTGCATTATCACTGTAGAGTTTTATACATGAAGAACAACTCACCATAATAATCTAAACATTAAATCTTTCTGTCATAAAGAAAAAAATGTATGCTATCAAAATAATTCATACTACTGGCCTTTTTTTCCTTATTCCTTTGTTTCAGATAAAGTGGAAAGAACACAGAACTCCGAGGTTTCTAATAATCACTCTACCTATAAATGTTTGCCAAATCACTGGAAACAATAAATCTGTTCTTCCACCATTTCTTTAGCCACTAGACTGCTGTTAAATACTGTGGATACATAAAGTTGGCAAATATTCTTCTTGTTGTATATTCAATCTATGTCATCCAAAGAGAGGGGAGTAAGTGGAGGTTACAGGTGGGAAAAGTTTTGCCTGTGCATTATTTATTCTACAATGGGAAGAATCCTTCCTGCAATTGCCTTGACCATGCTTTGAAAGACAGAGGTTCAAGCCCCAATCAGAATATTTAAAAGGCTGCTAGTAAGCATGACTCAAATAAGTCCTCTGATGGCCCATTTCTCACATTAAACAGGCCTTGCTTCTAAGTAAACATCTGTAAGACATGTATAAGATTGCATTCTTAATATTTTTATTAGTTTCACTGAAAATTATAAATCTTGCAGTTGCATTATCCATCAATAATGGTTTATTCTTAATGAAGAAAAAATGACCCGTAAGTTTATCTCTCTCACCCCAGCTTTATGGTGAATATGTCTTCTTAATTTGCATGTCGGGGTCCCCAGGGCCACCCCAATAACTCACACATCACACAGAAATTTTTATTGAAGGTTTTTGGCATAATTTTGGCCACAACTTTATTACAATACAAAAATGTGAGTGGTTGCTTAGGCATTGGTTGCGACTATCTGCCCCCCCCCCCCATGGGGGACAGACTGACATTCCACATGCCTGCGAAAGTCAGAAAAGGGGAATACACTTGGGGTAGCGACGGAGCAGGGAACCTGCCCTCAGCCCTCCCCAAATACAACCAGGGGCTCTTGCATGGCCCTAGCCCCTTGACAGGGTGGACAAGCAAGAGTTAGCCCCCAATTTCTTTAACGGAATCCCTCGCAGCAGCAGCATTAGAGGGGCAGGCACAGCCAATCCATACCCCTCAACCAACCAAACCATAAACCAATGCCTAACCACAACCTTACAAGCTGTGATGATTTGCTACACAGTAGGCAAAAACCAAATGGCCCCAGCCAATCAGCCAAATGGACAAAATTCCTACCGGGCCCCTGCCCCAAGAGCAGACGACCCCATGACAGGCATAGCAAGGTCAAAGCGAACAACTCTAAATATAGGGAGGGGGGACGAGCAATCCGATGCACGGGGCGAAAAGAGGAAGCTCTACGCCTCGTGCAGGGAGTTTTAGCATTTCTGGCTGTCAATCAACAAATGGCAACATTAACTTCTTCCCAACAACAAGGGAAGCACAATCACAACAGTGGCCAACGATCAATTAGCCCACCCCACAACTTTGGAGTGTCCTGTCAGCCCCCACAGTAACACGTGCTCTCCATGAAGGAGAACACGCTTTGTCTGAACATGGTGATATGTAACATACTGCAGAAATTATCAGAAACTCAGTATGGGGCTTATTAGCTCTCAGAAGTTATCTCATGGAGTTAAAGCCAGAAGGAAAAAGTCACCACATGAATGCTACAATAAATTCTTACTTTATGGCGATATTATCAAAATTAAAGTTACTTATTTGTTTTCAGATATTTCTTAAGCACCCTTCACCAAAAGATTGCAGAGCAGTTTACAGAAGTGTGGGTAAACACAAACCATGGAAATACAATTCAAAACCAATAATTATAACAAAATAAAAACCTGAAAATCTACAAAAACAATGATTAACACAATTCCAAAAATCTACACTCTAAAATAGGAAGATATCCAGAGTCTGGGCACCACCACAAAAAAGGTCTTCTCCTTCGCAGAAGCAGTGTTCCTCTACTAAGGAGGGTACTTGGAGACAGGCTTCTCCAGAGGATTTTTAAGACATGGAAAGGCTGATATCTTAATGCCTCAGAGAGTCTGATTAGAATCCAACAACATATTTCCATGCAACACCTTGTCAATGTCACATTGCTGCATTTTTAAGCCTTCTAGGATGAAGCATATTGAGCTTCATAGACCCTATATAACCACAACGGGTTTACTTATGTTTTTTGTGGGAGGTAAAACTTCAATACTTGGAGACTCAGGCAGAAGTTGAACAAACAGCAACAAAGTTGGTAAAACAAATTATTCGTGAAGCAATAAAGTTACTTCAGGAAACAGTCAACTATTTAATAATTACCAGTATACTAAAACCAGTGGATGTTACAGGCTTCTAACAAGGTAGCAAACACATAGCTTCTTTTAAACTTCAGTTGCTTGTTTTCAGTTAGATGTTACAGGTTTCTAGACTAATTAGTAAATGCTTGGCTTATTTCCAGCTATTACACCTCAGTTACTTAACTTAGTTGTACCATAGGTGTTACAGCTTAATACTTTGATTCTTAAGCAAGGTGGTACTTTCTGTCAGATTCCCAACCTTCTGTCAATCATACTCCTGAGATACTTCTAGCATTATAACAGACCCAGGGGATCACCATGTCCTTCTTAAATATTTATTGAATATCTCTCCCCTCCTGACTGAAACAAGACCAAAGTATATCACCCTCACAGCTTCTACTTCTCCTTCTTCAAACTCAGCCCTCCAGTTAACTCTTGTCTGAATACTCTCCCAAGCCACTTTCTATCTAAACTGAGAGACTCCTTTCTATAGCTGTAAATATTCTCCTCAGAATGGATCTGACACGCTGACTAGGGCTGGGTGATATATCAATACATTGTCCAAAACCGGTTTGAAGTTCATATCATGATATAGGTTTCATAATTTTTGACCTGGCAATATATTGGAGATCATGGTGTATGTGTGTGTTTTATGCAAAAACCACAATGTGGGAAAAACCATGAAGCCAATCAGTGCCTCTACATAGCTCCATCCTTCTTTCAGACATCATGATATATTGGGAGATCACAATGTTTAACTGGTGAGATATCATGATGTCAAAAACCAGATATCGCCGAGCCCTAACACAGACCAGAAGCAACTCTCAAGTCTCTCCTTTCTCTCTTCTTCCTCCTGCTCTCTCTTAAACCATCTCCCTATCCTAGCACTCTCTCTGAAATAGCTCCTTTTATCTGCCCTCCCAAAGTGCTGGCTCCACCTCTCTCTGGTTGGCTGTCTTAGTAGCCAATCAGAGAGAGGCTGCAGCCCTCTGGTGGAATTCTAAGGCACTGCATCACCAGCTCAGCTGTTCGTCACATATACAGTACAGTTGTTTTACTTGTAAAGTAGTGGAAAAAGTGTTTTAACTTATCAAGTTCCCTATATTGTCGGCCAATCAATCCATTTGGTCTATTTTGACTGATGGCAGCTTTCCAAGATCACAGACAGTGGTGCTATCCATCCATCTAACATAACAAAAACACCACTATATTCTCCTTCAACACTAAGAATAATCTCCAATATCCCATTGCTCTATCCATATCTTTGCTGACTCTCTTAAACAGGGAGCTTCCTGCTGACACTTTATTTAGCTCTGAAATTCCAAGAGGAAATCTTTATAAAAGCTATGGATGAGAACAAATCCCTTACATGAGAAAGCCCTATATGAATTTTTTTTTAGAAAAATGAAATGCAGACTCTAAGGGCAAATTTAACCCATTTTCCCCAGTTTTATAAGCTGTAGAAAGAGAAATAAAATCCAACTCATTTGAAGCAAAGCCATTCTTAATTACCTTTGCCTGTGCCAACATCCATCGTTTGGAAAATTAAATCCTTTTCAACAGCACCACTGAAGTCCTCATGGGGTTGAATGTGATTTCCCTGCTTAAGGCCTCTTCTGACCAACGTGAGTCCAACTGTTTGGCCAGTATGCCGCAGAACCTCCACTGCTTGCTGGTTGGTAAAACCCTGAAGATTTGTTCCATCCACCTGAATGATTAAATGTGTTTTAATTTCCAGCAGGCCACTATAAAGAAGATAAACGTGCAAGAAGTGTGTAATTCAAAATGAGCCAAATCTCATCTTAGCCACTTGCAAAATGTCATGTCTTATTTTGGTCTCCAGCCACTTTTATCTATTATTGCTTTGTTGTCTCCGAATATGAGCATCCCAGAAAACCACATTCAGATTCATTTAGCTTTCAGTGTTTAGATTTATACAAAGCCACTGTGAAAGAAAAGGACTGGGTTTATGTAGCTTTGTAATATCATAACCAAATAGTCCCTTTCCTTCTTGGTTTCTACTGCTGAGTAACAGTCTGGTGTTATAAGTGTTCACATGATAACCAACTACAGCACTTTGATATATTTGTGTCATCAGTGACAGCTGGGATGACCAAATGATTGATACAAGAAAAACTGGAAGGACAGAGCAATTGTGTTTTCTCTCTGTATGGGTACAGCTAATGTGATTGCATTAATAACCATGTTTCCAAGTGCAGATCAATGAAAGCAGGCATGCAAAAACCTGTCTTTGGAACAGACACCTGCATTTGATGATGGAGCTATTACAAACAGGCCCGTGTGAATTATCCATTCCAGTTTCTTTTATGCAGTCTATTCATAGCAGCTTCAAACACTGAATCTAATCAGCCTTCTGCTGGACACATGTCTCCACACCAAGGAGATGGCCCAATCCTATGGCTGGCTATTCAATGTTTAGCATAAGGTGTATTTTCTGTTAGACAAAAGGTATGTAAGGTTCTAAATAAATCAATAGTATTTGGTCAACTGTATACCACAGGGTGGAACGGGGATCATAAAAGTGAGGGTAATAAAAGCAAGTATCCAATAAAATCATTCCTCTATGATTACTTACTGCTATAATTTGGTCTCCAACGTGGATTCTACCATCGTGTTCAACTGCACTGCCTTTTGTGATACTCTTTACAAAAATACCAGAAGGTTCTGTGGTTGAAAAGGAAAAAACCTCATGCAATTAAAACTACTTTTCAGCTCTTGCTGCACCAGCACCTATAACCAGAGTCCAAAATCCCAGACACAGCACAGAGACATTTCGCTGTTCTCTATCATACCAAAAAACACCGAAGCACTTAACCTTAGTACTATGATGTAAGTCCAAAGTCTCATTGAAGACGTTTTCCCCCAGGATATAAGCTTACATTTTAATGCGTAGATGCATACAAGGAGGCAGCCCCAGTTAAATGCCAGCTTCTTTGAACGTGCACAGCCTCCTATATACATAAAATTGTAAGGCTGTTGTCGTGCTTCAGTTCACATGGCCACCAACAGGCAGTCATGCAACTGCAGAGCAACAACAGACTGTCAGGCAAGCAAGCAAGGAAGCAGCTGGTAGCCCAGGTGAGCTATTTAAAGGAGAGTGGGCGGTGCTTTAGAGAGCGGTTAAGCAAGCTGCTCTTTAAAGTGTCTAACCCTCTCCAGCAGTGGGGAGGTCCCTGGTCACCTTGGATGCTTGTAATGGTCTGGCTACCTTCCCCTTCAGCTACTGGTATTTTAGTGGTACCTGAAGATGGTGCTTTTGCAGTCCCGCTTAAGGAGCCTGAAAATTGGTTAAAATAGCCTGAGCCCTGTCCATAATGATTGTCAGTAGCTCTCCAGGGTTTGAGGGAGAAGTCCTTTCCACCCATACCTGGAGATACCAGGGATTGAACTCTAAGACCTCTTGTGTGCAAATCATGGCGTCTGCCACCAAGCTATAGCCCTCCACAGATCTGCTCTTAATATTACCTGAGGTTTTGTCTCCAATGTAACCAGCAATAGTTATTCCTAATCCTTGGATGTTTTTTGTGAGTTCCACATCAAACATATTTCCATTAGCATCATTTTCAACTTGTGTCTCTTCATCTCTCTTAGAAAAAACAAAACAAAAAAACAAATGAAAGAATGTCCCATGAGGACAGTTCTCAGGGACAAAAATTTTGGTACATATTTTACAAACCAATTCAGGTGCCAAAATTGCAAATAGATAGCATGGAACTGGAATGATAGTTGTACAGATGGCAACCCTCCAAAATAGCTGCTGAAAATGTTAGTTTTACTTTTCTTCAAAGTACCTATTTATACAGCTCAATCCAATATACATCAATATACTAATGTACTATTCTGATTTACAGATTTATGATGTATTCTGCACTTGTTTTATTGATGTTGTTTTATTGTTGATTTTATGCTGTTCACCTCCCTTACATTTGTTAAAATGTTGTCTGTGAAGAAATGTTTGCAAATAAGTAAGATAATGAAAATAAATAAACAAAATGTTTTGCTGTTTGGGGCTCCATGAAGTGTTTTGCAGTTTCGAGGTCCTTCAAGATTCACTTCCACAGATATTACTATCATGCAAGAGAAGTAAACTAAAGGTCAGCGTAAATATTATTATTACTGAAATGTTTCAAAATAAAAGATACGCACACAAATATTAAAATTGAAATAACAAGAGGATATGTGACTCAGGCAAATAAAACGACAAGTTGGTCCTGAAACTTTCAATTCAGGAGCTAACACTTAAAGACAAAAGGGTTGTATTCAATGTAGCGCTAAGCTCGGGTCCCGTTAGTCCAAAAAAATAACAAGAATGCAGCAGGACTGCCAACCCTCTCTTTCACCCCCCATGTGCCCCCTAAAATCTGTTGCAGGGGTTTCCATATCCCCAGTGGCGTAGCATGGGGGGGTGCAGGGGGGGCCGGCCGCACCGGGCGCAACATCTGGGGGGGCGCGCTCACACCTGCAGCTCTCTGCCCCTAGGGCAGAGGGGGCACAAATTACTTGCCTTGCCCCGGGTGATGACAACCCATGCTACGCCACTGCATATCCCTCTGGAGCAGATTTGAGGAGAAGAGGAACTCCTTGTGCTGGTAGAGATTAGAATACAAGTTAGAATATGACCAAATTGTTTTACCGAAAATACTGTAGACAAACAAATATTCAACAGAGTATGGTGAGTAGAAGTGTTTCAGTTTTTGCTTACTGCTGCTTTCATATCTGATTTTAACATCACTGTCATTTTTATTTCCATTGTGTAATTCACTTTTAGACACCTGAGTGCAAAATATGACAACAACAACAATAATAATAGCTGTCAGGGAACTGCCATCAGCTCAGAGGCGAGAGGTGGAAGGGCAGCTGGGTTACAGGGAGCCTCCAAAGCTCGTGGGAAGCAGCACTTCCTCTGCGGAGGAGGGAAGCCCCGCCTCTAGTGGGGAAGAGATGCAGGGCTCAGAGGATGCAAGAGAGAGCCAAGACACTGTGCATGAGCAAAGCGGGGGTGAGACAGGTCCCCCTTTACCCACGCCCTCTCTGCGCAGTAGGTTTACACGCAGAGAGGGGAGGCGTCGGATGGGGGTCAAGAGACTACTCTGCTGGGGACAGTTTAAGGACCACCCACTCTCAGATTCTGCTAGTGACTGAGCAAGACATGGAAGTGAGACGTTCTGCACTATATATGTTTTCGCACCGATAAAGCCTTTTGAAAATACCAGTGGGGATCTTGCCTGTTCGCTCTCGAACAACCATGCCAGTAGGCATAACAATAGCCATAATTCCTGATACTATGAAAGTCAACAGGAAATAGAGCTAAGGTTCGCCTATAATATATGGGTTGAACCCAATAATGTCCAGAGACCTTCAAAACAGATTTGGTGGGGCGGGGTGCTGTAGATAGAGAACAGGGAGGTCCTGTTGCACAAAGCAGAACTCCAGTTGTTTACACCCAGTGTGGCACAATGGATCTGCTTAAAAAATCCTCCTTTACTAATAATGATAACTAAATGATGAGCCATGATTTAACAGTGTATTATACAGATGACTTACGGGTAACATACTATATATGCTAGAGAAAGGGGAGCACAAAGGATTCTGGGGGCAGGGAGAGGGGAAGGTCACTGAGTAAAACTAATCAAATGCAAATTCTACTTGGCAAAGTAAAAACAACTTGGGAACTGGGGCATGTAACAATTAATAGCAGCTTTTTTGTGATGATTTCAGGGAGAGCCGATAGGCAACGCTACCGTGCTGCCTACTCTTTGTCCCTAAAAATAGCTACAGTGGTGCCTCGCAAGACGAAAATAATTCGTTCCGCGAGTCTTTTCGTCTTGCGATGTTTTTCGTCTTGCGAAGCACGATCCGTCGCAACTGCGCCTCTTCAAGCGGCTTTTAAAAAAAAGCGCAAGACGTTTTCGTCTTGCGAAGCAAGCCCATAGGGAAATTCGTCTAGCGAAGCAACGCAAAAACGGAAAACCCTTTCGTCTAGCGAGTTTTTCGTCTTGCGAGGCATTCATCTTGCGGGGCACCACTGTATTAGTATACATTCAACTAACTATTAAGGGAAAGAAAGGCTTCTTTATAAACTAAAAGACTGTTTCCCAACCTTACGCATATGATGAGAAGCAATGGTTCAAATAATCTTTCAGGAATTCTTCCTGAAAACTGCAGGGGGAGAAAGCGCAATGAAAAACTGTGAGGTCACTGGAACAAGCCATGCCTCCAGGCAGAAAGGTTTGAGCTTGATCCCCTCTTTATTTCCTTTATTTATTTCAGTATACAATTGTGGCAGTCACAGTTCGACCGAGTAGCACCTCATTCTGCTGAATAAAATCAGCTCAACTGATGCATCAAGTTCGTCAGCTGTCAGATTATTAGATTTCTTTCTTTCTTAAGATTCAGAAAAATACGTGCGTTGTTTTGCTGCATGATATTTCTTTGTTTTCACACACCAAATGCCTCAGATTGCCTCTCCCATTTCTCACGTTACTAACCGCAATCTTGCTTGGCATCCCTTCAGAACGTTAAGCGAAGGACTCGTTTGTGAGTCAGGGAGAACACAGAGGGTTTCAGGGCAGGGGAATTGAGGGAGCCTTTCAGAGAGCAAAGAAAAAGAGCCAGAACAGCAAAACAGAGAAGGGCATACAGCGTGCAATGAAGGTGGCAGCTGGCTAGCTGGCACACGGCTAGCAGCAGCTGAAGTTGTAGCAGCTGACCTAGGTGAAGAGCTGCAGCTGTGTGCCGGCTGGCACAGAAAGGAAAAGGCTGATGGTTGCTGGGGGTGATGAGGTGGGTATGGGAGGCAGGAGGAAGAGAGGCATATTGGGAGAAAGTGTTTTAATAATCCAGCTGGACTGAAAGGGCTGCCACAGAGTAAGTGGGAGGTGTTACAAAACACTGATTGCTCAGCTGTTGTTGAAGCTGTTGTTCAAGTGGCACATTGAGGTTAGTGGGTTAGAAATTATTTGCATGTTTTTATGTCTGGCTCCTCAGAGTTCCCAGTGCACAGATGCACTACTGACTACCGTGAGGGATTGATTGATTTATTTTTAAGTATGGTGATAAGCACACTCTATTTATATGCCTTTGGATTAAGAAAATAGTGAGCCATGAACTCTAAATAATGAACCACCATTGAAGTCTCTATTGCCAGTGCAGCTTCTTAAATTGACCTTGTCAAATCATTACCTGGTTATCCATCATAAAGGTTTGTACTGGTGTTCCTGGAGGAACTGCTGGTGGCGTGGGCTCCTCGAGTGGGCCTCTGGCTATAACCAACTTCACTCTGTTTCCACACTGCCTCAAGACTTGTGCCACCTGCTCGCTGCTCATTCCAGCCAGCTCTGTATCACCAATTTTCAATATGTGATCTCCACTGCACAGGCTACCATGCTAGATGAGGAAAAAACCAATTACTTTACTGGCAATATATATATATATAGAGAGAGAGAGACCACACACATGCACCCCAACAAGAAATTACCATAATAATTATAATAATAATAATTTATTATTTCTACCCTGCCCATCTGGCTGAGTTTCCCCAGCCACTCTGGGCAGCTCCCAATCGAGTATTAAAAACAATACAGCATTAACAGTACTAGTATTGCAACAATAATGATATAGGGGAATTCAAAAAAGTTGTTTATACTCTAATGTATAATCTATTGTTGCAGCAGTAAAATAATAAACACAGGTAAAAGTGATGCCAAGATGTCTAGTGTTTATATTTCAAAAAGTAAGCATAATACACTATTGCAATATACAGCCTTTTGCAACTCTCTGTGCCACATCCCATACTGTTCCAGGGGTTCTTCCAACTCTTAAGAGCAGCTTTTGGGGGGGATTGCAATGAGAAGAGAGTAGTGAAAATTGGGAGCATCTTTTGCAGCTAGCACTGCTTGGTAGGGTTTTAGTGAAAAGAAACGAAGTGGGATTTAGCGCAAACAACAACAACACCACCAAACCACAGTTTAGCATGTTGTCTAAACTATAAACCGTGGCCAATATCAACTAGGATTTGTTTAAGCAAGCCAGCTTCTTATCCTGTGGTTTTAAGATGCTTCTGGCAAACAAACCTTCATGTTTGGCCATGGAGGAGGCAGCTGTAGAAGCACTCTCCCTTCTCATGGTTTCTGGTAGATGGCAGCCCAGCTGGAAGAAGAATAGGAGGAAACCTCCAGAGAGCTTGCCAGTCAGCGGGGTGAAGCGGGAAGGAGAGAGAGAGAAGCTGAGGCTAGAGTGGAGCATCCCTTTTCTCTCTCCACCTCTGGCAGCAACTTCAGCTGAGGGAGTCATAATTTTGCAACAGAATCTGCGCCTGCTGGATGGCACCAGTGCTGTTCTTGGATGGCGGTGGCACTGAGCACAGCTCTAACCGTTTCCTTCTTCCCTTTTGATATGTGCTTATATTGTTGCTGTTTTTTGGAGTGGGGCAGTTCTTAATTAATGAAGCAGTTTTTGCACACAAAAATGTTAACCCCCTCATTTTACTTCAAGAAAATAAAAGACGGGTACCAGTTACAGCCGTACCTCAGAAGCCAAACGGAATCCATTTCGGAAGTCCGTTCGACTTCCAAAACGTTCAGAAACCAAAGCTTCCAAAAAATAGTTCACAAAGCGGAACATTCACTTCCGGGTTTGCGGTGTTCGGGAGCCAAAACGTCCCGAGAACTAAGCGGTTAAAAAACCAAAGTACGATGGTAGATAAAATACTTATAAACTGTAATTCTATATTGTTCTGTGCTATAAACAAGAACATAGTTTGTGTACCTGATCAGCTATTCCTCCTGGAAGGATGGTTTTCACTATCACTCCAGTTGATTTTCCACCCACTATCCCAAATCCCAATCCCGATCCATCATTCACCAGCTCAATGGTCTCCACATGCTGCCAGTGAACCTGCAAATATCAATATTGAAAGTTAATTTCAACAACAACAACAACAACAAGAGGACAAGCATTTGTCTTGTTTCTAGTGTAACAGAGCACAGAAATGTAAACATGCTAAATATTGGCTGAATCCTCACTCTAGAAATCTGCCTATGAGTAATCACTATGCAGCGTTGTTCATTCTGAGAGTATTCAATGGCAAATCAACAGTGTTTACCATCTCAATGAATTAGTTCAAAATGGGACCAGGAATCAAAATTAAAGCTTGTAGCTGAGAACACATGTTATTTTCTATGTAGGCATAGAAAAAGGAATTGAGACCCACTGCTCTGAAGCAGTCAATATAACAGAAAGATATAAAATTATGCATGCCATGGGTGATGAGATGTCTTTCTACCTCATAATCCAATGAAGCTCCATGGTAAAGCTGGTAGAAGCTCAATGTGTATTCAGATATATTCAGTATGCCTCTGAAAATTAGCGTGGGGGAGAAGGCACAGGTTGGCCAGCGATTGAATACAGCTGCCACAATTCCTCACTGCCCATTTGTTTGTCGGGAAAGGGCATCCAAGAGGGGAAATGTCAGCTACCCTAACATCCTCTGCGTGGCTCACCCAGATGGGTGAGCTGGAAGAGGTGGGCCATAGCACTGGCTGATGTAGAGGGATGATGCACTACACCAGCATATAGAAGGGGCTTGTTAGCAGCTAAGAAGGACTGAGGTTCAACTTCCAAGTGGCAGACTGCAGCCATGGTACTGTTAGGTTTCTGTTAGATGCATCTAGGTGTGTGACAGAGCCCTGAAAGAGAAGGTCCATCCTGGCTGAGAGAAAACGACAGGACAACTGTGCTAACTACAGGATTGCCAAGAACCAAGGATGTCTGGGACAATGAAGCACCTGAAGAAAGGAGACAACTGGTGGGCAATATTGGATTGCAAGATCTTCTCAACGTACTTGTCAATTATAAGAAATTCAGGACAGAATTTTTGCAACTAGGGGTAGTATTCAACTAAATTACTGCACCAGCAGAAGCCACCACAATGATTCCTGCTAGCAAAAAAAGAGACTCTCTTTCCCCGCATACCCCCTGAGCATCCCCCCACACCCCAAAAAAATCTGTTCTGGAGGGTTGGAAGAATCTCCAGAATATTATGCAAGGGGAGAGGAGGGAGATGAAAAAGATTAAGCCATTGGCTAAGCACCTTTCTTCTGGAGAAATAGGTTTAATAGCCTCTATCACTATTAGGTGACTGATGGCTTCTTGCATGATTCGCTGTACTTTAGGGAGTGTTATGTCAGTGATGGGTGGAATTGGTCTAGAGGGCAGTACTGATGTGAATTCTTTGCTGCTGCTGTGATTCAATGTAGATGCTTCCCAGAAGGGTAGAATGCTCTGGAGCCTTGTCCACAATCCAAATGGGTCTGATACCTTGACTGGCACTTGGTCATCATCCTTGGAGCCTGAAGGCATGGGCTTCTTTCCATCTGTGGATTCACCAAGTCTACCCTACCGCAAATAATCTGGAACTTAAAGGGAACTCAAAGCCAGGTGGGAGCAGCATGTGAAGAGCTACAAATTCTGCACCTCTGACCTTCCTACTGAAGGAACATTATTGCCTGAGCACTAGGAGACAAATTGACAGCGTGGGAAAACTTCCCTTGGAGACGCAGTTTGACTCAACCGCCTTCTTAATGTTCTGGGAGAAGATTATGCATGACTATCTTGACCTTGAGGCAAGGGGTGATTAGTCTACAAGACTACGGAAAACAGCATTTAAACTGCAACCTAAGCTAAGAAAAAGGAAGGCGTGCTTGTTTTCAATGCTCATACAATGTACTCACTGGATTGGAGTGGGCTGAGATTGTACTAGCAGCTGATGGGGACCGAGAAATCACAGGACTGATAAGCTGAGGCAAGGCGCCCCTGGCCACAACCAGCTGGACACAATCCTTTGCTTTTTGTAGGATCCCGATAGCCTGTTGGTGTGTGATGGTCTGGTCAAGGGGTTGCCTGTTAATAGCGAGGATTTGATCGGCTTCCTGCAGCCTTCCATCTCTATCGTAGGCAAGTGAAGGGTAAAAGAAATGATCAAAATTAAGCGCCACCAAATATTAGTTTGTCAGTTTTTCCAAAATAGTTTCTTTTAATCCTGTTTTTCTGTTTCCCCACCCAAACTTTTTTTAAAAAATAGAAAAAATCTTTCCCTGCAGTTTTGCTGTGAGCAACTATTTTGGCACCCTGGTGATCAGCTTTCTTTGAAGCTAATCCCACTGCCACTGTCTTCTGGCTTCACCCCACAGCTAGTTCCTTCTCCCTGCACCCGCATCCGAGACTAAGCATATTACAAGTGGGTTGCTTCCAGCTCTTCCAGCTATAGCCTGGGAACTTCATTCTTGACTTTGAGCCTGCTGCTTAACAGAGCATGTGCTCTACTTCATTCACGGTACAAGTACTGAATATTCATCAATCCATACAGTTTACTTACCAAACACTGCCATCAGGTGTGTAAGAGGGAGGTGGGGAGGAGACTAGTTTTCCTTCTTTAAAACTGAAGAAGGAAACTACATTGGAAGGGACATCTTTCTGCTCTTAACTTAATCACTAAAGGGATTCATTCATTTGCTGGTGGAGAATTTATTTTCAGGGAATCACATAATCTTCAGACTTGAGTCAAAGTAAGCTGAATAAAATTAAGCTGTGAGCCTAATCCACGTTTCTTTTTAGGATCAATAAATTTATTAAACAGTCTTTAAAACCTATGTGCCCAAAACATACTGGTCACAAACTAAGTCCTTTCAAGTGTCATTGCTTCCAACAGGAGAATGAAACTCATGTTTAATTCTCTTATGCTAAAATCAATAGAATTTTAATTTTTTTAAAAAAAAAATTAAATGCTGCCCTTCATACCAAAAGCTCCCACAGCAGTACAAAACAACCTGCAGAATACACATAACAATACAGAACAAGAATGAAACAAAGAAATATCAAGAATCAAATAAATTATAGAAACCAACAGATTCACCATGTTAAGAAAAGAAAAACTAGGCAGGGGAAGGAGTTAGCAATATATCAGGCAAACAGTATACTGGTTGCAGTAGGACAGAGTGTGAGAAGAGGAAATAGAGGTCATAAGAACTTAGGAATATTCATTCATTCATTCATTCATTCATTTATTCCCCAGCCACTCTGGGCGCCTCTCAAAAGAATATTAAAAAGGGTGGGATACTTTCTGGGCAGTCCTTATCTTTTGCCACACAACAAAGGAAAATTGCAACATGTATAAATGAACACAATAATTAAAAAATAGATAAACAATTTGGGAAAGAAAGATCTGAAATTCAAACTGTACATGAATGGCATGAATATTACAATCTTTATAACTTCCAATGAGCTATCAGTCGTGAGCAATATATCCCTTTGTAGCTGTTATACTATTGTTCATGACTAAAAGTGGCACTTCTCTTACAGATTTCTTCCCATCTCTAAAATCTGACTAAGAAAGTGGTTCCTGGCAATCTCACCTTTGTGCCACACTTCCATCTTGAATCTCCTGCACAAATATGCCCAGTTCACCTCTATATTCGCTCTTCAGGCCAACTACACTGAAGCCTAGACCACCGCTTAGAGGCTTCACAAGTTCTATGGTTTCAACAAGGCGTCCCTGTAAGAAAACCAGCACCATTTTGAAACAAATTCAGAAGCAATGTGGTTTCAAAGTTTGTGCATGTTTAAAGAAACAAATTACAAATAAACAAACCAGGCAGGCAACAAATAAATCCAATAGAGGCATAACGAACAGGTCCTGTTCTGATCACTGTGGTTAGGCAGTCTGGGCATCCCACAATGAAGCATCTCTTCACTCTTATGTTTTGGGACTAAGTACAGTTACCTTTACATATCTACCAGCATGTTCACTAACCAAATTTAGTGCCAAATCACAGTTTGCAACCATGCAAAAGTGAGTTAGGAACTTGCGTTTGGGGTAACTACAGTTAGTGCTAACATTTGAGAGGCAAAGCTCATAAAAATGGAGAAAACTTGTGGCATGTTCCTAATCCCCTAGCACAGGCACATCCAACTCCCAAGAGACTGCAATCTGCTCCCAGTATAGGAAAACTGGCAGTGATCTACCCACTGTCGTTAGAGAAAGGAGGAGCATGCGTGGGGTGGCTAGGTGGGTGAGTGGGAGGAAGGAAGGAAGGAAGGAACGAAGGAACGAAGGAAGGAACGAAGGGATTGCCCAGAGTTGTTTAGTTTTTTTTAGGGAGTGCCCCAGAGTTGTTGAGCTTTTCGGGGGGACGATTGCACAGGGTTGATGAGTTTTTTAGGGGAGAGTACCATGAGCTGTAGAGCTATTTTGGGGGACTAATGCACAGGGTTGTGCAGTTATTTTTAAGGGGGGGTGCCATAACTCGCACACCAAACAATCCACAGCTTTGAAACGCACACGGCGACAAAACCAACTTTCATCTCCCAAATCGCCAGCAGCGGGCACCTAATGACTGCCCGAGGGGTGGATACATTCATTGCCCACTACAGTTGGATCCCTCTTAGGAATGCACAATGGACCGCAATCGACCACGATCATCCAGGGATCTGCCTGTAGATTGCAGTCAACTGGTTTGACATGTCTGCCCTAGCAGAAGGCCACAGTGCCAGAAAGTTAATTCAAGTTATGAAGTCCTACCTGTGCCATATTTCTGATCAGTAGTTCAAAGTCATCACTAGCAGACTTCACAATAATCTGAGGAGATCGGGCAGCTGCTTCTAGCCCACTAGAAAGACTGCCATTCTGCTGAGCCAACAGATAGGATTCATTCGGGAGTGAAGTTTCCACAATAGCAGCATGATGAGAAAGCTGTAGGAGCTCGCCAGATGAGGAGATAGAAGGTGCAACATGTACCTAAAAAATTATGCAACATTACTGGATTTTAGTTGTGAAGAACACAAGAACAAACAGTAACTGGGCAAAACACACAAAACAAAATAGAAAAAGCCCTCACATAAACCAACATTGGAGGTTTATCATGCCCTTAATGATACGACACATGTTCAAAACAGAGTTAAAACACTACAGAAGTCATGAAACAAACCAATGGAACACTGTATGATAAATGTTGTACACACTGGTGGCTTAAGAGTCAACTGTAATTGAAATTTAGTATAACCACACATTGGCTTTCTTAGTGGCAGTTAATAAGTTATCTTGGTGGGGGGACATGAGGGCACAGAAAATGGCATGTAGACGATAAGATTTTTAGAAGGAAAACAATAAAGGGGGTTTTGGCAATAGTTTGAGAAGAAATATAAGGAAGTGGTGGACAGAGAAACCTGAGCTGGAATGGCATAAAATTTATAACCAAAGACTAGAAAACGTAAGTGAACATTACCAATTGCTTTACCACATAGACTGAGAAAAATATACACTGGGTGTTGGACAAAGACTGAAGGTGTGGCTCCTCAAATGCAGATTTGAAGCCTATCTGGTGGTCTCACTCATTAATAAAGAAATATTGGGAAAAAGTAATCAGATTAATCACACTAATGACCCTTTAGGTTATACCATTAAATCCTTGGACAATTTGATTGGGCTATCTAGATGGTCACATTAAACCCCAAATAACTGGTGTGGAATTTATTAACTGTTGTCAATCTGTCAGTAGCTCAAATATGCAACAACAAGCAACCACTTATGATAAAAGAATAGCAGAAATGGTTTGAAATGGTCCAACTGCATCAAAGAAAACAAAAAGGGGGAAATTTTAGAAGTAAATTACTTCTGTAGATTGAAGGTATAAAAAAGAGATATGGTATGGCTACAGATAACTATAATAGCTTTTCCCAATTATTTCTGATATATGAACAGAATGTTATATATTTATGTACTTGTGTTAGGTATTGTTAGGGATTGATTAGCTGCTTGTGCGTAAAAACGTGCTCCCTCAGAGTTTGTGCGACCCCACAAACCTCCGTGTGTGACGGAGCTCCTCAGACATGTCTGCTCTAGTCACTAGTAGAGTCCGACAGTGGCTGTCTGCGGAAGCGTTTCCAGCAAAGGAGCTCCTTAACGGAAACGCGTCTCCTGGACTCACGGCGTGACAGTTTCCGGCGAGGTGTGGGTCTCCCTATGGGAGACTCAGATACCTCCCCACTGTTCTCGCTGGAAGCTTCCCTGAGCCCTCCCTCCTGCTCGCATTCCCTCAGAGACCCACTCCTCCCCCTGCTGGTCCCTGCTTCAGCTGTTGAGTCTCTTTCTTCCTCCCTGAGTCCCTCCACCACCTGATGCTCCGATGGCAGTTCCCTGACATCCACCTCCCCTCCAGGGCCCCCCTCACCCCCTCCCATTTCCTCTCCCCTGGGAGGTGAAGGGCTAAAACCCCGAAACGAATCTTCCTCATCTTCCGACGTCTCGAACAATTCCCTCCATCGATCGTCGTCCTGGCTCGCTGAATCCTCTTCCTCTTCAGAATCTGGGAACCCCTCCAACTCCTCTTCCTCGTCGGTGGTGGCAAAGTATTCCCTTCGGAACCTCGCTACAGGCTGAGGTTTACGTGGGAACCTCTGATGAAAAGTCTCTATTAAAACTTCGTCATTGACATCCTCTGCCCTAACCCAGGTGTTTTCCGACTCCGGTTCCCCTTCCCACATTACCAAATACTCTACTTGATCTCCCTTCCACCTGGAATCGAGGATCTCCGCTACATGGTAGCTGTGTTCCTTCTCCTCCATTGCTGGTCCCCTAGTGACCCTCCCTTCACTGTCTCCTCTATACGGTGACAGCAACGACCTGTGAAAAACTGGGTGCAGCTTCATGTGGTTCGGTAACCGGAGCCTGAAAGCCACTGGATTGACCTGCTGCATGACTTCAAACGGACCCAGCCTTTTGGGTCTTAATTTCTTACAACCTCCTTTGAACGGCAACCCTTGGGTTGACAGCCACACCTGGTCCCCCACCCTGATGCTTTCACCTTCCCTTCGGTTTTTGTCTGCCTGCCTCTTATATTCCTCCTTAGCCCTGTTTAAGTTGAGTTGGAGCTGGCGATGGATCGCTTCCATTTCTTCAACGAACTGTTCTGCAGCTGGAACGCTCCAGTTCTCCCCCTCCCCCCCGGGAAGGCTCTGGGATGGCACCCGTGATTAGCCAAAAAGGGGCTCATCCCCGTGGACACGTTCTCTGCATTGTTGTAGGCAAATTCTGCCAACGCCAGCTTCTCCACCCAATCATTCTCTCTGTCATTAACATAACACCTCAAATATTGTTGGAGAACCCCATTTGCTCTTTCCGCCTGCCCGTTGGTTTCTGGATGACGGGCCGTTGAAAAATTAACCTCTACATGCAGTAAGCTCATGAGCTTCCTCCAGAACCTGGAAGTAAATTGTTTCCCTCGGTCTGAAACCACCCTCAAGGGGGCGCCATGCAACCGAAACACATTCTCTACAAACAATTTGGCTGTTTCTTCTGCTGTGACCGCATGTGAGCAGGCTATAAAGTGGGCCATTTTAGTTAACAGGTCTACTACAACCATGATGGCTGTTTTCCCTCTAGACCTTGGCAGATCAGTCATGAAATCTATTGCCACTGCTTCCCACGGTCTTTCAGGTGTGGGCAGTGGTTCTAATAAACCAGCCGGCGCCCGCCTCTCCCCCTTGGCTCTTTGGCATTGTTCACACCCTCTCACATACTCCCGCACATCTTCCCTGACCTTGGGCCACCAAAATTCCCTGGTAACCAGCCACATGGTCTTGTGTTGCCCAAAATGCCCTGCTGTGGGGCTATCGTGCAGCTGCTTGAGTACCTTCTCCCTCAATTCCCCTTCAGGTATATATAACGCTCCCTTATAATACAATGCCCCGTTTCTCTCCTCAAAACCACCGGATTTGTCTTCCTCCCTCCTGAGATCCCTGAGTTTGTCCTGGGCGTATGCATCCTGCACCGTACCCTCTACCAATTCCCTTTGCCCCACCAAAGTCGCCCCACACACCCAGCGGTCCTCTGGAATGATATGGGTTTCTTCGGGTGCTCCCTCCCCCTCCAAATATTCAGGTTTGCGTGAGAGAGCGTCCGCCCTAACATTCTCTGGGCCTGGCACGTAACAAATCTCAAAGTTAAATTTGGAGAACTCCTGGGCCCATCTCAACTGCCTTTGGTTGAGCACTCGCGCAGTTCTCCAATACTCTAGATTTTTATGGTCCGTGCACACTTGCACCTTATGTTGTGCACCAACTAGCAGATGCCTCCATCTCCGGAACGCCTCATGAATAGCAAGAAGTTCTCGGTCGTACACCGTGTAGTTCCTCTCGGATTTGTTCAGCTTTCGCGAAAAGAAGGCACACGGTCGCCACTCTGACTCCTCCTTCCCCGGCTGCAGAAGAAGCACCGCCCCTATGGCTCTGTCAGATGCGTCTGTTTCAACCCTTAGCTTCTTTCGTAAATCCACATGCAGAAGTTGTTCTTCAGAGGCGAAGGCCCTTTTCAGCTCCTCAAACGCTCGCTCCGCCTCCGCCGTCCATACAAACTTCTTTTTACTGCTGAGACAGTCAGTGATGGGCGCCGTCAGATGGGCGAAGTTGCGGATGAACTTACGATAAAAGTTTCCAAACCCTAGGAACCTCTGCACATCCTTCTTGGTTTTGGGTGTTTTCCATTCCAGCACTGCCTGTACCTTGCCGGGATCCATGGCCAATCCCTTGTCTGACAGGCGGTACCCCAGGAATTCCACCTCCTTGGTATGGAACCGACACTTCTCCAGTTTGACCCACAGCCTGTTGGCTTGCAGTCTGCTCAACACTTCTCTGACGTCTCTCACATGTTGCTCCTCATTCTCCGAATACACCAACACATCATCTAGGAAAGCAACGCAATTCTTGTAGAGCAAAGGGCCCAGTACGTGGTTCATAAAAGATTGAAAACACGCTGAGCCTGCTTGTAATCCAAATGGCATAACGAGGTATTCAAATGCCCCCAAAGGGGTAAACATGGTGGTTTTCCATTCATCCCCTTTCCTTATGCGTATCAGGTTGTACGCCCCACTTAGATCCAGCTTTGTAAAAATCTTTCCCTTCCTCACCCTGGTCAAAATATCATCAATTCTGGGCATAGGGAAAGCCACCGGTTCAGTCACTGCATTTAACCTCCTAAAATCGCATACAAGTCTCGGCTTGTCCGCGTTTTTTTTGTCCACAAAGAACACTGGGCTACCCCCTGCTGCTTTGGACTCTCTGATGAAGCCTCTCTTCAGGTTCTTGTCAATAAACCCTCGCAACTCCTGCATTTCTCTGTCTGACATGGCATACAACTTGCCCACGGGAAGCTGTGCTCCAGGGAGTAAATTGATCTGGCAATCAAAGGGTCTATGAGGTGGTAGTTGGTCAGCTTCCTTCTCGCTGAACACGTCGCTGAGATCTGCATACTGTGGTGGTACCTTCACCTTCTCCATTACTTCAGTCCCTGCTAGGGTGGCTTGGGCCCCTGCTGAACCCTTTTCCCCTTTGCAGTGTTCTAAGCAATGTGCTGAACCAAAGGACACCACTCTTTGATGCCAGCCAACCAGCGGATCATGTAGAGCTAGCCAGCTCATTCCCAAAATAATGGGAGCGCCTCCCAGGGTGGCCACATTAAACGCTATCAGTTCTGTGTGCCTTGCCACCCTCATTATCATTGGGACAGTCTGCAAGCTGACTCCTCCTCCCAACAACTCCCTGCCATCAATCGTGGTCACCTGCAGGGGGTTGCTTAAAGGGATAGTCTGTATCTGGTGTTCAGCAGCAAACTCCTTGCTCATAAAATTGCAGGAGCTGCCTGAGTCCAATAGCGCCTTTATTTTTAGGGGGTGCCCATTTTGCAGCTCTAGCGACACTTCAATCACTAGAGCAGGTCGAGGAGCTTCTGGCACGGGCACTTTCACTGCTCTTTGGCCTGGCTGCAGTGCCCCGATTGTGGCAACCAGGCGTTGGCTTTTACCTGCTCCGTTCCCCCCTGTTCTCCCCCCTCAACAGCTCCCACCATCCCTTGCCATTCCTTCCTCTGGGGGCAGACTCTGGCAAAGTGGCCTGGCTGTTGGCAGAGATAGCATTTCCGGGGGCCCTTTCCCTCCTTCTTAGCCCCCTCGCTGGTTTTTGAAAATGCGCGCGCGCGCGCTGTTCCGATTTCCATCGGCTCTGCCGGCGGGAAAGCTGGCTCAGGAATGTCTGGAATGCGGAACTCCTTCCAACGTTCCCCTCTCCCTTCCCGCCTCTCCAAGGCTCTTGCCTCCTGCCGCGCTCCTATGGTCAGTGCAGATTTGGTCAGCTGATCCATAGACTCCGCCCTGGGGCTCCGTGACAGCTCGTCTTTCACCGCCGAAGAAAGACCTTCTTCAAATAGCATTTGAATGGGTGCCGCCGATAAATCCCAACTCAGTCTGTGAATCAGCATGGTAAACTCAGTCCAGTATTCACGGACAGATCGACTTCCCTGCTTACAAGCCATTAGCTGTCTGCGCACCGCCCCTTCCTCAATATCGCTGGAAAACATGATATCCATTGCACGAAAGAACTTCCTCGTGTCCTTTAGTATGTCATTGTGCGTTGCCATTAGGGGTCGAACCCAGTCTCTCGCCCCTTTCTCAAGATGCCCAATTACAAAAGCAACTCGCGATTCCTCATCAGGGAACTCATCGAACTGCACATTAATGGCATATTGCATCTCTGTCCTAAAGGCATGGTAATCCTTGGGGTCCCCCCCAAATTTTTGCACCAATCCTGGTACCTTTCTGGGGAATTGAGTGGCTCTCCCCTTCTTGTCTGCATCCTGAGCCCTTCTCTCCTCCAGCCTCGCCGTCTGCAGCGCCAGTTGGACCTCCAACGCTCGGTATCTATCTTCCAAGCTTGGACCAGCTCCAGCCCCCGCTCCTCCGGTTCCGGTTGGTTCGCTCATGATGCTTTCTCTTGCACAGGCAGCGTACAGAGACTGTCGGACTGCTGTTAGGGATTGATTAGCTGCTTGTGCGTAAAAACGTGCTCCCTCAGAGTTTGTGCGACCCCACAAACCTCCGTGTGTGACGGAGCTCCTCAGACATGTCTGCTCTAGTCACTAGTAGAGTCCGACAGTGGCTGTCTGCGGAAGCGTTTCCAGCAAAGGAGCTCCTTAACGGAAACGCGTCTCCTGGACTCACGGCGTGACAGTTTCCGGCGAGGTGTGGGTCTCCCTATGGGAGACTCAGATACCTCCCCACTGTTCTCGCTGGAAGCTTCCCTGAGCCCTCCCTCCTGCTCGCATTCCCTCAGAGACCCACTCCTCCCCCTGCTGGTCCCTGCTTCAGCTGTTGAGTCTCTTTCTTCCTCCCTGAGTCCCTCCACCACCTGATGCTCCGATGGCAGTTCCCTGACATCCACCTCCCCTCCAGGGCCCCCCTCACCCCCTCCCATTTCCTCTCCCCTGGGAGGTGAAGGGCTAAAACCCCGAAACGAATCTTCCTCATCTTCCGACATCTCGAACAATTCCCTCCATCGATCGTCGTCCTGGCTCGCTGAATCCTCTTCCTCTTCAGAATCTGGGAACCCCTCCAACTCCTCTTCCTCGTCGGTGGTGGCAAAGTATTCCCTTCGGAACCTCGCTACAGGCTGAGGTTTACGTGGGAACCTCTGATGAAAAGTCTCTATTAAAACTTCGTCATTGACATCCTCTGCCCTAACCCAGGTGTTTTCCGACTCCGGTTCCCCTTCCCACATTACCAAATACTCTACTTGATCTCCCTTCCACCTGGAATCGAGGATCTCCGCTACATGGTAGCTGTGTTCCTTCTCCTCCATTGCTGGTCCCCTAGTGACCCTCCCTTCACTGTCTCCTCTATACGGTGACAGCAACGACCTGTGAAAAACTGGGTGCAGCTTCATGTGGTTCGGTAACCGGAGCCTGAAAGCCACTGGATTGACCTGCTGCATGACTTCAAACGGACCCAGCCTTTTGGGTCTTAATTTCTTACAACCTCCTTTGAACGGCAACCCTTGGGTTGACAGCCACACCTGGTCCCCCACCCTGATGCTTTCACCTTCCCTTCGGTTTTTGTCTGCCTGCCTCTTATATTCCTCCTTAGCCCTGTTTAAGTTGAGTTGGAGCTGGCGATGGATCGCTTCCATTTCTTCAACGAACTGTTCTGCAGCTGGAACGCTCCAGTTCTCCCCCTCCCCCCCTGGGAAGGCTCTGGGATGGCACCCGTGATTAGCCAAAAAGGGGCTCATCCCCGTGGACACGTTCTCTGCATTGTTGTAGGCAAATTCTGCCAACGCCAGCTTCTCCACCCAATCATTCTCTCTGTCATTAACATAACACCTCAAATATTGTTGGAGAACCCCATTTGCTCTTTCCGCCTGCCCGTTGGTTTCTGGATGACGGGCCGTTGAAAAATTAACCTCTACATGCAGTAAGCTCATGAGCTTCCTCCAGAACCTGGAAGTAAATTGTTTCCCTCGGTCTGAAACCACCCTCAAGGGGGCGCCATGCAACCGAAACACATTCTCTACAAACAATTTGGCTGTTTCTTCTGCTGTGACCGCATGTGAGCAGGCTATAAAGTGGGCCATTTTAGTTAACAGGTCTACTACAACCATGATGGCTGTTTTCCCTCTAGACCTTGGCAGATCAGTCATGAAATCTATTGCCACTGCTTCCCACGGTCTTTCAGGTGTGGGCAGTGGTTCTAATAAACCAGCCGGCGCCCGCCTCTCCCCCTTGGCTCTTTGGCATTGTTCACACCCTCTCACATACTCCCGCACATCTTCCCTGACCTTGGGCCACCAAAATTCCCTGGTAACCAGCCACATGGTCTTGTGTTGCCCAAAATGCCCTGCTGTGGGGCTATCGTGCAGCTGCTTGAGTACCTTCTCCCTCAATTCCCCTTCAGGTATATATAACGCTCCCTTATAATACAATGCCCCGTTTCTCTCCTCAAAACCACCGGATTTGTCTTCCTCCCTCCTGAGATCCCTGAGTTTGTCCTGGGCGTATGCATCCTGCACCGTACCCTCTACCAATTCCCTTTGCCCCACCAAAGTCGCCCCACACACCCAGCGGTCCTCTGGAATGATATGGGTTTCTTCGGGTGCTCCCTCCCCCTCCAAATATTCAGGTTTGCGTGAGAGAGCGTCCGCCCTAACATTCTCTGGGCCTGGCACGTAACAAATCTCAAAGTTAAATTTGGAGAACTCCTGGGCCCATCTCAACTGCCTTTGGTTGAGCACTCGCGCAGTTCTCCAATACTCTAGATTTTTATGGTCCGTGCACACTTGCACCTTATGTTGTGCACCAACTAGCAGATGCCTCCATCTCCGGAACGCCTCATGAATAGCAAGAAGTTCTCGGTCGTACACCGTGTAGTTCCTCTCGGATTTGTTCAGCTTTCGCGAAAAGAAGGCACACGGTCGCCACTCTGACTCCTCCTTCCCCGGCTGCAGAAGAAGCACCGCCCCTATGGCTCTGTCAGATGCGTCTGTTTCAACCCTTAGCTTCTTTCGTAAATCCACATGCAGAAGTTGTTCTTCAGAGGCGAAGGCCCTTTTCAGCTCCTCAAACGCTCGCTCCGCCTCCGCCGTCCATACAAACTTCTTTTTACTGCTGAGACAGTCAGTGATGGGCGCCGTCAGATGGGCGAAGTTGCGGATGAACTTACGATAAAAGTTTCCAAACCCTAGGAACCTCTGCACATCCTTCTTGGTTTTGGGTGTTTTCCATTCCAGCACTGCCTGTACCTTGCCGGGATCCATGGCCAATCCCTTGTCTGACAGGCGGTACCCCAGGAATTCCACCTCCTTGGTATGGAACCGACACTTCTCCAGTTTGACCCACAGCCTGTTGGCTTGCAGTCTGCTCAACACTTCTCTGACGTCTCTCACATGTTGCTCCTCATTCTCCGAATACACCAACACATCATCTAGGAAAGCAACGCAATTCTTGTAGAGCAAAGGGCCCAGTACGTGGTTCATAAAAGATTGAAAACACGCTGAGCCTGCTTGTAATCCAAATGGCATAACGAGGTATTCAAATGCCCCCAAAGGGGTAAACATGGTGGTTTTCCATTCATCCCCTTTCCTTATGCGTATCAGGTTGTACGCCCCCCTTAGATCCAGCTTTGTAAAAATCTTTCCCTTCCTCACCCTGGTCAAAATATCATCAATTCTGGGCATAGGGAAAGCCACCGGTTCAGTCACTGCATTTAACCTCCTAAAATCGCATACAAGTCTCGGCTTGTCCGCGTTTTTTTTGTCCACAAAGAACACTGGGCTACCCCCTGCTGCTTTGGACTCTCTGATGAAGCCTCTCTTCAGGTTCTTGTCAATAAACCCTCGCAACTCCTGCATTTCTCTGTCTGACATGGCATACAACTTGCCCACGGGAAGCTGTGCTCCAGGGAGTAAATTGATCTGGCAATCAAAGGGTCTATGAGGTGGTAGTTGGTCAGCTTCCTTCTCGCTGAACACGTCGCTGAGATCTGCATACTGTGGTGGTACCTTCACCTTCTCCATTACTTCAGTCCCTGCTAGGGTGGCTTGGGCCCCTGCTGAACCCTTTTCCCCTTTGCAGTGTTCTAAGCAATGTGCTGAACCAAAGGACACCACTCTTTGATGCCAGCCAACCAGCGGATCATGTAGAGCTAGCCAGCTCATTCCCAAAATAATGGGAGCGCCTCCCAGGGTGGCCACATTAAACGCTATCAGTTCTGTGTGCCTTGCCACCCTCATTATCATTGGGACAGTCTGCAAGCTGACTCCTCCTCCCAACAACTCCCTGCCATCAATCGTGGTCACCTGCAGGGGGTTGCTTAAAGGGATAGTCTGTATCTGGTGTTCAGCAGCAAACTCCTTGCTCATAAAATTGCAGGAGCTGCCTGAGTCCAATAGCGCCTTTATTTTTAGGGGGTGCCCATTTTGCAGCTCTAGCGACACTTCAATCACTAGAGCAGGTCGAGGAGCTTCTGGCACGGGCACTTTCACTGCTCTTTGGCCTGGCTGCAGTGCCCCGATTGTGGCAACCAGGCGTTGGCTTTTACCTGCTCCGTTCCCCCCTGTTCTCCCCCCTCAACAGCTCCCACCATCCCTTGCCATTCCTTCCTCTGGGGGCAGACTCTGGCAAAGTGGCCTGGCTGTTGGCAGAGATAGCATTTCCGGGGGCCCTTTCCCTCCTTCTTAGCCCCCTCGCTGGTTTTTGAAAATGCGCGCGCGCGCGCTGTTCCGATTTCCATCGGCTCTGCCGGCGGGAAAGCTGGCTCAGGAATGTCTGGAATGCGGAACTCCTTCCAACGTTCCCCTCTCCCTTCCCGCCTCTCCAAGGCTCTTGCCTCCTGCCGCGCTCCTATGGTCAGTGCAGATTTGGTCAGCTGATCCATAGACTCCGCCCTGGGGCTCCGTGACAGCTCGTCTTTCACCGCCGAAGAAAGACCTTCTTCAAATAGCATTTGAATGGGTGCCGCCGATAAATCCCAACTCAGTCTGTGAATCAGCATGGTAAACTCAGTCCAGTATTCACGGACAGATCGACTTCCCTGCTTACAAGCCATTAGCTGTCTGCGCACCGCCCCTTCCTCAATATCGCTGGAAAACATGATATCCATTGCACGAAAGAACTTCCTCGTGTCCTTTAGTATGTCATTGTGCGTTGCCATTAGGGGTCGAACCCAGTCTCTCGCCCCTTTCTCAAGATGCCCAATTACAAAAGCAACTCGCGATTCCTCATCAGGGAACTCATCGAACTGCACATTAATGGCATATTGCATCTCTGTCCTAAAGGCATGGTAATCCTTGGGGTCCCCCCCAAATTTTTGCACCAATCCTGGTACCTTTCTGGGGAATTGAGTGGCTCTCCCCTTCTTGTCTGCATCCTGAGCCCTTCTCTCCTCCAGCCTCGCCGTCTGCAGCGCCAGTTGGACCTCCAACGCTCGGTATCTATCTTCCAAGCTTGGACCAGCTCCAGCCCCCGCTCCTCCGGTTCCGGTTGGTTCGCTCATGATGCTTTCTCTTGCACAGGCAGCGTACAGAGACTGTCGGACTGCTGTTAGGGATTGATTAGCTGCTTGTGCGTAAAAACGTGCTCCCTCAGAGTTTGTGCGACCCCACAAACCTCCGTGTGTGACGGAGCTCCTCAGACATGTCTGCTCTAGTCACTAGTAGAGTCCGACAGTGGCTGTCTGCGGAAGCGTTTCCAGCAAAGGAGCTCCTTAACGGAAACGCGTCTCCTGGACTCACGGCGTGACAGTTTCCGGCGAGGTGTGGGTCTCCCTATGGGAGACTCAGATACCTCCCCACTGTTCTCGCTGGAAGCTTCCCTGAGCCCTCCCTCCTGCTCGCATTCCCTCAGAGACCCACTCCTCCCCCTGCTGGTCCCTGCTTCAGCTGTTGAGTCTCTTTCTTCCTCCCTGAGTCCCTCCACCACCTGATGCTCCGATGGCAGTTCCCTGACAGGTATGTCTGGGGTCCCAAATCGTAGTGCGTCTGCATTTAATATTCATATTGATTTTCAAATATATTTTCATTGCTTCTTTTATTCCTTATATTACACTTTCCTTTATTACCATTTGAATTCTATGGAACATAAGAAATAAAAGAAGCAATAAAATTACAATTAGAAATCACACAGCATATAGCACAACACATTACAAATGCTATAGCCAGCAGAAACCAGCTGAAAGAAGCAGTGGTCCGTAGGATTATTTCTAAACTTTGGGGAATATAGCACCAGGAGAAGATCTTAGACATAACAAACGAAACATTTGGATAGATCATTCTATAGCAGCCTAAGGGCTATTTTGGGTGCATCCACTGTCAAAAGACAGAATGCTGGGAAATATGGCTTAATGTTCTCATAAGGAAAACAAAGGCCATCTTTCTTGGAATATAAAATGGGGACAGGCTTCAATGCTTTTAACAAATCACAGCTCTTGGAAGCTCATCAAACTATTACTTCTCCCCTCTCTTAGGGAACAACATAGCATGCTTCTGCTAATGCAATGAAACTGCTTTAGAAAGAAAATATTTCTCTCTTACTACCCTTCCAAAGGTAGAATGGGAAAAAGTCAAAGTGAATCAATGATTTTTAATATATATATAAAAAATGGATTGTTTTAATTTAAATTGGATTTTGTTTTAATTTAAATCAATCTTTTTAATTTAAATTGGATTTTTAAAACAAAATGCTTTTGGAGGAAAAAAATCTTTCTAAAGATAGTTTTCTATTTAAGTTACATTATAGTCCAAAGACCATCAGGAAATAAGGATTTGTTTTAAGTTTTTCATGTGTGCTGAAACTCAGTCTAAGTTTTTTTAAAAAAGTTTAACCACATCAGTTAACAAATTTGGATACATATACTATAATGTTATTGTTTGAGTCAAATTGTTTAAATTGTTATTAAGGAAATGATTATTTTTCTCCTTCCAATAAAGTACAGCAGAAAAGTTGTCCAAATATAAACAGGTAACTTATTAAACCTCACAATAATTTCATAATTATCTGTGTATGTATTTCTAACAGTATAACCAAATCAGTAATTTTTGATATAACTGTAAAAACTATTCCGAAACATTATTATTCCAAAAATGAAACCTTCATCTGGTTGTAAATATTAAGATTATACCAGCAGGAATGCCTTTCTGTAAAATAAAATAAAAAAGATTTAAACCAAGTCTTACTGACTAATGATTTAAATCGTGATTTAAATCAATTTGATTTAAATCAAATCCACCCTAGAAAAAGTGGAGCACAGCTTCCTAGTATGCCTTTAGATCAGCTGCAGAAGAGAAGAATGAAAACATAACCTTAATTCATCTAATTCAAGATTCTAAGACTTCTTGCTGTTGTTTTAATAACGCTTTAGTATAGACTATGGTAGAGTTCTGATGTTTTATTGACTACTAACTCGTCCATAGTAATTGATAGTGGCACTCCACTCTAATGATCTTTATTCTTAAAGCTAATTAAAGAAATTGAGTTGCATGTTCAAAGGGGATTAGCTTAATGTGAAAAGACTATGTCAGACAAAGTGGCTTCTGGTTACTGCATTACAGCGCAGCAGAGGGGGTAGGTAAAACTAAACCAAACACAAAAACGAGAGAGTAACTCAGGTGTATGGGGGAAAAAATATTTTAGCCACTGTGAATCCAATTGGCCAATAGTAAACAATTTAAGTGGCATGACAGCTTCAACTCATGCAGAATGACACTCTTGTATAAGTACCTGTTCAGTGAATACACCAATTGTTTCTGTAACACTTTCCAACATTCAGTGTGTCCTACATGTCTGGCCTCTTCCACAACCACCCTGTGAGGGCTGAGACACAGCGACTTGCCCAAAGCTATCACATGAGCGTCACAGTCACATAAGTATCTGAATCTTGACCTACTGTACTACTCTGGCTCCAGCTAGGATTAGCGCCTTTCCCTCAAGAAATCCCCAACAGCTTTAGAAATGAGCAGGAATGGAACACATGCCATTTTTCTCTGCACAGAGATACAGTGATGGGAAAGATGGTCTGATTAATTTCTGCCTATTAAATTCACCAGTTCGGGGCAAAGGGCCTTCTGTCAAGGAAAAGGTGGCATTCCCTACTCTCAAACTGATTCTTCCTGGCCCTATTCACATGCACTTGGAGTCAGGGGCACCAGAACCACACAGCTACAGCTTACGTGTGAATACCTAGAAGGGACATGGGTTAAACCACAGAGCCTAAGGCTTGCAGATCAGAAGGGCAGCGGTTCGAATCCCCGCGACAGGGTGAGCTCCCGTTGCTTGGTCCCTGCTATTGCCAACCTAGCAGTTTGAAAGCATGTCAAAGTGCAAATAAATAGGTACCGCTCCAGCAGGAAGGTAAACAGCGTTTCCGTGCGCTGCTCTGGTTCGCCAGAAGCAGCTTAGTCATGCTGGCCACATGACCCGGAAGCTGTACGCCAGCTCCCTCGGCTAATAAAGTGAGATGAGCGCCACAACCCCAGAGTCATCTGTGACTAGACCTAATGGTCAGGGGTCCCTATACCTGTACCTTTTTACCTAGAAAGTAAAGTAAAGGTAAAGGACCCCTGGACGGTTAAGTCCAGTCAAAGATGACTACGGGATGCGGCACTCATCTCGCTTCAGGCCAAGGGAGCCGGCGTTTGTCCCCAGACAGCTTTCCGGGTTATGTGGCCAGCATGACTAAACCACTTCTGGTGCAACGGGACACTGTGATGAGTGCCAGAGCGCACAGAAACGCTGTTTACCTTCCCGCCACAGCGGTACCTATTTATCTACTCATTTTTGAACTGGTAGGTTGGCAGGGCATTGTGGGAAATGATATATGGTGACATTAAAAAAAAAAAGATGTTTAAAGTAAGCCCAAAAAACCTGACACTGCTAGGGACAGAAATTCCAAAAAAGCTTGCTAAGTTGTTTATGTATGTAATTAAAGCAACTAGCATCCTTTACACTCAAAAATGGAAAAAGGAAGAAGTTCCTCCTCAAGAAGAATGGATAAGCAAAGTTATGGACTATGTCAAATCAACAAAGCTAACAGCTAAAATAAGAGAATCAATTGATGATTTTTTGTTTTTGTTTTTGGAAGAATGGAAGCCCTTTCCAGATTATTTGAACCAATATTCTAATTTGAAGAACCCATGAGCAGGATTTGAATTATGAGTAACAGAAAGAATTAGAGACTGTTGCATTACTATTTTTGTTTAAAAAAAAGAAAAGAGGGAAAACAGGATGCAACAAGAGGGGGATAAGAAAAACATATCAGAAAATGGGATGGGAAGTCAATAATATAAAAGAATATATTTTTAATATGTATTGGAATTGTAGGTGGAATTTCTGGAAGTTTAATAAAATAAATTGGGGTGGGGGTGGGGTGGGGAAAGAAACACAGGTGTGTGCTCATCCAGATTAAGTATTTCCACAGGAAACAATAGGACTCTCAGAGTGTGTGTATCTGCATGTGATTCAGTTCAGATGTGACATATTCTAAAGTAGCTCTCTGATCACTGCCACACAACAATAATGCCTTTTGTAGTTGTAAGTCATATTTTTCATTGCTTATAAACTGTTCTGCTTCACAATAAAAAAAGCCACCGTTAACTGCATGATGAGGTAGCTTTATAGCAAAGTGATTATGTATGTACTGTATGAAAGGAGCATAGCTTTGTTCTATAAATTGCCTTAAGCTAATTTGCCACAATTGCCTTTCCTTTTACTGTATATAACATCTGCAATATTGGCATAATTTGGAAGGAAACAAAAAAAACACACACCACCCTTCGAGGCCACAATATATGATAAAATGTACATTTGGGTAACTTTCATTGCAATCAAATGCTACTTTCTGTATTTTGTTTGAAATGTTACCCAATAAAAAAAAAATCTACTTCAGTTGCATTTATGGAATGTCAGCATTTTAGGCAACAAAATGAGAGTGAGCACTTATTTCAAAAACTTTTGCCTTAACTCGCACTGAAAGGAGCGAAGAGAAGGAGAGCAAGGGCAATAAAATTTAGGAGATCCCTGCTTGTTCTTTGTTCAATATGCATACTTTGGTAAAGCACTTCATCTGCAACCTACAGGAGCACAAGTTTTGCTAGTAAGGTGGAGCTAGGGTGTCAATGCATACAGGAACACATAAAGATGGGGTTGCTTTCTGTGCTTAAAATGGGTACTAACACACAGTGCCACTTAACCTGAGCTCCTTTGTGCCAGGTTGCTGCTGCATGTTGAGTTGGAGAGGGCAAGAGGTGAAGCAGTGATGAAGCTGGCATGCTGCAAGCACACCAGGAGAGCCAGTCCAGTGCTCCTGCTGGTGCATTGGCGCTGCACAAAACTTACTGCCTCCTCGCGCTCCCCTCTCCCTCCCAGTATGCAGACGCAACTCAGCTGAGGGGAGCTCAGGTAAGCGGCGCGGCCCCATTGCGCTGTCCACTGCTGAAAACAGGGATACTATGAGCATGGTTGAATTTATTGCCTTATATGTATAAAGAAAACTATGCAATTGGACTACCTGATAAAATAGCAATGGAAGTTGCACAAAACTCTTGGAAATTTGAACTGGTCTCAGAACCTCGTTTATATTTCTTCTTTTCCAACTTAAAAAAGTTGATGGCAACAGTGGCTTATGCCTCTAAGGAGTACCATATTTTTCCATGGATAACACGCCCCCATGTATAAGACTAATGCCATCTAGTGTCACATTTGTATAATGCATGCAAAACGCACTTAAAACATGGTATTTGCAGCTGAGTCTTGTGTCCAGCACCTTCTACACTGACTGTTTATAATTTCCCCAAGGTGGAGAAGGTGCTTAGCACAGTGATTTTAACAGAGGACTTCTGACTTGTGATATCTTTCTCTGAGAGCTCAGTTTCTTAATTGAAGGAACGTTGGTACAGACATGGTTCTTAAAAGCAGGAAGCACTGAACCAAGAGCAATCTGTGGCTGGGTAGAAAGACAATGGCAAAAGGATTTGGTGTGATCCACGCTGGATGGTTTGGTGTTCAGGGTAATTAAGTAGTTCTGCAAGTTACAGAACAATCCTGTGCAGGTCGACTCAGAAATCAGTCCTGCGTTCAATGGGACTTAGACCCATGTAAGTAAGCATGCATAATACCACAGCCTCAGGGTAACGTCAGAACTGCCTGCAACAGAACCAGTTGACCGGTTCTGCTGTTTTTCTTCACACATTTTTTCCCAGTGGACTACAAGATAAGCTCCAGCACTTTTTTTTTCCAGCTGGGGCTGTGCACAGGCTACAAATCAAAGGAAGGAAAGCAAGCATAGTTACATCTCAATGCAACTCCGGTTGAAGCCACTACAGAAAGAAAGAAAGAAAGAAAGAAAGAAAGAAAGAAAGAAAGAAAGAAAGAAAGAAAGAAAGAAAGAATCTACTAAGGAAGTAGAAACAGGACTTAAAAGGGGTGCACGTGAAGACAGGCTAGACCCCTTACACTGCAGTCAGTAATTTTCCACCCTGCAAAATCTATCTTCAAACTTGTATGAAAAAAATTTGAAGAATGTCACCCAGCCAAGGAAAGGGATTTTTCTCATTAGCACAGCTTTGAGCTTTTCCAGTGGAGGAGGGGAAGCAAGCACTGTTGGAGCGAAGGCTGGATTGCCAGCACTGAGTGGCGGTTGTGGTTGTTTTTATTTGAATATTTAAATATTCCAAATTATAAACAAAAGCCAAATGAAGACTTAAGAAGTTCGTTATATCACAAGAGCAGAATTTATTTTTATTGCTTTTAGTTTTGTCGTTGCTCCCTTATCTTCAAACACCGGGCTTTTGCTATGGCATCAGACTTAGAAAAACGGACAGAGTGGGAATGCTCAGAGGGAAAATGTGTGCTTGCTTTTAGCGTGCTGACATGCAAATGAGTGCTGAAGGCAAAGTACCAGTTTCTCTCTCTGAAAGAGAGAATTGATTCAGTTTGGTTTAGTCCCTAGCTGTTGGGATTTTCTTCCTACTTATCTTGCTTACTTTGCATTTTAAAATCCTCAACATAAGCAACAAATCTTGTTTATTTTAATGAAAAGGCTTACAAGGCAACCTATCAACAGGCATCTGAGTGCCAGTTATAAAACATCCACGCTTAAGTGAAATGTTCTAAACAAATAACTAAAAACTCCTGAAGCTTTGGTTCTTCCAGCCCTTTAGCACGCAGACAAGGAAGCTCCGTATCTCATCAAAGGAATTCTTTCCCAACTACGCCCAAAAATGCACGTTGTTTTTTTTTTTAAATACATAGCGCAGAAGAGTAAAGGCACTGTAATAATGATAACAGGGGGCTCAGAACGTAATAAGCCATATTATACGTGGATGAGCAAAGACGTTGTTGCTTCTAGCAAAAGGGAAAATAGAAGATTTTTATGTTTTCATTTCTTCAAAAGGTGGCTAATGGCTGAGATATGTAGCAGTAATACTAATGTTATAATAAATTTGTCATAACCCAGTCAGATGAGTGGGGTACAAAGAATAATGTTGTTGTTGTTGTTGTTGTTGTTGTTGTTGTTGTTGTTGTTGTTGTCATACTCGCTTCAATGCACCAGATTTAACTAAATAAAACAGATGTGTGACAATTGCCTCTATATTTAAACTATGACCAGCACCTCACAGATTTGTGTTCCACTCATTTGAGTGAAAAATAGGAATGTTAGACTACAAGTCTACACTCACCTGTGAGGGTTTGATTAGCTGCTTGTGCGTGAAAACGTGCTCCCTCAGAGTTTGTGCGACCCCACAAACCTCCGTGTGTGACGGAGCTCCTCAGACATGTCTGCTCTAGTCACTAGTAGAGTCCGACAGTGGCTGTCTGCGGAAGCGTTTCCAGCAAAGAAGTTCCTTAACGGAAACGCGTCTCCTGGACTCACGGCGTGACAGTTTCCTGCGAGGTGTGGGTCTCCCTATGGGAGACTCCGATACCTCCCCACTGTTCTCGCTGGAAGCCTCCCTGAGCCCTCCCTCCTGCTCGCATTCCCTCAGAGACCCACTCCTCCCCCTGCTGGTCCCTGCTTCAGCAGTTGAGTCTCTTTCATCCTGCCTGAGTCCCTCCACCACCTGATGCTCTGATGGCAGTTCCCTGACATCCACCTCCCCTCCAGGGCCCCCCTCACCCCCTCCCAATTCCTCCCCCCTGGGAGGTGAAGGGCTAAAACCCCGAAACGAATCTTCCTCATCTTCTGACGTCTCGAACAATTCTCTCCATCGATCGTCGTCCTGGCCAGCTGAATCCTCTTCCTCTTCAGAATCTGGGAACCCCTCCAACTCCTCTTCCTCGTCGGTGGTGGCAAAGTATTCCCTTCGGAACCTCGCTACCGGCTGAGGTTTACGTGGGAACCTCTGATGAAAAGTCTCTATTAAAACCTCGTCATTGACATCCTCTGCCCTAACCCAGGTGTTTTCCGACTCCGGTTCCCCTTCCCACATTACCAAATACTCTACTTGATCTCCCTTCCACCTGGAATCGAGGATCTCCGCTACATGGTAGCTGTGTTCCTTCTCCTCCATTGCTGGTCCCCTAGTGACCCTCCCCTCACTGTCTCCTCTATACGGTGACAGCAACGACCTGTGAAAAACTGGGTGCAGCTTCATGTGGTTCGGTAACCGGAGCCTGAAAGTCACTGGATTGACCTGCTGTATGACTTCAAACGGACCCAGCCTTTTGGGTCTTAATTTCTTACAACCTCCTTTGAATGGCAACCCTTGGGTTGACAGCCACACCTGGTCCCCCACCCTGATGCTTTCACCTTCCCTTCTGTTTTTGTCTGCCTGCCTCTTATATTCCTCCTTAGCCCTGTTTAAATTGAGTTGGAGCTGGCGATGGATCGCTTCCATTTCTTCCACGAACTGTTCTGCAGCTGGAACGCTCCAGTTCTCCCCCTCCCCCCCTGGGAAGGCTCTGGGATGGCACCCGTGATTAGCCAAAAAGGGGCTCATCCCCGTGGACACGTTCTCTGCATTGTTGTAGGCAAATTCTGCCAACGCCAACTTCTCCACCCAATCATTCTCTCTGTCATTAACATAACACCTCAAATATTGTTGGAGAACCCCATTTGCTCTTTCCGCCTGCCCGTTGGTTTCAGGATGACGGGCCGTCGAGAAATTAACCTCTACATGCAGTAAGCTCATGAGCTTCCTCCAGAACCTGGAAGTAAATTGTTTCCCTCGGTCTGAAACCACCCTCAAGGGGGCGCCATGCAACCTAAACACATTCTCTACAAACAATTTGGCGGTTTCTTCTGCTGTAACCGCATGTGAGCAGGCTATGAAGTGGGCCATTTTAGTTAACAGGTCTACTACAACCATGATGGCTGTTTTCCCTCTAGACCTTGGCAAATCAGTCATGAAATCTATTGCCACTGCTTCCCACGGTCTCTCAGGTGTGGGCAGTGGTTCTAATAAACCAGCCGGCGCCCGCCTCTCCCCCTTGGCTCTTTGGCATTGTTCACACCCTCTCACATACTCCCGCACATCTTCCCTGACCTTGGGCCACCAAAATTCCCTGGTAACCAGCCACATGGTTTTGTGTTGCCCAAAGTGCCCTGCTGTGGGGCTATCGTGCAGCTGCTTGAGTACCTTCTCCCTCAATTCCCCTTCAGGTATATATAACGCTCCCTTATAATACAATGCCCCATTTCTCTCCTCAAACCCACCGGATTTGTCTTCCTCCCCTCTGAGATCCCTGAGTTTCCCCTGGGCGTATGCATCCTGCACCGTACCCTCTACCAATTCCCTTTGCCCCACCAAAGTCGCCCCACACACCCAGCGGTCCTCTGGAATGATATGGGTTTCTTCGGGTGCTCCCTCCCCCTCCAAATATTCAGGTTTGCGTGAGAGAGCGTCCGCCCTAACATTCTCTGGGCCTGGCACATAACAAATCTCAAAGTTAAATTTGGAGAACTCTTGGGCCCATCTCAACTGCCTTTGGTTGAGCACTCGCGCCGTTCTCCAGTACTCTAGATTTTTATGGTCCGTGCACACTTGCACTTTATGTTGTGCACCAACTAGCAGATGCCTCCATCTCCGGAACGCCTCATGAATAGCAAGCAGTTCTCGGTCGTACACCGTGTAGTTCCTCTCGGATTTGTTCAGCTTCCGCGAGAAGAAGGCACACGGACGCCACTCTGACTCCTCCTTCCCCGGCTGCAGAAGAAGCACCGCCCCTATGGCTCTGTCAGATGCGTCTGTTTCAACCCTTAGCTTCTTTCGTAAATCCACATGCAGAAGTTGTTCTTCAGAGGCGAAGGCCCTTTTCAGTTCCTCAAACGCTCGCTCCGCCTCCGCCGTCCATACAAACTTCTTTTTACTGCTGAGACAGTCAGTGATGGGCGCCGTCAGATGGGCGAAGTTGCGGATGAACTTACGATAAAAGTTTCCAAACCCTAGGAACCTCTGCACATCCTTCTTGGTTTTGGGTGTTTTCCATTCCAGCACTGCCTGTACCTTGCCGGGATCCATGGCCAATCCCTTGTCTGACAGGCGGTACCCCAGGAATTCCACCTCCTTGGTATGGAACCGACACTTCTCCAGTTTGACCCACAGCCTGTTGGCTTGCAGTCTGCTCAACACTTCTCTGACGTCTCTCACATGTTGCTCCTCATTCTCAGAATACACCAACACATCATCTAGAAAGGCAACGCAATTCTTGTAGAGCAAAGGGCCCAGCACGTGGTTCATAAAAGATTGAAAACACGCGGAGCCTGCTTGTAATCCAAATGGCATAACGAGGTATTCAAACGCCCCCAAAGGGGTAAACATGGTGGTTTTCCATTCATCCCCTTTCCTTATGCGTATCAGGTTGTACGCCCCCCTTAGATCCAGCTTTGTGAAAATCTTTCCCTTCCTCACCCTGGTCAAAATATCATCAATTCTGGGCATAGGGAACGCCACCGGTTCAGTCACTGCATTCAGCCGCCTAAAATCACATACAAGTCTCGGCTTGTCCGCATTTTTTTTGTCCACAAAGAACACTGGGCTCCCCCCTGCTGCTTTGGACTCTCTGATGAAGCCTCTCTTCAGGTTCTTGTCAATGAACCCTCGCAACTCCTGCATTTCCCTGTCTGACATGGCATACAACTTGCCCACGGGAAGCTGTGCTCCTGGGAGTAAATTGATCTGACAATCAAAGGGTCTATGAGGTGGTAGTTGGTCAGCTTCCTTCTCGCTGAACACGTCGCTGAGATCTGCATACTGTGGTGGTACCTTCACCTTCCCCATTACTTCAGTCCCTGCTAGGGTGGCTTGGGCCCCTGCTGAACCCTTCTCCCCTTTGCAGTGTTCTAGGCAATGTGCTGAACCAAAGGACACCACTCTTTGATGCCAGCCAACCAGCGGATCATGTAGAGCTAGCCAGCTCATTCCCAAAATGATGGGAGCGCCTCCCAGGGTGGCCACATTAAACGCTATCAGTTCTGTGTGCCTTGCCACCCTCATTATCATTGGGACAGTCTGCAAGCGGACTCCTCCTCCCAACAACTCCCTGCCATCAATCGTGGTCACCTGCAGGGGGTTGCTTAAAGGGATGGTCTGTATCTGGTGTTCAGCAGCAAACTCCTTGCTCATAAAATTGCAGGAGCTGCCTGAGTCCAATAGCGCCTTTATTTTTAGGGGGTGCCCATTCTGCAGCTCTAGCGACACTTCAATCACTAGAGCAGGTCGAGGAGCTTCTGGCACGGGCACTTTCACTGCTCTTTGGCCTGGCTGCAGTGCCCCAATTGTGGCAACCAGGCGTTGGCTTTTACCTGCTCCGCTCCCCCTTCTTCTCCCCCTTCAACAGCTCCCACCATCCCTTGCCATTCCTTCCTCTGGGGGCAGACTCTGGCAAAGTGGCCTGGCTGTTGGCAGAGATAGCATTTCCGGGGGCCCTTTCCCTCCTTCTTAGCTCCCTCGCTGGTTTTTGAAAATGCGCGCGCGCGCGCTGTTCCGATTTCCATCGGCTCTGTCGGCGGGAAAGCTGGCTCAGGAATGTCTGGAATGCGGAACTCCTTCCAACGTTCCCCTCTCCCTTCCCGCCTCTCCAAGGCTCTTGCCTCCTGCCGCGCTCCTATGGTCAGCGCAGATTTGGTCAGCTGATCCATAGACTCCGCCCTGGGGCTCCGTGCCAGCTCGTCTTTCACCCCCGAAGAAAGACCTTCTTCAAATAGCATTTGAACGGGTGCCGCCGATAAATCCCAACTCAGTCTGTGAATCAGCATGGTAAACTCAGTCCAATATTCACGGACAGATCGACTTCCCTGTTTACAAGCCATTAGCTGTCTGCGCACCACCCCTTCCTCAATATCGCTGGAAAACATGATATCCATTGCACGAAAGAACTTCATTGTGTCCTTTAGTATGTCATTGTGCGTTGCCATTAGGGGTCGAACCCAGTCTCTAGCCCCTTTCTCAAGATGCCCAATTACAAAAGCAACTCGCGATTCCTCATCAGGGAACTCATCGAACTGCACATTAAGGGCATATTGCATCTCTGTCCTAAAAGCATGGTAGTCCTTGGGGTCCCCCCCAAATTTCTGCACCAATCCTGGTACCTTTCTGGGGAATTGCGTGGCTCTCCCCTTCTTGTCTGCATCCTGAGCCCTTCTCTCCTCCAACCTCGCCGTCTGCAGGGCCAGTTGAACCTCCAACGCTCGGTATCTATCTTCCAAGCTTGGACCAGCTCCAGCCCCTGCTCCTCCGGTTCCGGTTGGTTCGCTCATGATGCCTTCTCTTGCACAGGCAGCGTACAAAGACTGTCGGACTGCTGTGAGGGTTTGATTAGCTGCTTGTGCGTGAAAACGTGCTCCCTCAGAGTTTGTGCGACCCCACAAACCTCCGTGTGTGACGGAGCTCCTCAGACATGTCTGCTCTAGTCACTAGTAGAGTCCGACAGTGGCTGTCTGCGGAAGCGTTTCCAGCAAAGAAGTTCCTTAACGGAAACGCGTCTCCTGGACTCACGGCGTGACAGTTTCCTGCGAGGTGTGGGTCTCCCTATGGGAGACTCCGATACCTCCCCACTGTTCTCGCTGGAAGCCTCCCTGAGCCCTCCCTCCTGCTCGCATTCCCTCAGAGACCCACTCCTCCCCCTGCTGGTCCCTGCTTCAGCAGTTGAGTCTCTTTCATCCTGCCTGAGTCCCTCCACCACCTGATGCTCTGATGGCAGTTCCCTGACATCACCTAACTGAGGATCAGGCCCCTTGAACTCAATGGGATTTACTTCTGAGCGGGCATGTATAGTTCTGCACTGTTAGCAATTCATATTCCTTATGACAACTGCATTCCATTCTTATCACATTCCTGATAATGGCTGGAGTCGGGCCTTCATTACGAATGGTATGTTTCCACAGGCATGCGTCACATAACTCAAAGCAGGGCTTAACACCAGCATTCTTCTGTGTTGCACAAGTTAGCCAACGGTTGTAACGTTTTTAGCAATAATAATTTTATTGTTTTATCTTTCATGCAAACCACTTTGAGGGCTTTGCGGTATCCAAATTTTGTGAAATAAATATATATTAATCTCACAATGTCAGCGCAAATATAAAACTTCTCTTTTATTTCCAACAGCTAAAAATAAGGTCAAAGAATGAATCCCCACTACTCTCAGGCTAGTATGACAGAGGTTAAATGGCACCGTTGTTCACAAAACACCTTGGGGGAAATAGTGTGTGATACCAGTTATCCTAATTTCAGTAGTAATAGTATTCCTAAAGTTTACAGGTTATTACCTATAATCAGTATTCAGTGAGAAAACTGCATACATTAAGAATGCCAAACTTGCTAAGTTACAAGGAAATTTTTGGACCTTTTTACTGTTTGGCGTCTATTTTGCAAGCTGTTCAGAGTGTTATCAGATAAAAGGATTTGACAAAGTCGTATTGGCATTTCCTCTTTCCCCTGGAGATGGTACCATCCTACCTGATCTCTTGATTGTGGAAGAGAAGCCTGAAGGTTTAGGATTTGATTGAACAAAGGACTTTGCAGCACTGATTTCAGTAAACTCAGTTTCTCTTCATTTGCTGTATCACCTCGTTCCCGTAACTTAGCTTGCAGGCGTTCCACTGCCTGGAGGGCCCGGTGAGTATCTGAAAGAATATTCCCTATTACTTGGTACCCTTAATGTGCGTATATACTGTTAGGCATAGATGCCTACATGCTACTTTATCAACTCTTGAAACAAGATGGAAATGTGGATGTCTCCACACACTTTTTTTAAACATCCGGTTTAGTGGAAATTGCATCCAACTGCCCTGTCACAGCACAACACCAGCAGAATATGCATTTAATTATACTTTTAACTGACTGCATTTTAGCTTTCTACAGTTAACCCATGGCCCAAATGGATTCTGATTTCCTGAATGAATTTTTATCAGGGAGCTAACACAAAATGATGGGTGCACCATTGTTTTGAAGCTCAGGAATGTATAGTACTCCTTTCCAGACAATGGTAATCATATGGCCCAATCGCTGATTGATGGATGCACCAATAACATGGTCCAATCATTCTCCTCTATCCATATATGGGAATGTCCTTCCAACCATACTACTTGAGACATGGCTTTGTTCCATACAAAATGCCTTTGAAGGCCCCTGTTTATTTTGTCTTGCCCTTTGGCCTTCTGTCCCAGATTGAGCCACATCTGTCTTCCCCATCCAGGGCCTGCTCACCTTGCTTCATTGTTCTACTATCTGCTTCAGGTGTTGGCTTAACTAATGAGATCAACTTCACCTCTTCCTTGGACACCAACACCCATCTGCAAGAGGCTATGGCTGAATATGCTCTACATGCAGATGGCTCCAGGTTCAATCTCTAGCTAAAAATAATCAGCTAACAGGCAGTGTTTGAAATAAGCCAAGCACCAGGTGCATTTTGCACCTGGCTATCGGTCACTTGCGACCCAATGAAGATGCCAGGGCGCCAGAATGTAACCTGGCATTTACACCATTAGAGGTGCATCTTCACTTCACTTACCCCACCCCACTGCCATGCTTTAGGTTGTCAAAGTTCTTAACCTAGTTCAAGGTAGTCATCTGAGCTAGCCAGATGTTTAACTGAGAATCAATCGCAGTCAGTATATCATTTGAAAAATGAGACACTGGAGCCAGCTTGCCTCAAAATGGCAACTAGACATTCCACTTTGGCGAATGTAACCTTGGTTTAAGGAGCCATTTGTTTCTAACACTGCTAACAGGGCTGGTAAATAGCTCTGCCTAAGACCTTAGAGAGCTGCTCCTAGTCAAGAGTACTGTGCAAGATGGACCAGTGACCTCACTTGGCATAATACATCTTCATATAGATCTATAAGCATTTCTTGCCAGCAGTCTTAGACATTAATCTCCACCAGGACTTCATCTCAGTGAACTGTTTACCAATGAACGTCGCATGTATTTCTCCTGAATTTGGATAAACACGAGGAAACACAGTTCACCATAGCTCTTTAAAAAGAGAATGAAAAGGGTTTGTTAAGTATCTAAATGTGTTTTGGTATCATGTCTTACCTATTGTTTCAAACATGGCCTCCACTGGCTTAACTTATACTTCACCAAACAGCAGTCAGAAGCTCAAGGTCTTCTTGCAAGAGAACTGTGGGAGGGAGAAAGATTTTAAACACACTAAGCTGTAAAAACAGGAATTTAATACTACTATGTCAGAACCATACCCCCACCCCGACTGACTGATCTAGCAGAATCTCAATTAATCGCTTATTTCTGTATTAGTTGTAGTCCAAAAAGTGAACAACAAGCTAATTAGATATCTCATATCAAATGTTTGCACAGTTGTCATGTCACTGCAACACCACAGTGATGTTGTGTTGTAAGAGATTGAACTGGCACCCTGTCCTAAGCAATTTACTAGCACAGGCATACAACAATTGCTTCTTTTTATTTAAATGATAACAAACATCATGCTGCGGTATTCAAAGTGCAGGTTCTAAAACCCACTATGCAAACTCTCATGAAGATATGGAGGAAAAGAGGGGCAGAGAAAGTGGGGTGCTGCAGAAATATGTAGTTGTAGAAGCAATATGGATGCTTTTCTATGCTCCCCATAACCACTGGGCACCTTTTTTTGTTTTTGATTTTTTTGCTCGTTTTTCACCAAAAGAAATAATTCAAGGGAAATTATACACAGCTGCAAAGACAAACAGAAAGTGCAACACACACATAATATAAAGAAAAGACCATCACTAATTAAGGCAGGGCAAGTCCCTGGATTTTGCAATTCTGTTACCTACAACACACCATCCCATGCTATTTTACTGAAACTTCGGCATTTCGTTAAAAAGGCATGTATCCTGCAATTCCCCTCCAATAGCTGTGAGAATTCTTTTTTGTGCTTGAACGCATAATTTCCAACCAGAAGTTTCACCCGCTTCATTAAACCGGTCCTCTTAATATTTCACAAATCCATTTTCGATAAATACCTCGGGGGAACTGTAAGGCTTACAGCATCAGATTAACAAACATGCGATGCCAAAGATAGAAGGTGCGGTAACAGGCTTTGCCTTGCAGCCCTTACTGAAGGCAATGGCATTTCTCAAGCCTTGCTGGAATTAACACTGACAACCAGGCCCCACGTGTTCATTAGGTAGGCTGGACTTCGCAGGGAAGCAACCTCCCATTGGGATGGAAGAGAGGAAGCTTTTTGTGTGCGAGTGCCACGTTATCAATTTTACAGAGGCCAGCGAATGGCAAAAGGAACAGATTTGTAAGCTGAGCGCCCACACAAAGAGGAATGAACCATTCAGGCATTCACAGTGAGATGCACATTGCCTTATACATACAGTCATACTTCCTTACCTGAGCCCCCATTATCAAATGAGAGGATGAAATTAGATATGAAGTGAGGTGTCCTACTTATACATCCCTAGGACTCTTCTAGACAGAGCTACACAATATTAGGGAAGTGTGTGTATATTTAGCATCTGTGATCACACCATGCAAACACAAAACTTGGTATCTGGTCATCCAGCAAGTTTCTGCTACCTTTTGTTGTTTTGTTTTAGAGGAAGCCTCTAAGCCCTTCAGCTACAGAGATAAGTGATGGTGAGCTAAATAGCCGGAGACAGATGAATGACTGTGCACATCTTCTAAAGTTCAAAGGTAGAACTGTTCTAGAAAGCACACAGGTGATCCAGAACAGAACTTCAGAGAATGAACAAAACTGCACAGGGAGGGGGGAAATGGACCAAAATCACCTCTTCCTTCCATTCAGAGGAACGTTCTGTGAACAGACCTCTGCTCACACATTTCTGGACCCAACCCACTGTAAATAAATTAAACCCACTGCGAGTAACACTTCGCCGTGAGTTCAAATGAATTCATACTATATATGAAAGTGTGCCTTTCCTTCAGGGAGATGCCCAGAAATCAACACAAACATTTTGTCTGCTTTGCCAATCACTCTTTTGTAGCGTAAAATGCTTTCATGTAAATATATTTGGGTTGGCAGCATCAAGGCCCATTCAAGTGTTTGATCAACATGATTAACCATTTCATGAAGGAGGGAGTAGAGCTGGGCCTGTGGCCACTAGCCCCACCCCCACCCCTATGCATATGCACAGCAGCGGAGTGTATGCCCGGGCTGCCAGGGGTGGGCACATGGGGGCAGGCCGTGGCCAAGAAGAGCAGGTGGCAGCTTCGCCGCTCACTCTCCCCCTACTCTCTGCTACCAGGTCAGGCCAGGTCAGACATGCCTCACCGTGGCCGAAGTGCAATGCTCTCTGCCTTGAATGGGAACCCTGTGTGATCAGCAGGCTTCCGGCCCAATGTGGAGATGGAGGCTGCCCATGCAATACTGAATCCTGATCTCCATAAGCAGAACAGAACCCCAACGCATGGATGTTGTTGCATCACCAACAGAGATACAAGGTAAGTTTGGTACCAGAGAGAGCACCCTTACTTTCCTCCCTTATGCTAAAACCAATACATATTCTCAAGGACAGTACTGTTAATCCAGATGTTTCTCTAAACTAGAGTTTAGCCCTCTTTTTGGGGGGGGGGGCAACAGGTCCATCCTAGGTGATGTTTTACATTTCAAAGGAAATATTCAGGATTTGGGGGTTTGGTTGTTTATTTATGAGTTTTTTTGGTGCAGACACAGAAAAGCTCAGACTTGGTCTCAGGTGCTGCAGCCCTGTGTGCCTATTTCCCCAGCTCAGGCTGGCAATGGTTCGGGCTGTCCTCTTTTTTTTTTGCTCTTCAAGATATGACAACCCTACTCTAAACACAACTGAAATCTCATAAGTTTTTCACAGCCTCCTTTTTTCATTCTCACTCCCACGCAGCTCGACTCACATTTTAGAAACCTTTCTGTGCATGAGTATTTGCATCAGGATGTGGAGACACATTAAGATGTGCATACTATTTAAAGCATACTTTAATTATGCTCCACCCACACTCAGATGAGCATTCCCATCTGTGGCTTCAGCTGATGATACTCAAAAGGAAACTTGTTTAGACATATAGGTCCCCTTGCTGCATCAGGTTAAATTAATCAAATGATGACTATTTTAACTCCAAAGTTAAGGCACATGCAAGAATATGATCTTTTCTCAAACTGTGATGCATAATATAATAACCATGAAATATGGTTGCTACTTTACCTGTTCGATACTGTAACTGATTGTTCCCTGCACAACCGTGTGGCACTATTTTTCGTGATGACATGTTCTTTAAACACACACAAGATTCTGCACACACGCACACAATATTCTGCTCATAACTAGCATTTTTTAACCCACTATCTTGTTTCTAAACAAGCAATGCAACTTGGTCACTGGTCTTATGAAAGCTGGGACGGGTTAAACCAATGCAAGAGTAAATGCAGTGATAAGCCAAAGTTTATCACAGTTAATGGATAAATGAATTGCCTCAATCATTGGAAACCCAACTGCCTAAAAAGTGGGGGGGGGGGGAGTATGAATTGTTTTACAGAGTGGTTGTGATGCTAAAACAAGATAGGAACTATAAAAAGTTTTAAAAACTGTTAATGGTAATTAATAAAAGCCTGACAAAAGTACAAATAAAAGATAAAACACATGATCACTATTATTTTATTTCTTATTTTATCAATACTTGTAGAACATTCTAATTGTTATAGGAATTTTTTTTATTGTAAACTCAAATTATACACCCAATTTATTCCTACTTTTATATGCACTTGGAAAAAATACACCAGGAATGTGACAAGTGCAGTATTTATATAAAGAATATATTTATCAATGCATTTAACTGATCTGCATCTGGGGAAATCTGCTTAAACATATATCCACAAAGACACAATTAAACTATGACATAAAAGAGTTCATACTATAAATCTATCAAAACCAGGAAAATGCTATTTAAGATGTGAAATTTCTGGAGGGCAAAAATTGACCATTTCCCCAATCAAATATAAAAGGCATAGGAAAAGGGTAAAAGCCTTGTAAAGTTATTTAGTAGGCAAAGCTAAGCAAAACAAAACAAGTGTCTACATAGATTCCCTTGATTAGTAAGAGAAAAATCCATTGGGATTTACTCATTAAATAACCACTGACATTTAATATTCTCATATTTTGTATAGTCTGTCTCATATTTTGTTTGGTGCCCTTTTTCTGGTATCTGGGACATCAGCCACATGAACTGGCATGTGAGCACTGGATTTTTCACCCATATGCTCTGTTTAAAAATGATGCCCACAAGTGTCTATCCCATAATGTCAGAACTGTTTTAGGAGGGCATGACACACTCACTTCAAATAATGCATCTGAATAAGATTCAGTACCACATATCATCCACTCCAACCTACTGATAATTCAGGGCATTTGAAAATATCTGGCAAAAATTCCACGAAGCAAAAATGTCCATCATGGTATCATCAAACAGCAAAGGCAGGAGTGAGCAGTCTTGCTCCCGAGTCCTTGTGAAGTCTAGGTATACACACCAATAAACTCCTGCATACCATCTAGAAACATAATTGCATTACAAAACCAACTTGTCTCCTTTGCTTTTTTTATTGCTCTGTTTGTTTGTTTGTTTGTTTGTTTATCTGGCTTAATATAAAACAAAATCTGCCACCGAAGTAAAATTTGCAAGTGAAGTATCCTGTTGCTTCTAACTACCTGGCAAATAAAGCTGATCACATAACAGCACTGACATACACTCTTTTTTGCAGAAATTCATTACAGTTATTAATAATTGATTGTGCTAGCTTTGTTTCCTAACAGTTAATGTGGGGTTCTGTAATAAATGTAAGACTGTCTTTGCTACTGTTCAAAGAAACCATTTCTTTAAATACTGATCATGATTTAACCAGTCAACATCTCCATTCACCTCTGACGGTAGAAAAGAAAGCTGCATATATAAATTTCAGATAAATAAATAAATTCAAAATAAGTGAAGTTATTTTTGTTATACAAACTAATAACCACACAGTGCACTGTTGCTAGAAGCTCTAGGATCAGAAAGCAATAATGAAACATCAAAAGAATTCACATTAAAAATATTTAAGCAGCTGATTTACATAATCCAATTGATTTCATGAATACCATGTTAGAATTCTCATGAATACTCTTGTTAGAAACCCATAAGTGTTTGAATTTGAATTTTATTACTGCAAGCTGGGCCTGGTCAAACCGAAATCTAAAGATTAAAGTATAATCTGGGCATTAGAAGATACTAACCTACTAAACATTCAGACTAAATTGTCATAGAAAAGGTTCAGTGCCCTCATGCCAATGGATGTAAAAAAAACAGCAACAACCAAACATAGGGAGGAGACAAGAGATAAAAGCTATCTATACCAGCATTCAGAGCAGCGATTTTCTACTTTCCTAAAGCTGATATTGACCTTGGCTGTCCTAATGCAGATTTCTATTTTAACCCAAGACAAGAAGAATGTATTTCAATTCTTTATGGGAAAGCATGTCAACAGAAGGTTCAGGGCACGCATTCATCAAATTCAGTGGCATTCAAAGATAAATGTAAATGTCTATTTCTCTGTTAATTATAAAGAGCGCAGGTAACAACAGCGATGTAACAAAACATAAGTTTCTGTTTTGACACAGAATGGTTTCTTCAGTTCATGATTTCATCAAACACACCAAGGGAAAAGTCCTAAACATTTCACTAAAACTAGGCCTCCTTAATTTCAGCCTTCCTTTCTTCCCAACAAAACCCAACTCAAACCTACACTTTCCAGCATCATAGCTAAAATGAAAGCACAGCCTTATTCTAAGTTTGTTGGAATTTTATAGCAAACCATTTTCATAAAGTGGCTTTCAAAGCAGTTTGCATGCCAATTATGCTAAAACCCAGAACTTTCCCTCACCATCTACTACCATGGTAAAAAGCACCTGACTTAGAAGGGGAGCCAATTCACGCACTCATTTTGCCACACGAAACTGCCCCTTTGGCTTGCAAAGACACTGTAGAGCTCAAGCGTTAACCATGCCTAATTCTGTTTAGGATTGGGGTTTGGTATTATGGACAAATAACATCATTCTGATCTTTGCTCATGCAGAAAGCTAACATGCTACTACAAATTTTTGTTCAATACAATACTGAAGGCAGGTCCATCTGCACACATGTGGCTGTTTAACTTCCAAGGGCATGGAGCGTGTCCCTGTACAGGACATGCCACTATTTATCCTTAATCTGGACTTCTTACAACTCAGTTCTCAGACCTGTTTGCTGGCCCAACAAGTCATTGCAAATAGGTTGCAACGCCCACCATCTGTGCAATGTGACAAAACATGTCACTGTAGCAAAGCAAAATAAACAACCAGATACAAAATGAGTACAAGTCAACTACAACAGCCTAACTTGTTTATCAAAAAGGCTGCCTACCACCTTTCCTCCTTAGGTTTAGAGTGCAGTTTTGCCATCGGCAAAGAAAAGAAAACTTACTAGACCACACTAAGAACCATTAATATGCTGGCATTCATTTCAGGGAGTGGACTGAACTGCTTACTGGAGAGGAGACTGCCATAAATAATCAAGCACGGTTCTCCAAAATGTCATGCGAGCCTTTCTTTAAAATAGGTGCTATATTATCAAGTAAATGCAAGACATCTTTGCAGACAGGGTCATGCTATACAGAACTCAAGCCTCTTGTCCTCCTATCTGTAAAAACGCTGGCGAGAAAGTCTCGGTACCGCCATGCAGTGTTTATACTGTACTATAGTTATTCACAAGTCCATAAAAGCCTTTGGAAAAACTAAATTAAGAACCACCACAAACAAAAAGAAAAAGCATCTACCATTTGAAGTTTGATTCTAATTGTATTGCACAAAAAACCTACAGATCTGCATGATTACTTGAAGAAAGAATTCACTTCTTATTTTCACTCTTGTGAATTATTCTAGATCCACACTTTAAAGATAGTCGCATGATCTCCAGAGAGTAGCACAGAGATAGTTGGCAAGAAAGAAAGAAAGAAAGAAAGAAAGAAAGAAAGAAAGGGCTAATGATTAAGATAGATAGTGCATCACTTTAACTTAACAGTCACAATGTGAAAGAGAGTTAAGTGAACTGAAGTGTACTTCAGCTCTGAACTGGGGCTTTGGTGCTGAAATGGTGTTTTCCATACACTACTTCTACTGACCCCCTCTTGCTTTGGGCAAGCATTGCTGCATCATGTGTCCAGCAGAAAGGGCACATGCCACACAAATATTAAGGGCAGTGGGGACTATGTTCATACACCGACTCTGATCGGGACCATTTTACACATTAGTTGTACTTTAACACAGGGGATTATATCAAATCCCGTGCAATTAATATGTTGAGCAGCGACTGACGTTTGGGCCTTTTCAGCATGAGATGTAAAAGCGGCTGGGTGTGCAGGATAACACCTATACCCAGTTGCTTACTTCGCTCCTGCATATGCACAAAGCTAATACTCTTCTGCTCCAGGCTAATCCAATGTAGAGTAATGATCTAGTCCTTAACTGTGTGCTCCCAGCAGACTAAAACCCTACCAATTCAAGCACACCAAAAGTGTGAGGATTGTGCATTTCTCTACTTTTTTTTAAACCAGTCATTTTAAACACAAGGGGGGTGGGAATAAGCCTTGTTAAGCAACGCCTAGCCAAGGGTAATGATCCTGAGTGTGTAGCCGCGACCACAATTAACCCTCATTGTTCCGCTCCCAACAAGAGCAAAGGCGGAGTTCTCGTCTCGCTTTAGTTTAGTTACCAGATTTTTTTTCAATGAATCCGGGGACACTTTTCAACTTCAATGGATGCTGTATGGCGACTGATTTGTAAATCCGGGGACTGTCCCCGGGAAACGGGGACGTCTGGTAACCTTACTTTAGTTCTCTCCGGCTGCTTTCACAGAGAAAGGCAAAAATGTGAAAGCGACAAGTCTGGCTCTTTCCGGCTCAGGATGCGGCTCCTTGGCATCCTCGCTCCCTGCCCGCTCCACTGCGCATGCAAACGGAGCGCATCTCTCTTTTCCCCCCTCTCCGCATCTTCTCCTCTTAGCAAAGCAAGTTCCTTTCCATTTGAACTCCCTGGGTTCGCCTAAGGGGAGAAGAGAGGATGCTCGCTGCTCCCCGGTGCCCACCCCCACTCCCCCCCCCCCAAAAAAAAGCAAAGGCGTCGCATTGATACCGAGTGTTTCTGGACAGTAAAGGAAGCTGGGAGAGCGACGGGAAGGAAGGGAAGGCGAGCAGGGAGCGTGACCGCAGGAAACTCCTCGCCAGAGGAAAGGGAGGGGGGAGACGGAGCCCAGCAGGCCAGGCCGGGGAAGGCGCGCTTTGGTGGGCCTCCCCATCCCTCCTCCTCCTCCTACCCGCGGCAGACACTGAAGCAGAACCGGCCCGCCGCATCCCTCCTGCTCGTTCAGCCGCCGAGTGAAGATCCGGACCGAGACCCGTCCCTCCCCCTCCCCCCGGTCCCGCTGCTGGACGTGGGCCAGCCCGAGCAGCTCCTGCCCAAGAAGCAACAGGCGGCCTTCGCTCCGCCAGCCGGTCTCCCCCCGCCCCACGCAGGCCAGGCCTGGCCGAGCCCTCCGCGGGCGCAGCGGCGCGCGCGACCCCCTTCTCTCCACCCCCCTGGAAAAACGAGGCTGGCCGAGAGAGGGTGGCTGCCCCCAACGCCGCCAGCAGCGCCCCCCCCCCCAACGCCGCCGACCGAACCGGGATGCTCCGTTGGGGAGGAGGGGAGGGGAGCTTCCCAAGAAGACAGGAAAGAGCGAGATCCAAGGAGGGGTTTGCGCAGCGCCTCACAGTTGCTGCAGCGCCGGTGGTCGAGTGCGGGTCCCGCGAGGAGCTTGCGCCGCCGCTCCGGCCTTACGATCTGCCCCTCCGCCTGGGCCGAGGGTGACCCTCGCCCTCCCAAAGTTCAGCCGAGGGCGTCGCGGGGAGGGGGCGTCTTTTGTCCGGGGAGGGGCGGGTGTCAAGAGAGACCCGCTTTCTCTCCGCCGGGCGAGGCCCCTCGGCGGCTCCTTTTCCGCCCTCGGAGAAACGCGCGCCAGCTCCCCGGACCCTGAATCCTGCGACGGCAGTTGCCCTATTTTCCCCGCGGCTGCTCTGGGAGGAACGAAGCGAGCGGGCGGCGGGAGGGAGGGAGAAAGCGAGGGTCGGATTCGGCTCGGCTCTCCTCTCCAACACGTGTTAAGAAGTTTCTTCATTGGCTTCCCCCCCCCCCCGCGCGCGCCCCATTTCGCTATTAGGTGGGTAGCCTCAACTATGGAACCCCCTCCCCAATCTTCTAGGGGCCAGGTTACCTTCTCTTCCCCCAATAAAATATTTGAGGAAGACAGACCCATTCCCCCCAAAAAAGTTAATGGGCAAAACCATTCAGATGTTGTGTGTGCGCGCCCTGTCCTGGGATTGGTTATGCGAGCTGGGGCTTACCTGCGCCCCCTCCCCCCAAAATAATATTTTATTCAAGTTGGCACCCCTGCCCCCAAAACAGTTTGCCTGGCTGACCAGAGTGTTTTCTTTGAAGCACCAGGTATTTTTTTAACGGGATATTAATTGTCCTGCTAATTATGCAGCTGGCCGCTTGCTCTGCTGCTGCTTTCAACTTCCAGGAATCTTTCACGTTTTGTTCTTCTGAGAGCCTCAGGGCAAGATTTGATCCACAGGCAGTGATAAAAATCTGTTTTAGTGGATGAATGCATGCATAGCATTAACTATGCCTGAAGAAGAAGAAGAAGAGGGGGAGGAGGAGGAGGAGGAGTTTGGATTTGATATCCTACTTTATCACTACCCTTAGGAGTCTCAAAGCAACTCACAATCTCCTTTCTCTTCCTCCCCCACAACTAACACTCTGTGAGGTGAGTGGGGCTGAGAGACTTCAGAGAAGTGTGACTAGCCCAAGGTCACCCAGCAGCTGCATGTGGAGGGGCGGGGAAGCGAACCTGGTTCACCAGATTATGAATCCACCGTTCTTAACCACTACAGCATACCGGCTCTATACCTGTATAGGTCAAAAGGCTGCTTCCAGTATTTTTAGGATGTTAGGCCACCATGATGCTGCCTCTTCCTCAAAATATTTTCATTCGGTACATTTAAGGCTGATGTTATGCATATTTGTGTAGGGGTACTGTAAACCCTGGGACGCGGGTGGCGCTGTGGGTAAAACCTCAGCACCTAGGACTTGCCGATTGCATGGTCGGCGGTTCGAATCCCTGCCGTGGGGTGCGCTCCTGTCGTTCGGCCCCTGCTCCTGCCCACCTAGCAATTCGAAAGCACCCCCGGGTGCAAGTAGATAAATAGGGACCGCTTACTAGTGGGAAGGTAAACGGCGTTTCCGTGTGCTGCTCTGGCTCGCCAGAGCAGCTTCGTCACGCTGGCCACGTGACCCGGAAGTGTCTGCAGACAGCGCTGGCTCCCGGCCTATAGAGTGAGATGAGCGCACAACCCTAGAGTCTGTCAAGACTGGCCCGTACGGGCAGGGGTACCTTTACCTTTACTGTAAACCCACAATTTATTTTAATTTATTTATTGCATTTATAGAGCATCTTTATCTTAGAAGGATCTCAAGGCGGTGCAGTGGTTCTTCCCCTCCGCATTTCTTCCTCACAGCTACAGCTGGGCGATACCTGGTTTTCAGCATCACAATATATTACCAGCTAATCATCGTGATATAGCAGCGTGATATAGTGATATATCACAATGTCTGAAATAAGGATGGAACTATGTAGAAGCATGGGCTGGCTTCACAGTTTTCCCCACGTTGTGATTTTTTGCATAGCGCGCGCACACACAAAAGAATATGATTTGTGATCCATTGCCAGGTCTAAAATTGTGAAACTGATGTCACGACATGGATTTCAAACAGGTTTTGGACAGTATATATCACAGTCCCACTCAAAACAACCCTTTGAGGTAGGATAGACTAAGAGATGGTGACTGGCCCAAGGTCACCTGGTGAGTTTCATGGCTGAATGGGGATTCGAACCCTGGTCTCCCAGGTCCTAGTCCAACACACTAACCATTACACAACATAGGGGTTACGTTCTGGGGATTGCGCCCAAAGCCAAAATCCTGTTCAATCAAAACACAATGAGGTCAATGCTGGGTGGGATTGCCAAAGTCTTTTTTTCCCCTCTCCCTGGATGCCCTCCCACTTTCCATCTGCTTATTATTATTATTGTTGTTGTTGTTATTGTTATTATTAATTGACAAGCGCTTAAACCTGAATACGCACAAAGTGAATGTGTATAAGTTGTGGGCTTACTGTACACCCCATTGAACTGTAAGGAATGTAAACATGTACGTATAGGATTTTGCTGTAAAAGGCCTACATCAAAGAAAACCATGAATATTCTTGGGAATAACATATATACCGTATTTTTCGCTCTATAACACGCACCCGACCATAACACGCACGTAGTTTTTAGAGGAGGAAAATCCGTAGGCATGCCACCCGTAGGCATTCCCTCCATAACACGCACAGACATTTCCCCTTACTTTTTAGGAGGAAAAAAGTGAGTGTTATGGTGCAAAAAATACGGTAACTTTTTATCTGCAATATTTTAATATCTATAATTATGGTCCTTACAGGAGTTGGTGTTTTCATTTCAAAAGCTTGTGTTTTAGTTATAAAAGAAGATACTGCAGAGAAAAAACTGGAAATAATAAAACTTTCTGCCACAACTTTTTCTACTTAATGTAAAGGCAGTCAGTGTGGTCTAATACTTAAAAGAGTGTTGGACTAGGATCTGGGAGACCAGTTTGAATCCCAAAGGGTTACCTTGGGTCACTTACAGTCTTTCAGCCATTTCTCCTTCACAGGGTTGTTGTGAAAATAAAATGAGGAGGGCGAGAATTGTGGTCCTTGGCAGAAAAGTGGGGTATAAATGTAATTAAATAAAAAATAATTAATTAATATTGGTAGGAAACAGCTTTGGGAGGTATAACAGTCTCCGCATGCCTTGCCTTGTTGCCAATAAAAGGGAATGGTTTCACTTAATGTACTTAAATCATGTCACTGAAGCAATTTTCTTTTCTTGGCAGTATAAACTGGAGACTACGTCCGTTGGGTATGATATGTAAATAACTACAAGAGTAGAACAATTCTGCACCAGAGTACATATACTGTACAGTCACTGAACTCTGCATGTGAATACTGTACAAATGTACCCCCTAAACTGCTTGTGTATCCAGGTACAGAGATTGTAAATGTGTTGAGGGTAACATGTGAACACACCCATTATCTGTCCTTAATCTGGGCTTCTTACAGCTCAGTTCTCAGACCTGTTTGCTGGCCCAACAAGTCAATTGCAATGGGTTGCAATGCCCGCCATCTGTGCAATGTAACAAAACATATCACTGTAGCAAAGCAGGATAAACAGCCAGATACAAAATAACTTCTAGTCAACTACAACAACCTAACTTGCTTATTGAAAAGACTGCCTACCACCTTTCCTCCTTAGGTTTAGAGTGTAGTTTTGTCATTGGCAAAGCAAAGAAAACTTACTAGACCACACTATGATCCATTAATATGCTGGCATTCATTTCAGGGAGTGGACTGAACTGCTTACTGGAGAGGAGACTGCCATAAATAATCAAGCACGGTTCTCCAAAATGTCATGTGGGCCTTTCTTTAAAATGGGTGCTATATTATCAAGTAAATACAAGATATCTTTACAGACAGGGTCATGATACACAGAACCCAAGACACTTGTCCTCCTATATGTAAAAACACTAGAGAGAAAGTCTCTGTACTGCCATGCAGTGTTTATACTGTACTATAGTTATTCACTAGTCCATAACAGCCTTTAGAAAAACTAAATTAAGAACCGCCACAATCAGAAACAAAAAGCACATACCATTTGAAGCTTCATTCTAATTGCATTACAGAAAAACACATACATATCTGCACAATTAGTTGAGGACAGAATTCACCCATTGTATGCAATACTGTAAATCATTCTGAATTGACACTGGTAGAGATAGCCAAATACGTCAATTTATATAAGTAAGCCTACGAAGTGTCTGACACTGCAGTCTGGTAATCTCCACACAATACCACAGAGATTACAGTGGTTGGGATTTTCAGGCAAGCTAATGATTTAAAATAGATAGTGCACCACTAAAACTCAATAGCTGCAATGCAAGGGAGAGCTAAGCGGACTGAAGTGCACTTAAACTCTGAACTGGAGCTTTGGGGCTTACTACAGACATGCATTTATTTTGAAAACACATAGTGTTTTGCATAGACTGGCCCCTTCTTGCTTTGGGAAAGCGTTGCTGAATCATATTTCCAGCAGAATGGGCACATCATGATACAAATATAAGCAGTGAGGACTATGCTCATACACTGTTTTGATCAGGACCATTTGACACATCAGTTATTCCTTAATACAGAGGGGTTGCTATTAATTCCCCCTCATTGATCATCAGCTGATTATCGGGCATTTTCACTGCGAATTAAAAGGAGTGGATTTATTAGCACGTGCAGGATGTCTGTACGGTTTTGCTCACTTTATTCCTGCCTACACACCAATAAACTTCTATTGCACGCTAATTGTATCTGAAGCAATTATCAACTCCTTATCTCTGTGCTCCCAGCTATTACAACAGGTTAGAAACCTAGCTCTACCTATTAACGTGCCCCGAAAGAGCCTGCGATATTCATCTTTCCGCCGTACTTCCAACACAACATCAGCCTTGTTAAACAACGCCCAGCCGAGGTGAAGGCGGAGTTCTCGCCTCCCTTTCGTCCTCTTCAGCTGTTTCCACGGAGGAGGGCGAAAAAGCGAAGCGAGCCAGACCTCCTTCAACTGGGGATGATGATGCTTCCTTGGCATCCTTCGCCCCCCAGCCCGCTCCACTGCGCATGCAAACGGAGCACATCTCCTCCCCCCCCAAAAAAAAACCCCTTCTCAACAATGCAAGTTCTTTTTCATTCGCAGCTCTTCGGTTCGCCTAACGGGAGGGGAGAAGATGCTTCCTCCCCGGTCCGCCCCCCCTCCAAAAAAGCAAAGATGTTGCATCTAACTGCGCAGCACGACCAACCCCGAGTGTTTCAGAGCAGCTGGGGGGGGGGGGCGCAGAGAGAGACCAGAGAGTAGGAACCAGAGCTGCCTGGGAAGGCGAGCAGGGAGCGTGACCGCAGGAAACTCCTCGCCAGAGGAAAGGGAGGGGGGAGACGGAGCCCAGCAGGCCAGGCCGGGAAGGCGCGCTTTGGTGGGCCTCCCCATCCCTCCTCCTCCTCCTCCTCCTACCCGCGGCAGACGCTGAAGCAGAACCGGCCCGCCGCATCCCTCCTGCTCGTCCAGCCGCCGAGTGGAGACCCGGGCCGAGACCCGCCCCCTCCCCTCTCCCCCCGGTCCCGCTGCTGGACCTGGGCCAGCGCCAGCAGCTCCTGCCCAAGAAGCAACAGGCGGCCTTCGCTCCGCCAGCCGGTCTCCCCCCGCCCCACGCAGGCCAGGCCTGGCCGAGCCCTCCGCGGGCGCAGTGGCGCGCGCGTCCCCCTTCTCTCCACCCCCCTGGAAAAACGAGGCTGGCCGAGAGAGTCTCCCCCCCCCCCCGCTCAACGCCGCCGACCGAACCGGGATGCTCCGGGGTGGGGGGTGGGGAGGTTCCCAAAAGACAGGAAAGAGCGAGATCCAAGGAGGAGTTTGCGCAGCGCCTTACAGTTGTTGCAACAGCAGCAGCGCCGGTGGTCGAGTGCGGGTCCCGCGAGGAGCTTGCGCCGCCTCTCCGGCCTGATGAGCTGCTCCTCCGCCTCGCCCCGAGCCCGGCTGGGCCGAGGGTGACCCTCGCCCTCCCGAAGTTCAGCCGAGGGCGTCGCGGGGGGGGGGCGTCTTTTGTCCGTCTCCGTGGAGGGGGTGGCTGGTGCCAAGAGGGACCCGCTTTCTCTCAGCCGGGCGAGGTCCCCTTCGGCTCCTTTTGCGCCCTCGGAGAAACGCGCGCCCGGCCCGTGAATCCGGCCCGGCTCTCCTCCCCCGGCCCCGGCTCTCCTAGCCGCTCCCGGCCAGGCAACTATCTCGGCGCCGCCGGAGCGGGCGCTGCTTGCTGGGAAGGAGCCATGACAACAGCAGCAGCAACAGGAGGGGCCGCCAGGTGTCCCGCGAAGCCGGCGGGAGGCCAGATGGTCCTGCGGCTGGTGGCGCAGGAGGCGACTCCTAAGGGGTGAGGGGTCTTCGCCCCCCCCAAAAAAAATATTTGATGCGACTGCACCCCCCCCAATTGATGGGCACGGTAATTGAAATGGTGTGTGTGCCCTGTCATATGATTGATTATGCAGGGGGGCTGATTACCTGATACCCCCCATCGATATTTTATTTATGTTGCCATCACCAGCAAATGCCCTACTTTCTTCGCCACTGCTCTGGAAGAAAAAGGCCTGGGGAAAGAGGGAAATACATGATGCCTGCCATATTTTGATGCCTGCCAACTTGTTGCAGGCCACCCCAATCTCTGTTTTGTTTTGTATACAATTTTTATTTATTTTCCATTTAATAATATATATTCACATCATCATTATCCACTTCACCTCCCTGGGTCTTTAGAGCTTATCGACTTCCTTCCTGCCCACCTCATGGCTTTCAAAATTAACCTTTATATATCATTGCATTTTATATGTTTTCCAATTCTAATTACACTCATTACAAAATAGATCAAAATTAAATATAGAAAGGTAGAAAATTTCTCATTACAAGTCTTCAGACAACCCTGCTAGTGATGTTAATTCCTTACAATAATCTTTCAGATATTGTATATATTTACTATTTTGGAATACTTGATCATGCTGGTTTCGGATTTTTCTTGTCAGCTTCGCCAGTTCTCCAAAGTCCATCATCTTCATCTACCGCTCTTCTGTCATTGGTACTTCTTGTTGTCTCCATTTTGGGGCTGAGAGAATTCTTGCCACAGTTGTTGCATATATAAATAGTCTTTTATCTTCCCTTGGTCTTTTATCTTCACCCACTATACCCAATAAAAAGTCTTTTATCTTCACCCACTATACCCAATATCTTCACCCACTATACCCAATAAAAAGGCTTCTGGTTTTTTAATAAAAGTATTTTTAAACATTTCTTTAACTCATTGGAGCAGGCCACCGCAATCTCTGAGTGGTGTGAGATTCTGGAGGTTCTGGACAATCACCCAGGGTTTGAGTTTCCTTCAGAGTGAGGCAGAAACCACGGGGTCTTTAGGATATATGGTTTTGTTTACACATGAATACAATCTGACCCTACCATAGAGGCACAGGAACTGGTTTGTTCTCACTAGATGATGAGCTGCCAGAAGCTGTATTCTCAACTCTGGCATTCGTCTTTCTAACTAGCAGGAAGTTGAGCAGCGGGTTGTATTAAGCCATTTCCTTTGTTCCCATTTCCTAGGCCATCACCTCACCAGGAAGACTATCCCATGAAGGCATTAGAAGGGTCTGGCACACAGCCTACCCCCTTCCAACCTCGTAATATAATATATATTGTTACGAATTTGGGGGGTGTCAGATTCCCCTAAATCCCTGGACCCAGTCAGTGTTAGAATTTAATTAAGCCTCCTGATCCCCTGGATCCAGCAAGGGTTAAAACACAAGGCCTTATGAGGTAATCGCCTGGGAGATGAGCCATTAAGAGAGAACAAAGGAAAAGATGATGGGCTATTAAGAAAGCAGAAGAGAGGGGACTCCGTGCCAGAGGGCAAATGGGTGGGGCACCTCCTCCAGCTCTTAGATAATCAGGAGGACAGAGTTTTGAGCAGAGTTTGCTGTGATGTGACCTAGAGGGAGAAAGCTTGAAGGGTGGAAAAGCAGAGGGAGAGCCATGGGTGATTTCTTCTTGAACCCAAGGATGCAGCTGTGGTAGAAACCCCAAGGAGGTTCATTTGGTGCCTTCATTATACATCTTTAGGTGCCAGGCAGAAACATTCCTCTTCTACCAAGCCTTTGACTGATTAACATGCTACAGCCTTTTAAGTGTGTGTGTGTGTGTGTGTGTGTGTATATATATATATATATATATATATATATATATATATATGATGAACCTCTTGGGGTTAATGCTAATGTTGTGAACCTCTCCATCAAAGGCTCAGGTTGTATATATGTGTAAATAATAATCCATATCACATAAAGACACCACAGTCTCATCTGTGCCTCATTTCCAAAGGAAACACAGACCCTGGGCAAGTGCCTGGATCTCATACTGCTCTGAAATCAAGGTGATGTTCAACAAAAGCTTGTTGACTGAATAAACCCTATATTATATATTGGAATGGAGCCAGAGGAAAGCTTCTGGAAGCCTAAATTCCCTTAAGTTCAAATGGGCCAATCAGAGGCCCTTATTGCTGGTCAGTACCTTGCTGGTTGGCTAGATATTGTCTGCTTTCATGCCTGGCTGGCCAGGGGGGCATTTAAGCCAGTCATGCCAAACGCCCCCAGTGCAGTCGGCAGAAGAAGCAACCACACTTGAGTAGTCAAAGTGCTGTGGGAAAGTCTACTTAAATTTGTCCGGTCAATAGATAACTTTCATGACAAAATTAGAAATTTGCATTTAAGGGCAGTTCCTTTCAACTCCTGCATAAAGCATCTTCAAGGAATGAAAGTTAGCTGTTTTGGTAACACGCTGTTTACTACTGAGAAAAGTTAGAATTCAGAACTTTGTTGTTTGGGATCCATTCCATATTTTGGATTATTGTACTGGCAAGTTCAGCACATTAGTTTCACTTACTGGAGCAGCTATTTTGGCATCGGTGCTGCATAGATTTGCATTTTTAAGAGGCGCCCCCCCCCCTTTTTAAAAAAGAACACAGCTTCCTCTGGTACATAACTCCATAACTCTTAATTTTCTACTGGAGGTTACACGTGTGCCTGGGGTAAAAAAATAAAAATAAAAAATACAGCCCTTAAGGTAGAGCAATTTGAAAAAAAAAATCATTAAAGGGATGTTAATTATTTATAATTGCAAAACAAAATAAGTAGAAAGTGCAGGAATATAAAGGATAAATTCTGTATATGCAAACATGATTGTTTCCAACCACAGGCCTTGCCCTTGGCAGAGTGGTGAATCCAAATAAATGACAAAGCCCATTAACATTATCATAGATCATTCAGACACAAAATACCTAAAAGGAATGTCTGGTTTGGCCAGATTAAGGCTACTTTAAAAACAGTTCTGCTTTCCCAAGGTGACCACAGATTTGTCATGCTCCAGTTGCAGACTTCTGGATCCAAAGATGTTTCTGCTGAAAGAACTCAGGGGTCACAGTCCAGGTGGAACATGTGACTCTGTGAAGCTTAGCAGTGCAAAAGTTGTTTCTGCATTCAGAGATGCACTCTGCCCCAACACCGCTTTAACATTTGGACTGTGAGGCAGATGGTGCTTAGATGAAAAAAAAAACTGATTAAATCAATGACATAACACGGTGAAGCAAATTCACAGTGGCCTGAATTTTGGGGGTATGGCTGCTTGTTTGCAGAGCAGTGACTGCAATTCTCTGGTCTGTTTACAACCATAAATTGTAGAAATAAGACATAATATGAAATCCAAAGCAGGATAATACCAACTGCAGAGTAGAACACCAACAAGAAAGAGTAACAAAGGCCTGAAAAATCACCAAATGGTTTGCAAATTAAAATGCATGGGAAAATAGAAAGGTCTTTGCCTGATGACAAAAAGATGCTATTTCTGGATAGGACATTCTACAGATGATGTGCCGCCACTGAAAAGACTTTCTCTAGCAGACAACTGTGGGGAATGCACAGAAGGGCCTCAGAATATGGGCTTAGGGTCCAGATACTGTATATCTATATGGGAGGGGGTGGTCCTTCAGGAAACCTGGTATCGAGCCATTTAGGGTTTTAAAGGCAAACACATCAGAACTTTGAATTTGACAGAGCAGGTGGCAAAGAATTATCTTCATGTTGTATTGGCAGTCTTAGCTTTCTCTGTCGTGCCCAGTGTATTGTGGAATACTCTCCCTATTGAGATGAGGCGGGCATCCACTGTGGGTTACTCACCCATGCTTTCCATTATCACCAGTACCAGATCCTTGATGTACTTGATTCCTGCAATAATACTTTACTGACGGTTATTGGATATTGTTGTTTTTTATTATGTTTATATTATATTGTATTTATACCTCTTTCTCTTTTGTAAATAAAAAGCAGTATATAAAACTATAATATGGAGAAGAAGAACTTTTTTGCTGTCCAGGTCACAAGGTGGTTAGATTGGTCTCTGCTAGGGCCAGGGCCTTTTCAGTACTGGCCCCGATTTGGTGGAATGCTCAGTCACAAGAGACTAGGGCCCTGCGGGACTTGACATCTTTCCGCAGGGCCTGCAAGACAGAGCTGTTCCACCTGGCCTTTGGTTTGGACTCAGTCTGACCCTTATGTTTCCCTCCCCTTATGGTTTTGATCTATGGGCTACTATTAAAATGAGGCTGCATTTTAAATTGTATTTTAACCCATATTTTAAATTGTTTTTTCCCCATTATGTTTTTATTGTAATTTTACTGGTGATAGCCATCCTGAGCTTGGCTCTGGCCAAGGAGGGCGGGGTATAAATAAAAAAATATTGTTATTATTACAGAAGAGCTAATGTTTTCAAAGGCAACCCACATGTAGCTCATTGCAGTAATCCAAATGAGAAGTTACTAGTGCATGGACAACTGTAGTAGCACAGCTAGTCCTGCACAGATAGGATCACATTTGGTATAGCCTAAGGTGATTCAAAAGGGACGCGGGTAGCGCTGTGGGTTAAACCACAGAGCCTAGGACTTGCCGATCAGAAGGTCGGTGGTTCAAATCCCCGCGACGGGGTGAGCTCCCGCTGCTCGGTCCCTGCTCCTGCCAACCTAGCAGTTCGAAAGCACATCAAAGTGCAAGTAGATAAATAGGTACCACTCTGACGGGAAGGTAAACAGTGTTTCCGTGCGCTGCTCTGGTTCACCAGAAACGACTTAATCATGCTGGCCACATGACCTGGAAGCTGTATGCCGGCTCCCTTGGCCAATAAAAGCGAGATGAGTGCTGCAATCCCAGAGTTGGCCACGACTGGACCTAATGGTCAGGGGTCCCTTTACCTTTACCTTTAAGGTGATTCAAAGAATCACAGAGCTGGAAGGGACCCCAACGGTCATTTAGTTCAACCGCTTGCAATACAGGAATCTCATCCATGACAGATGGCCATCCAATCTCTGCTTAAAAACCTCCAAGTAAGAAGAGTCCACAAGCTCCCAAGGGAGACCGTTCCACTGTCAAGCAGCTCTTAATCTCAGAAAGTACTTCCTGATGTTTAGGCAGAATCTCCTTTCTTGAAGCCATTGGTTAAAGTCAGACCTTCCAGAAGAAGAAAACAAGCTTGCTCCATCTTCCATGTGACAGCCCTTGAGATATCTGAAGGTGGTTTTCATATCTCCCCCCAGCCTCCTCTTTTCTAGGCTAAACATACTGAGCTCCTTCGAGCACTCCTTGTAAGGCTTGGTTTCCAGACGCTTGGCCATCTTGGTTGCCGTCCTCTGCACACATTCCAGCTTATGAGCATCCTTCTTAATTTGTGGTACCCAGAATTGGGCACAGTATTCCAGGTGTGGTCTGATCAAGGCAAAATGGAGCGGTGCTATTGCTTCCCTTGACCTGGACACTAGATTTCTGTTGATGAAGCATTAGGGTTTTTTTTTTTTTTTTTTTTTTGCTGCGGCATCACACTGTTAACTCATGTTAAGCACTGCTGACACATGAAGTCACTTGACAAATGAAAAGTTGTGCAAATGAAAAGGAAAAAAAAATTCTTAGTGCCCAACACCAGGTGCCAGCATCAAATCCCACATTGGGTGATGGAATCCTCACAGACCACAGCCGCCCCCATCCTCAGTGCCGGATTTACATATAAGCTAAACAAGCTATAGCTTAGAGGCCCACTCTTGGGGTCCCCCCAAAAAAATAAAGGGAAAAAACCTGGATGTACATTCCCAAAATATAAGATAAAAAACACATAAAATAAAACCTACATACAGCAACAGTGTTTTGTGTTGTGTAGGCTCCTATGATGTAAATAGGGAGCTTGCTAGCCTGCTCCCTAAAATATCACTGGTTTGCTCATTTCTATATATATAGGGTGCCTACAGTCTGCATGGACTGGTTGCACGGCAACATATGCTAATGGATTTAGATACCTATTAGGTCAATAAATTACCATACAGCATATATTCAACACAAAGAAAGAAGCAACAATTTGTTGTTAACAAAGGACAGCTAGACATTGAAAGGGCCCCATTACCTTAGTGTTCACTAACAGCTCTCCCAGATCCAAATATGCATTAAGGCGGTTGGGGGCCCTGATGCAATTCCTCAAAGAGGGTCTCTCTTCTCCCAAAAAAGGAGTGCATGAAATAAAGTGCCAGAAAATATGCCTTGATGTATCTTAAGGACTATGTTAAGGAAGACAAGGTTGCCAGGAGGACAACTGTTAACCACAACAGTCCCTCTCCTCTCCTTACAGAATTATTAGAGCTTGCAAGAATTCAATGCAATCACTCAAATAACATTTGAAACTAGCAAATGTTTGTGGTAGAGGCACCTTTGAGGGAACAGAAAAGGTGCAGGTACTTAACACATGTTATCCAAGATAGGACCTTCACATCTTTGACAAATAATCTCTCAAAATGGTATTAAATGTCTATTTACCTTACTTACTTCAGTGTCTTTTGCCTTCACTGGGATATGTCAAAACACAATAATAAAACTCCTATTCCTCACAATGGTTTTCTCCGTTAGAATTCCGTATTCATCATAATGGGAAGTTGTTTTTCACTCTTGATGGGAGATGGAAGAAATCAAATTTCTGTTTGTACGTTAAAATTTCTAGGAACCCAGAGGTACTAAATAAGACTAGGGAAGATTGCAAACCCTAATTTTTTTAAAAAAAAAAAATCAGACAGCTGTTTACGCTCAATGAGTGTATCTCCAAATAGAAAAACTAATGAATCTGGTAGACTTTTAAGGGGAAAGCTCAGGGAATAAACAAAAGAGACTGATAAGTCACATTAATTTGGCAGATGGTACAATTAATTATCTAGAATTGGGACAATTCCTGAAACGGACTTGGTTAATTCAGATAACTGTAGCACAACCCCAACAGCAAATAAAGTGTTTTAAGTGTTATATTTACCAGCGTCAACTGATGAAAGCAGACCAGTTCTACAGTTAGCTAACCAACCGTAGACCAATAAAAGCAGAAAAAGTGAGCTCGCCCACTGGGTTTCTTCCCACAAATGTGATACACAGCATAGCCAAAATTAATAAAACATTGCCCATCCTTACACATAACAATCCCTGATTATTTTCAAATACACCTTTAACCAAAGCAATCTGTTACTACACAGTTATCACTAGGGAATCACAACAAAATAAAAATAGGTTACTGAGCTCCTCCGATTGCTATCACCAAACTTGTTCTTTTGGAACTTAGAACAAGATTTGTTAATAACACAGAATGCAGATGTTAAATAAGCTAGCAAACCTTTGAAGATTCCCTGCTTATTGGTCCACCCCTCCTCTATGTCTACAGCATGAAGACAATGCACCAAAGCCAACAAGATGTGCACAGAGCATGTGCAAAGTTTTATTTAACAAAATACATTCCCAAGTTCAGAACATAATCTCTCCTTCAAGGGGCAAAACGAGTTAAAATAACCACTGGAAAAACAAAACGTTGCAGCCTTCTAAGTGCCTCCTCAAAAAGGTCTGGTTAGTGAATGTTGCAAACATCCCCAAATATTCAAGTGTTTAATTCTCTCCCATTGAGATAAATGTGACGAGTGTAAGGTTGGCCAGATTGTGCCTGGTGGCAGTAAATACTAAAAATATTTAGACGTGTGCTGCAGCCATAAACTGCAAATAATGAGGTATTATTTTACTATTTATAGATGTCTTGAGCTACATAAAATCCTTCCTTCTTTGAGTGGGACCACGAATATAAATACACTGACTCATAAAAAGTTGTGCTTTTTCACGGTGCTGTAAAGCTTTTCTGAAGTAATAAAATGCAATCCGTTTGAGAGGGAATGGAAATCCATTTGAAATCCATGCAATAAATTTGTAGATGGGAATTACAGAACAATAATTTCCTAACATATTGCGGAATGAAATGTACATAATTTTGATTATTTGGGAACAGTAGGTGTCACTGTAATCATTAAACTGAAAGTAAGTTTCTTCATAAAGTACATAGTTCCTTTTATATTCTCTATGGCCTGAGTTGATTTAAGAAGACCACCAGCTTGAGGGCCTTTATTTAGGCAATAAATATACATTTGTTCTTCATTTGTTTCATGAAGTCCATACACCGTTCTTCAAAGCAGAGCTTTGTGTAGTTAGCATGTTACTCTCCCTTAGTCTTTGGATTGCAATCTTGTGTCGCTGTTCATTCTACAGCTACTATCCATTTGTATTGTAGTTGTTGCAGTGGCGGCTCCAGAATAAAATATCGGCATGTGACACAGAAAGAGCAAAAGGCATTTCTGGAGAAGCCTGCTTTGTCCAATATATCAGGTTTCTGAAAGAAAACAGCAGTTATCAGTCAAATCAATGCTCCCATCCGAAACATATTTTCTCTGAAGTAAGTCCCTAATTTATTTTAACATAGGTATATTTCTTACAGGCTTATTTACATTTCCAGTCTATGATTTCATTATAAAGCCTATTATTATTATTATTATTATTATTATTATTATTATTATTATACCTTCCCTTCCTTCCAAAGTAGCCTATTGGCTGAGGGCCTTTATTTGGCATAAATGTTTGTTATTCCCTTTTTTAAATGAAGTCCAGACACCTTTCTTCAAGGTGCGGTTACATGCTGAAAGTACCTTTCCTTCAGGTGTGGTCCAGCAATGGAGAGGGAGGCTGGGGAGTAAACTAAGTTCATCGTCCCCCTTGGTTGCTGAGTATTTGCTTCTGCCTGGGCAGACTTATTTCTTCCTAATCATATGTGGGGAGGGAGGAATATTGCACTACCAGCAGTCGGTTGTGACTCGTGAGGGTAATAAGTGGGCTTTGAAAGCTGGGACGTTCCTGCTTCTGAGTTTCCCCTCATATTTTTAATAAGAGATTTGTGTCATGCTGATAACTTACTTAAGTAGAATGACAGCTACAGAAACATACAAAATTGCCTTGTATTGTTGACCCATCTAGTTCAGAATTGCTTACATGGACTGGACGAGGCCTTTCCAGGATGTCAGATAGGAGTATTTCCAAGCTTTACCTGAAAATGCTGAGGGTTGAAACTGAGAGTTTCTGTGTGCAAAGGACTTCCTCTGTCATTTTCTCTAGAAGTTAATTCTCCATCCCACGCTGCATGCTTGGCATGCATTAAAAAAAAGGTAAAGGACCCCTGACAGTTAAGTCCATTCGCAGACCACTCTGGGATTGTGGTGCTCATCTCGCTTTACAGGCCGAGGGAGCCTATGTTTGTCCGCTTCCACAGTTTTTCCGGGTCATGTGGCCAGCATGACTAAGCCACTTCAGGTGAAACAAGAGCAGTGCACGGAAACGTTGTTTACCATCCCGCCAGAGTGGTACCTATTTATCTACTTGCATTTTCAACATGCTTTCGAACTGCTAGGTTGGCAGGAGCTGGGACCAAGCAATGGGAGCTCACTCCGTTGTGGGGATTCAAACCACTGACCTTCTGGTTTTTTTGTTTTTTTTAAATAAAATAATATTTATTGTTTTTACAACAATTTAAACACTACAAAAAACAAAGAAAAAACAATACATTACAATACAAAGACACTACCTTACACTAAAACATTAAACTAACAAGACAAAACAAAAACAATTTAAAAACACATCAACAAAGAAAAGAAAATAAATAAATAAATTTATTTCCTGGCACTCAAGTGTCGGAAACGTATAACTGAATGCCTTGATGTGGGTTATCTGTGAGAGGTCTAGTACTGTGGCCCTACCTTATTTATGTACCCCGATGATGTTATAGTTTATAATTATTGTGTTTTATTTCTGACTATTGGTTGAATAAAGGATATTGATTGATTGATAAATAAATTTCAATGTCTTATCTTTCTTTCACATATTTCCACGACCTCCTCACACCTCCCTTTTTGTATTCCACTTCTATTAATTATTTCAGCAATTCCTTTCCATCTTCCCCTGTTTCCTGTCCTATAATTATAATAACACATTTCAACCTTATTTTTCTTTTAATACTCTATTAATCTATTTGTACTTAATTCCTTATAACCTTTCTACTAAAGCCGTATCACTTCATTCCAAACCACTGACCTTCTGATCGGCAAGCCCAAGAGGCTCAGTGGTTTAGACCACAGCACCACTTGCATCCCTTGGCATGCATTAGGAGTGACTAAAAGTTCCCTCACCTTCCCTCTGGTGATTTTCGTTTTGTCATTTCCTGTTTCTTGCCATGAGCATGCACAACCTAGAGAGTTCAGAAAATGTGAAGGTCATTTCACTCATTTGCTTCTGTGTACTGGACATGTATTTATTTTTTAATGACGATTTATAACCTGCTCGTCATTAAATAGTTCAATCCCATAGTGGGGAAACAATTAAAAAAATATATATACGGGGGAAAAATACTTTAAAAATAAATGCAAAAATTACAGAATGCATACCAACAAATCCCATAAATAGCAAACAAACAAACAGCTCTGTCATAAAACAAACTAAACTAAACAGCAACTGAATGTACTTTACTAAATGTAAAGTGCATATTTGGTTTGTTTGGTGCTTTTTGGCACTACTGAGGCATTGCTTTTCTGCAGTTGTCTGGAAGTAGAACTGGGACTTAATATTGTGCAATGTTCAGTGCTATTTTTTCTAGAAAAAGAGGTTCTGGAACTCTCCGTGAACGCCTCCATTGTTCTCTTATAATGGCAATGGTGTCCACCTGAGAGGTGCCAGAACTGAGTTCCAGCGAGTTCCGGCTGAAAAAAAGCCCTGGCAATGTTGCCCAGAAATTAGTGATGGACAAGCTCCCCTCGGCTCACATCAGATTGGCAAAGAAAGCAATTGAGCTATTTATTTCCAAATGGTTACATAGCTCAGTTCATTGCTGAACCAGTCTGGGCAGCTGTTCAAGGCAGACCTCAGCAAGGAAAGGATTCAGCTTTGAAGAGTAGGCCCAAGAAAATTTGGAGTCAGAGCCATCAGCCCAACTCTTGTGGGGGATCCTCTTGGCCAAAAGGTCTGGCTTTGCAAAGCAACAGATAATATCTGCATTGCTTTCATAGGGAGCTGAACTTGAGAGTTGGCCCTGGAGAAAATGGAGTACGAAGACCTTGGACTATGAGGGTTCCCTGCAAAGGAGGTCTTTGACCCCTCACTCTCAGATTTCCTGGAATCAGTTCTTTTGTTCCACGCTTCACCTAGCACCTTTGCTTCATACAGCCACCTAGCAAAGCAACAAATATTTCTCCAGGAGAGACCAGCAGGGAAGGGGCAGCAACATACACTGGGGGATATCTGGTAGGTAGGCTTTTGCCTCAAGTTCCTATTTCCCCGAGAGCAGCTCTTTAGCTGGGAAGTCTTCTTCAGCTCAGATCCAAAGGGCTTCAAGTGCTCACCCATCCTTTAGGGTGGTGCTCCTCAAACATGGGTCTCTAGCTGCTTTTGGACTACAATTCCCACCATCCCTGACCACTGGACTTGCTAGCAAGGGATGATGGGAGTTGTAGTCCAAAACTGCTGGAGGCCCAAGTTTGGGAAACACTGCTTTAGGGCAGGGGTCAGCAACGTTTTTCAGCTATGGGCCGGTCCACCGTCCCTCAGATCATGTAGTGGGCCAGATTATATTGGGGGGGGGGGAATAATGAACAAATCCCTATGCCCCACAAATAACCCAGAGCTGCATTTTAAATAAAAGGACACATTCAACTTATGTAAAAACATGCTGATTCCCAGACCTTCCATGGGCCGGATTGAGAAGGCGATTGGGCCATATCCGGCCCATGAACCTTAGGTTGCCTACCCCTGCTTTAGGGTGACCAATACAGTGGTGCCTCGCAAGACGAAATTAATTCGTTCCGCAAGTCTCTTCGTCTTGCGGTTTTTTCGTCTTGCGATGCACGGTTTCCCATAGGAATGCATTGAAAATCAATTAATGCGTTCCTAGGGAAACCGCCTTCAGACCAGGTCCGGGGACAGTCTGTCCCCGGACCTCTTCTGAAGGCTGGGGGGGGGGACAAGGGCTTTTCTTCCCACCCCCAGCATTTTAAAAAACCCTGGGACAGCGGAGGACTTCTCCGCTGTCCGGGGCGATTTAAAAGCCCCTGGGAAGGCAGGCAGGGGGGACAAAGACTTTCGCCCCCTGCCCGCCTTCAGAAGGTGTCCCCGCCCCCCCTCCCCACTTCGGAACAGCTTTCCGAAGTGGGGCGGCTGGGGCAGGTGTCCCCGCCCCCCCTCCCGACTTCGGAACAGCTTTCCGAAGTGGGGCGGCTGGGGCAGGTGTCCCCGCCCCCCCTCCCCACTTCGGAACAGCTTTCCGAAGTGGGGCGGCTGGGGCAGGTGTCCCCGCCCCCCCGCCCCACTTCGGAACAGCTTTCCGAAGTGGGGCGGCTGGGGCAGGTGTCCCCGCCCCCCCCGCCCCACTTCGGAACAGCTTTCCGAAGTGGGGCGGCTGGGGCAGGTGTCCCCGCCCCCCCTCCCCACTTCAGAACAGCTTTCCGAAGTGGGGCGGCTGGGGCAGGTGTCCCCGCCCCCCCTTCGGAACAGCGTTTTAAAATGCTGGGGGTCGGGAGCGAAGCGCTGCCGACCCCCAGCATTTTAAAACCTCCCCGGGACACGGGGAGATTTTAAAATGCTGGGGGTCGGCAGCGAACGCTCCCGACCCCCAGCATTTTAAAATCTCCCCGGGACAGAGACTTCTCTGCTGTCCCTTGGAGATTTTAAAATGCTGGGGGTTGGCAGCGAACGCTTCGCTCCCGCCCGCCAGCATTTTAAGATCGCCCGAGGCAGGCGCGGGGGGGGGGGAAGGCAGGCAGGGGGGAGCAAAGACTTTTGCCCCCCGCCGGCCTTCAGAAGAGCTCCTCTTCTGAAGGCCGGCTGTGGGCAAAAGTCTTTGCTCCCGACCGCCAGCATTTCCCTATGGGCTTTCGTCCTGCGATGCAAGCCCATAGGGAAATTCGTCTTGCGAAGCGCCTCCAAAACAGAAAACCCTTTCGTCTTGCGGGTTTTCCGTCTTGCGAGGCATTCGTCTTGCGGGGTACCACTGTACTAAGCTCCATTTCCAGTCCTTAGCTTGACCAGCAATGCTTGTTCTCATGGCCAAGATCCTTCTCTACTATTTACTCAGAATTAAACTCCATCAAAGCTGGGAGACAGCTTCACCTCACTGCTTCAGTGGCAATACATCCTGAGATGTGGCCCTGTGGGTTAAACCACAGAGCCTAGGACTTGTCGATCAGAAGGTTGGCGGTTCGAATCCCCGCAATGGGGTGAGCTCCCGTTGCTCTGTCCCTGCTCCTGCCAACCTAGCAGTTGGAAAGCACGTCAAAGAGCAAGTAGATAAATAGGTACTGCTCCGGCGGGAAGGTAAACAGCGTTTCCATGCGCTGCTCTGGTTTCCCCAGAAGCGGCTTAGTCATGCTGGCCACATGACCCAGAAGCTGTACGCTGGCTCCCTTGGCCAATAAAGTGAGATGAGCGCCGCAACCCCAGAGTCGGCCATGACTGGACCTAATGGTCAGGGGTCCCTTTACCTTTACCTTTATCAAAGCTGGAAGACAGCTTCACCTCACTGCTTCAGTGGCAATACATCCTGAGATATTGGAAATGACAGCTCAAGGAATATTGCGAAGGAAATTACTGCTCTTTTAATTAACTGCTCGTTTATTTGGGTGTAAACAAGTCCTGGAAATGGAGGACTAATGGGGGACAATCTGGGGATGTGTGTGGGAGACTGTGTAAGTTGCCCCTTAGACGCACCTTGGGTGAAACAGCCCCTGCAGATGAACCCCAAGCACAGCATTCTCTTTGGGGAGACAATAAAAACATAGCAGAAGTATCCTGCAAAGCAAGCAAGAAAGCCCAACTGCTATTCCTAGAATTGAAAAGCAAAGTGTTTGAACTGAGCCATGGCTAAAACCAGAAGCACCCAGATGCAGCGGCAAAGCTGGGAAAAGAGAGACAATTTCTCCTCGTTCTGCTTCGTGCTGGGCTCTAAGGTTAGCCAAATAATCCTTCCCCGGTTTTGACTTTTGTCAACTAGGCCTCTTCCAATTAAAACACAAAAAAACCTGAGGTTGCCTGAGAGACTCTCCGCAGGCAGCTTATTTCTCTCACATACAGGAGAGCTCCCATCAATCAGCCCCAGAGCTCCCTCTCATTTCTGCTGACTCCAACAACTGCTCAGCCGAGTCTCTGTGATAATGGGCCAACATCCAGCTCTGAGTGTGACTCACAAGTGACACGTCTCAAACGCCTTCAGAAAGGAACCTTGGATGCAGTGCAATTAACCTAATCTATTCTTCATGCAACTTTTCAGTTACAGACTCGGACATACACTCGGATATGAAACTCATTGCTCAAAAGTATATCCTCCTGAAATCTCAGGACTTACCGTATTTTTCGCTCTATAACACGCACCAGACCATAACACACATGTAGTTTTTAGAGAAGGAAAACAAGAAAAAAAATATTCTAAACGAAATAGTGGATATATGATTTTTGTGGTTCATGCTGTGGCCACAGACATGTGATCTGACAGTGAGTTTGGAGTAGCCCAATGCAAAAATCCTGAGGATCCATGTGGATCCATGCTTTGTAACCACGGAGGAGGGAAGGAAGGGGAACCATGGATCCTCTGCTCACGACTGCAGCAGATTCCCCCCGCCACCCGCAGGCATTCGCTCCATAACACGCACAGACATTTCCCCTTACTTTCTAGGAGGAAAAAAGTGAGTGTTATGGTGCAAAAAATACGGTAATTGCAGACAATCTGTGCAACATTTAGGGTGGAATTGCCTCACAGAAAGTAAAGAGAGGATTTAAGGCAAAAACTAGTCATCATTCTGTATTACGCTCCAGTACATAAATATCTTAAAATCTTGGTTATGTCTATTTCACTGAATCTTACAATCTCCAGTACTATATGAGTGTATACTTGATGTTCCCAAACTCCTCCTTTGGTTATTATCAGTAATGTCTGTTGCATCAATGTACTTCTTTACAGCTCCATGATATGGAGAGAGATTTGTCAAAGGTTATCCAGTGAACTTTAGGGCTGAGCAGAGATTTTTAATCCAAAAAGGGTCTCTTAATCCATGACATCTTAAAAAGCAGAGACATCACCTTGCCAACAAAGGTCCGTATAGTTAAAGCTATGGTTTTCCCAGTAGTGACGTATGGAAGTGAGAGCTGGACCATTAAGAAGGCTGATCGCCGAAGAATTGATGCTTTTGAATTATGATGCTGGAGGAGACTCTTGAGAGTCCCATGGACTGCAAGAAGATCAAACATATCCATTCTGAAGGAAATCAGCCCTGAGTGCTCACTGGAAGGACAGGTCCTGAAGCTGAGACTCCAATACTTTGGCTACCTCATGAGAAGAGAAGACTCCCTGGAAAAGACCTTGATGTTGGGAAAGATGGAGGGCACAAGGAGAAGGGGACGGTAGAGGATGAGATGGTTGGACAGTGTTCTCGAAGCTACCAGCATGAGTTTGACCAAACTGCGGGAGTCAGTGGAAGACAGGAGTGCCTGGTGTGTTCTGGTCCATGGGGTCATGAAGAGTCGGACACGACTAAATGACTAAACAACAACAACAACAATCCATGACATCACAGATGACTATTTGGTGGAGAGATTTCACTTCCTAATGTGTGTATTCAGGATAATAATAAAGAATCTGAATCTCCGTTACATGTCCTAGGAACTCTTGCACATTCTGTAGTTGCACTAGGAAACCTCAGGTCTGCAATTAAATCTGGCTAACAATATCACCCCAGGCTAACAATATCACCTTCCCTTACAGGGTGATTACACTTATACTGTAATAAAAACCCCAAAAGAAGTTTGAAGAAAGCAGCAGTTCCCAGACCAAACAGGAAGCACCTTTCATTTCTATTGTGAGAGATGGCTCTCTTCGTATCAATCAATCAATCAATCAATCAATCAATCAATCTTTATTGCGGTCAAAGACCAGGCAGCAAAATTAACAACAGCAACATACACTTCAGCTCTCTTAGTACTATTGGCACTAACTGAGGTGCTAGCATGTGATCTGGCATAGGTGCCGACTCCCTGGGGCCTGAGCACCCACAAAATTCTCCATGAAGGGCCTGGGCACCCACAACTTTCAGCACCAGGGCCATGCATGCTGCATGGCACCCACAGCCTTGGGCCCCCACAGTTGCAAGACCAAGATGGCACTCCTGTGATCTGGAGCTTCACAAGCTGGTCTGGCTATATACCTGTCAGGGAACTGCCATCGGAGCTAGAGGCAGAGGGAAGGCTCCAGAGGGATGGCGGAGAGGGTCCCAGTACGGAGAGAGGCAGCCCATCTGCTGGGGAAGGAAATCAGCGTAACACCAGTGGAGAAGGGGGGCAGATGGGGGAATTGGGGAGGAGGCTCCAAGACTCCTCGCCAGAGACCAGCGGGGAGAGCACGGGTACTCCCTTGCCCCCACCCTCCCTGGGCAGAAGACTTCCACGCAGGGAGAGTAGGAGGAGACTTGGCGTCAAACAACTTTTATGCTGGAAAAGGTTCAAGAAAAGCCCACTGACGGATTCTGCCAGCGACTGAGACAGTCACGATGCTGGAGGCTGTTCAATCAGAAAGGGTTTAACCAGGTAACCTCACCAGCAGTGGCGGCAACTTACGCACGAGCAACCCCTAAATCCATTACAATACCCTTGCTGCTTTGCTTGCTTGTTTTAAGGCTATCCATTCATCCTCCACAGCAATGCAGTACCCACCACCTATGTTTATTTGTTTGTTTGTTTGTTTGTTTGTTTAAGTCTGTCTCAACCCTGATGTCACATTCAGACTGTAAAGCTAGCCTCATCTCCTTATATAATAATAATATTACAATACCTTTTTATTTATATGCCACCCTTCTGATGGGGTTGCCCCAGCCACTCTGAGTGGTTTCCAACAGATTAAAACATCAAACACAGCAAAATATCAAACTATACAGGGCTGCCTTTGGAGGTTTTCTAAAGGTTATATAGTTACTCATCTTTTTGATGTCTTCTGATAGTCATATAGCTGTTTATCTGTTTGACGTTTGATGGGAGGGCATTCAGCAGAGCAGGTGCCACTACTGAGAAGGCCCTCTGCCTGATTCCCTGTAACCTCACTTCTTGCAGTGAGGGAACAGCCAGAAGGCCCTCGGAGCTGGACCTCAGTGTCTGGGCTGAACGATGGGGGTGGAGATGCTCCTTCAGGTATACAGGGCACCAGCACTTTAGGCACCAGGACTTTAAATTGTGCTCAGAAGCATGCATAAAACATAGGGATGGGATTATCATTACAATGCTGTTATCATTTTTATTTTTTTTAAAAAAGATACCTTATCTGGAAAAGCCACTGGTAAGTGGGAACAAGAGAGAGTTCATATTTTACCAGATCTTTCCACCACAGACATCTGCAAGCCACAGAATGACACTGAAACCCAGATCTCAGGAGATCTAGGAATTCTACACTACTAGTGCTTTTTTGCATGGCTTCAAGTTGCATTGGCTGCCATTTCAAAACACACATTTATTTAAAAAAACTAAATCACCTTTTTGCAGCCATCGTTCTCCATCTGCTGCTCCTTGAACTCTTCCTTTTTTAACTAAAAGGGCTCCTTCATCTTGTTCATTACATGGTCCCTGGTTGGCTGATGTCACAGCGCCACATAGGATGAAGTCATTGAAGACATACAAAGCCATCCTATTGTCTTCACTCTGAATGGGGGAGGGGGAGACATAGCCCCATTGCCCAGGCAACCAGGTCAACTCCCCTGTCTTTCCCTGCTCTTCTGGTAGCTTCATGGCCCACCTGTGTCATCTAGCAATGCTTTTCACCCTGCTTCACGTTTACTTCCTTGGAGTTACTATGACAAGCTGGAGATGTGCACCAGCTTATGTCCTGCCTTCCCTCACATCAGCTATATCCTTGCATATAGATTTGCAACTTTTTGTGGGGCAAACATTACTGAAAGGGGTGTCTTGGACACAGGGAAGGATATTCCCCTAACTTCCCCCTGTTCTAGGCTAATCACCAGCCAATATTTGGCCAAAAAGTTCAGCCCACAGAAGTAAAAATGGCGTAGGTGCCAGTTTCACAACACCACAGAATTAAATCAATTAGTCAAAGCCAGTTCTCAGCATTTTGTCACTCTCAATGTTCCATCAGATGCTAGATCACAAAGAAAGTGGCCTTGAGATGATGACATTTGTAACCCACCCATCTGACTGGGTTGGCCCAGCCACTCTGGGCAGCTTCCAGCATATACAAAAACATAATAAAACATTAAAAACTTCCCAATACAGGGCTGCCTTCAGATGTCTACTAAAGGTTGTATAGCTACTTATCTCCTTGACATCTCATGGAAGGGCATCTCACTGGGAGGGTGCCACTACCAAGAAGGCCCTCTGCCTGGTTCCCTGCAACTTCACTTCTCGTAGTGAGGGAACCAGTAGAAGAACCTTGGAGGTCGACCTCAGTGTCCGGGCTTGATGATGGGGGTGGAGACGCTCTGTCAGGAATACAGGGCAGAGGCTGTTTAGGGCTTTAAAAGTCAGCACCAGCACTTTGAATTGTACTCAGAAACATACTAGGAGCCAGTGTAGAACTTTCAGAACTGGTGTTATATGGTCCTGGCGGCTGCTCCCAGTCACTGGTCAGATGAAATTATGAAATTATGATTCTACATAGGTGGGGTTACCAGGGTGAGGGAGAAGGTTTAGCTCCCACTCCAATATAGTCTCCAAGCACTTCTCTTTCTTCCCTGTACCAGAATCATTGCCATCCACTTCTGTGGTGAAAAGGAAAATGTTTGGGAACATGGTTATTGTGAGGGTAAAACATTCTCTCTCATCCTCCAATACAGGCAGGGGCCGATATACTATAAAACTAAGGAAGCTTAAGCTTCAGGGACCCTAAATGCAGAGGTGACCCAGAAGTGATTTTCATCCACATTGCTTTTAAAAAATTGGGTCCACAATCCCAAAGTTTGAGAGTCAGTAGCATAGATGTTGTAAAAGCTGTTGCAAAGGGGCCCCCATACCAGCTCAAGTTTGAGGGTGCCCAAAGTGTAAGTCTGCAACTGCTAACAGGATTCCCCCACAAGGCTGCAATAGGACCCTGTGTGCAGACTGTACAGAGATATAGTGCATTCCTCAAAGGACCTTGCAACATAACTCCTCATGTATTATTTTCTTCATACATATGTGTGTACGTATCCTTGTACTAAGGATGGAGGAAAACTTCAGTTCAGTTTGCATTCTAATTTGTGCTCCCTGAAACAACATGGGTATCCTTCCAAATTAACAGTTGTCTGAATTTTGCAATGCAAAATTCTCTGATTAAAAATGTGTGCAAAAATGCATACGTTATGGGGAATGAATGCCTAAATATGCATATGTTGGTGAAAACAACATGCAAAAATGCATTCTAGAGGCAAAAATTGCTTGCCAAAATGTGTATATTATGAGCAATGTGCACTAAAATGCCAACAATTTTTTGTGAGGGCTTCTCTCTCTCTCTTTTTTTTTTTTAAATGCAAACCTATGCTGAAATTTCAGGAGCTGAAGTTCAGACTGGGAAACAGAGAAATTGGAATTGACGGATTCATCCATCCCTCACTTGGAGCCAAAGTTCATAGTTTAGTAATTATTTATTGTAATTGTTAAGAATGAATTTCTGTTTAATTATTATTTGCTGATATTTTGAGAGTTCATTTTATTGTGTACTATTATATTCTAATATATTATTGAATATCACTCTATTTGATATAAATTGTTCCACTGTATTGTGGCTTTTTGTGTTGGGTCAGATTATTTTAAGGTGTGTGTCCTTTTCTGTATATTTTGTGTATACACAAATTAATTTGTAAATTTAAAATGATGTGAAAATGAAATGAAACGCACCGTAACTTATGGAAAAACTTCATGAAATCATGCAGTGGATCCAATCCATGGTCTGTAATAGAAAGGCAACAATGTATTATTTTACTAGTATACATTTACCATCATGTACACCCTTCATAGTGTACACAGAGGGAATTAGCAACAGAGATGAGGTGCAGAACTAGGTCACTGAGCATTTCCTGTAGGTTTCGAAACACTGACCCAGATACTAATCTGTTGAATTCTACTACAAATCCTTGCTAGTTTAAGCATATTTTCACAGAATTAGCAAACAGAAATTGGCACTCAATTTCTCCCATTTCTTTTCTTGAGTCAACAGCAGTAAATCGACAAGCCAAAACGAAACAGTTCCACATTATAAAAGAGGAAAGTGCCCCTTGGAGACTCAAGAAACCCCATAAAATGTAGTAAATGAGCCTCTACTTTTGCTATATTTCAAATTCTTTGGATTAATGTTGACCCCCATTTATTGGCATCCAGCAGAGAAATGGAGGGATATTGTTTGGAAACGCTTTTGGAGCAGCTTAACAATGTTGAGACAGCATTAATTGTGTTTCTTTTTCTTTTGCTGTTTTTTTGTAGGGAGATTTTCACCTTTCTCAGAGTCTGTAACTTTTTGGCATTGTCCCAGGTGAAATTACTAGAACCGCATAACCCAAGCTTTTTTTAAGGGTTCAGTCAAAGTTTTGTAAATCACACCCATCCAGGCTTGTCAAGCATGAGACAGCAGTAGATCAGAATTATCAACATCACACAATATAAGCCATGAAAAAAAATTATAAGGATGGACTTGCATGTTCACAATATGCACCAAAGGTCACTTTGCATACAGGTTAATGTTCAGAGCTGTTAGTTACTGCTAGCTAGTCATTTTCTTACATTTCTACCCCACTTTTATTTTGTCATGGAACCCAAAGTGCATGTTGTTCCACATGATATATTTATGGATAATGAGGTATTTCAAAACTTAAGGACTTAATTTTCACTTCTGTTTCTTTGCAGAAAACAGGGAGAGCATTCTGAAAGACAGTGGTTTATCCTGGATCCTAGACAAGTCAATTGAAAAATTGGGGGTTTTTTGGCCAACAGCTTTGGGGTTTGTCTAAAACAGGCATAGGCAAACTCGGCCCTCCAGATGTTTTGGGACTACAACTCCCATCATCCCTAGCTAACAGGACCAGTGGTCAGGGATGATGGGAATTGTAGTCCCAAAACAACTGGAGGGCTGAGTTTGCCTATGCCTGGTCTAAAAAAAGCTCAATATTAAGCAAGGCACATTCCACCATTGTGCTAGAATGGATAAAAGTTGGAGTCAAACTTTTGTATTTCTAAATCCAAAAACTTACCGCAGCGAGACAAATGTCCCTTTAAAAAAATGTAGCCATTTACAGAGGAACAGCAATTTATAGAATTGCCTGTGAAAGCCAAGTATATGACAGGTCACAAAATGGTAAGGTACATTTTATGCAGAACGATATTGCTAAAATAATAAATAAATCTTCCATCAGCAAATACTTAAGGCATTGCTAAGCATAAAGTCAGCGTGTTATGTATTACAAATTGTACTGCACTTCTCGGAAGGGCATCAAAACTGTGACTCAAGCCTCAGAGACCTTTAGAGACTGAGCACATAAGTCAGCAGAGATAAGAACTCTTTGCAACAGAGGCCTTCATGCTCCATCCCTTGAACATGGGTCGGGGACTGCCGCCTCCAGCTGGGCACGGGGCTGCCTTTCTAGGCCACCTCATAGCAGCAACAGGAGGGAGTTGCCCCCGTCTCCACCTGCAGCTTCTTCTTGTTTGATGTTTTATCGTGTTTTTAATATTCTGATGGGAGCAGCCCATAGTGGCTGGGGAAACCCAGCCAGATGGGCGGGGTATAAATATTAACAAATTCCTCCTCCTCCTCCTCCTCCTCCTCCTCCTCCTCCTCCTCCTCCTCCTCCTCCTCTTCCTCCCTGCCCAATACCTCATCACACACCCCCTCCAGGTATCCTGAACATTCTGGCATGACTTTGGTCCCACATTTAGCCCTTCCCTCGGAGCAGGTGGGTGATGTGTCCCCAGTTCTCCTTCATTCAACTTTCACTCAACTTTTACACTTAAAAAACAACAACTCAACAACTCTGGCAGTGTCAGAAATTTTACTTTTTGAAATATGGCAAGCCTAGCTGATACACCTCAATAGGAACAACTAAAGAAAAAGTCCATTGACTTCCATATAGCACCATATAGGGTTCCATTTATTGGTCCCACTAAAGTGTGTCCCTAGACCACTTGAGCGGTTGCTGTCGTGTTGTGAACTGCTTTGAGCACATTCCTGTGGGAAAGCGCCATCCGAATTGAAATAATAAATGATGTATGGGTGATATACCACACCAGTAAAATTGGAAAAAATGTATAAAACAGAACAAAAAAACTGTTGGAGATGTAAAGAAGGGGAAGGTACATTTTACCATATGTGGTGGGATTGCAAGATTATTGGTTGTTTTTTTAAAAAAAGGAAAATGATATAGAATGAATTGAAAAAAATGTTTAAAATAACATTTGTTAAAAAACCATAAGCTTTTTCGTTGGGTATTTTGGGACAAGAGCTGCCGAAAGAAAAACAGACATTATTTATGTATGCTACAACAGCAGCAAGAATGTTAATAGCACAAAATTGGAAGACCGGAAAAGTACCATCCAAAGAACAATGGCAAGAAAAGTTGAAGAATTATGCAGAGTTAGCAAAATTAACGGACAAATTGAGTGAAAAGGACAATAGTGACTGAAAAAGTATGGGAAACCTTTACAGCATATTTGCAGAAACAACAACAAAAAATGAACTCACTGGCAGGATTTAAATAAACATTTACAATTTTATTTACAGAGAACAAGAAATATAACAATGGGAAAACATAGTATCATATATAAACAGTAGATTGTACCATTTGATGTAACAAACCAGAAATGAATGTTGAGGGAAGTCAACAGGTAGGGGGGAAATTGGAAAATGAATGTTTAGTAATGATGATGGATATTTGTTGCAAAAAAGAAAATCAATTTAAAAATTTTTTTCCCAAAAGAAATAGTAAATAAATAATACACACACCTTATTTCGTGAGCCCCACTCCTGGGACAAAGTAGATTCCTGTGCTTTTGACGTAAAGATTTCCATATCCCGCCATTGCCCATGTGACTGGAGAACGTACACCTGCAGATCAGCCCAAATGATGCCCAGGGCTGCTTTGGGCACAAGAAAACCCACCCAGTCGAGCAGTTGCATTGTGACATTAGACAGGAATGTCTGCATGAGAGCAGCAGCATCAGGAAAAGGGAGACTAAAGAAAGGAGGGAATATTCTGATTCAGCAACAAATGTAGTTAAACTCAAGGGTGCTAAGCACATGTTTTAGAGAGCTCTGCTTGTTGGCAGCACTCCATCCTTGATCTTTGGATAGGAACGGGGCAGTGTACAATAGAAGCTCTTCTTTTTCATGCTGGTGCAGCTGCTTCGCTTTGTCAAGCAGCCACTGAATTGAAAGGCAGCCCCCTCGTCTATGAAGCCCGTCCATCTTTCAAGGCAAGCAGATCTTCCATTACATCCAAGAAGTCAGTTTTGAGAGTAACTATCGTATTTTTTGCTCTATAAGACACACCAGACCATAAGACACACCTAGTTTTTGGAGGAGGAAAACAAGAAAAAAAATATTCTGAATCTCAGAAGCCAGAACAGCAAGAGAGATTGCTGCGCAGTGAAAGCAGCAATCCCTCTTGCTGTTCTGGCTTCTGGAATAGTTGCGCAGCCTGCATTCGCTCCATAAGACGCACACACATTTCCCCTTACTTTTTAGGAGGGAAAAAGTGAGTCTTATAGAGCAAAAAATATGGTAACTGATATCCAGGGGTACCAGACGTTTAAAAAAAGATGTCACACAAAGGTGAAGAAAAAGGCATCCAGGATAATCAAGGCCTTGGAGTGCTTACCCTGTGGGAAAGAAAGGCTACAGTATTTGGGGCTTTTTTAATTTAGGAAAATGTGAGTAAGGTGGGAGGGGGAGACACAACAAAAGTTTATAACATTATGCTTTGTTTGGAAACGGTAGGAAGCAGTAAGTTCCCTCTCTCTCTCTCTCTCTCTCTCTCTCTCTCTCTCTCTCTCTCCCTCTCTCTCTCCCTCCCTCTCACAGAACACAAGATCTCAAGGCCATGTAATGCATGGCAAGAGATTCAGGATTGACAAAAGAAAGCATTTCATATGATGGATGGACAGATGGATCAGAACAACATTGGTCCTTTCTGCCTTCTGTCCATCGTGTGAATCTAGGTAAAAGGTAAAGATAAAGGACCCCTGGATGGTTAAATCCAGTCAAAGGCGACTATGGGGTGCGGCGCTCATCTCGATTTCAGGCTGAGGGAGCCAGCGTTTGTCCACAGACAGCTTTTCAGGCCATGTGGCCACTTCTGGTGCAACTGGACACCTTGATGGAAACCAGAGCAGCGCACAGAAAAGCCGTTTACCTTCCCGCTGGAGCGGTACCTTTTTATCTACTTGCACTTTGATGTGCTTTTGAACTGCTAGGTTGGCAGGAGCTGGGACCGAACAACGGGAGCTCACCCCGTCACGGGGATTTGAACCGCTGACCTTCCAATCGGCAAGCCCAAGAGGTTCAGTGGTTTAGACCACAGTGCCTAGAGGGATCAGGGAGTCTATGTGCATTCCTGACCAGTCTTCAGGTGTTGCCCCTGGGTATGACTAGCATTACATACAACCTTTGTTTTCTCAGTGGGGTTTTTTGGGTTTTTTAAAATAGAAAATTTCAGGTTATTGTCTTCAGAAATTTGGATATCTTTAAATGACCCCAAAGGAGATTTTGGATAAAAATGCCCCACTATCTGTTTCTAGCAGAAGTGAAATTTTAACAAGCTTGTGAGTTTTTTTGATGAAGGAAAAGCAAAAGACCACATTTAAGAACACGGCAACTTAATTAATACACAACCATTCCAAAGGAAAGGAGCTGGCAAGCGACCTACCGAGAGAAGGCAGAAAGCGAGAGCCTGAAGGAAATGCTGCTTCATTTGAACCACTAAATCTAAAATACAGAAATACAGCAGCTAGCCAAAGGAAAATTAAGGAAATTAATTGGTGGGTTTGGTATTTTGTTTTGTTTTTAGTAATTTGACTAAGGAGCTTTATGTCTTCACAGCTGAAGAATTCAGACATGAAAAACTATCGTTTGTACAGGCTGTCCTGAGAGCTGGACGCAACCTAATTAAATGAGGTGTCACCTAGTCAGTGTTAAAGAAATATTAGATGCTCTTTGCCAGCAAATGTGCATATTCTTTATGGTGCACTCTGAAAGAAGGACCACTCTGTTCCTAATTAACAAGCAGCTAGCACAACCTTGCAAAGATCCACATAGTTGCATTACATAGCTCCACTGAGTGCCGGGGCAGCAGGTTTTCTTCCCATCTAATTTACACTACCAAATTCAGGAGGACACATTGCAAAGAATGGTGTATTTCATAAGGCTGCACTTTGAGAATCTTCTCTCTGCAAAGCTCCCCAAACTGTTTGAGGGATACAAATTATACACTGCTAGGCATATGCTTAAGATGCTTAAGGGATGTGGGTGGCGCTGTGGTATAAACCACTGAGCCTCTTGGGCTTGCCGATTGGAAGGTCGGAGGTTCATATCCCCGCGACAGGGTGAGCTCCCATTGCTCGGTCCCAGCTCCTGCCAACCTAGCTGTTCGAAAGCACGTCAAAGTGCAAGTAGATAAATAGGTACCGCTCTGGTGGGAAGGTAAACGGCATTTCTGTGCGCTGCTCTCATTTTGCCAGAAGCGGCTTAGTTATGCTGGCCACATGACCCGGAAAAACTGTCTGCGGACAAACGTCAGCTCCCTTGGCCAGGAAATTGAGATGAATGCAGCAACCCCAGAGTCGTTCGTGTCTGGACTTAACTGTCAGGGGTCCTTTACCTTCACCTTTTTAGGCATATATGCTTAAGATATTCTATTTGAACTTGCATCATATATCTACACCACTGATTCACACATAAGTGGAGATCACTCAAGCTGCCATCTGTTTTTAACTCACAGCTGACAATGTGAACTGATTCCATTGTAAAGCATTGCATTTTGGGACATGGAATTTCTGCCATGTTTGATCTGTGATCCTTCATTCACATGTGCCACTCACCACATAATGTAGTACTGCACTTCAAGGCACGGGCCAGGATTGGCTACAGCTTCCAGTTCAGTGCAAACTCAGTGACACACACTCAGAGAGAGGGGGGGGGAGAGAGGGGAGGAGAGAGGGGGAGAGAGAGAGAGAGAGTTGCCCCATCATATACTGTGAAATGGTTCTGAAACTTATCTGCAGATATTTGAAACAGAAACATTAAACACAAGTTACACTACACAGACATGGAAGTCAAGAAGGCATGCTTCTTACAGATTTAATTCAACAACCCACTGATAGCCAACTGCAATGGGTCCATTTTTAGCACAGGACAAAGGTGTTTTATGTGGGCCAAGCCAAACAGCATCTGTTGGAACAGTGCTAAGGAAAATTACCAGATTTATACAGGTCTTGTTCCTATCCCTTAAACACCAACCTCACACAGACTGTTCCTCATCAATTTAATTTCAACACCTAGAAGAGAAACAAGCCACCTGCTGTATTTCAAAGATTGTTAGTAGAGGCAAATTATCAGGGCTATTTGCAAACGCTAACTTTTTGTTTTGTCTGCCATGATAGTCAATTGCATGTCCCTAGTAAGACCATGATCAAGACGTGATGGACATAAGAATCTCCTATCCTATGTAAACTTACCTAATCCTTCCTAAGCCACTTAAACTAGTGATCCTTGGTATATCTAGACCAGGGCTTCTCAAACTTGGGTCTCCAGATGTTGTTGGACTACAACTCACATCATCCCTACCTAGCAGAACCAGTGGTTAGGGATGATGGGAACTGTGAAATGGTTCTGAGTTCCCAAACTGAGTTTGGGAAACCGTGATCTAGAGGACATAACCACCACAAATGAATCCTTGACTGGATGAAGAAATTTATTTGGCTTTTACCTACTACCCATCAATTTTATTGGATAGTCAAAAGAGGGAGAATAATTTCACTTTCTGTACATTTGCCACACGACTCATAGTTCCCCCATATCCTGATTTAGTATTTATAGAAAAATAGCATCAGCCCTATTTCTTCTCAAGTTGACTCACTGCCTGAACAGTGCCAGTACTTTTGTGCAGCCTGAAGTCCTACTGTATTAGTGAAACAAGCTTCACTCTTAATTTGGATCTATTTGCTGCATTAACTGGCTTCCACCAGACATTTCTAAATTATTAAGATGAGTAATATATGGACACTACTCTGATTAATACAAAGGTACATTCACAAACATTAATAACTCTCTGGCTGTCTCCTCTTGGACACACAATGTGTTATATTCAGGCCCTTAGGTATTCAGCCTTCCTACTTTGGTAAGACTAGTAGCAACCCTACTTCAGGCCTGTGTTAAAGGAATGATGGGAATTGTGAAATGGTTCTGAGTTCCCAAACTGAGTTTGGGAAACCATGATCTAGAGGAAATAACCACCATAAATGAATCCTTGACTTAAGGAATAAATTTCATTCAGTTTCCTTCATATACAGTAGGACTTCGGGCTGGCCAACACAGCCTGTACAAAAGTACTGGCACCGTTCAGGCAGTGAGCAAACTTGAGAAAAAGTTTCCTCGCAACAGTGTAAAGGAAACTTAGCAACAACGAGTAGCAGGCTGCCAGGGGAGCTGTGTATAATTATGCTCATAAACCAGTTAAGTTATCAAAACATCACCATCAGCATCATTGTACCCTGCCCATCTAACTGGGTTGCTCCAGCCACTCTGGGCAGCTTCCAGCATATACGAAAACAAAACATAAAACATAAAAAACTTTCCTATACCAGACTGCCTTCAGATGTCTTCTAAAGGTTGTATAGTTTTTTAATCTCCTTGACATTTGATGAGAGCCGTTCCACGGGGTGGACACCATTGCCAATAAGGCCCTCTGCCTGTTTCCCTGTAACTTCACTTCTTGCAGGGAGGGAACTGCTAGGAAGCCCTCAGAGGTGGACCCTCAGTGTCTGGGCTGAATGATGGGGGTGGAGATGCTCCTTCAGGCATACAGAGCCAAGGCCGTCTATGGAACCTATATTCAATTGCCAAACAACACACATAAAAATACTGCAGCAAAATCAATGATCCAGGCTATCTTTAACTTGCTACTATTACTGCATCAGCACACTGATGGGAGTTGTAGTCCAGAACACCTGGACAGCGCCAGCTGGAAAGCTGTCCTGAGAAAATGGTAATCTAACCTGCTCATCCCGCCTGTTGAGTACAATGGGGGAGAGAAGAGGAATTACAATGCAATTCCCTAAACGAATTCACTTCCTTTGCAAAATGGCCTCTCCAGATGTCCAAAAGAACTTGTAATATAACTGACTTAGAAATGATGATCAAGCAAGGAAACCACACAGCTCTTCAAAGGAGGTGGGAAAGTTTTCACCAATGATACAGAACTAGAGAACTAATAAAGAAATGCCAGCAAGTCTGAAAGGATATTTCCTTAAATGAAAGCCTATAATTCACATTCCTTGTGCTCACAACAGTGTAGAGGAAACTTAGCAACAACGGGTAGCAGCCTGCCAGACTTAATGGGTGGTAAACCCTTGTTTGAATTATGACCTATTTAACAGTACAGGGAGCAGAACACTGCATGTGGGTCAGCTGGATGGAATACACAATGCAGTTAGGATCCAAAACTGTAGGTACTTTCCAGAGCACACACATAGGTCTAGTATGCAGAAGCTACCACATCGTTTTGGCTCTAGACTCAGACTCTAGTGCAACAAGGGATGGGGAAGACATGGGAAAAGAATGAAGCCCAGGAATACTTACCCTTCCAGAGACTCCCCAGGGGGAAAAGAAGAGCCCCAGAAGTCAGTCTTTCTGATATCTGTTTTACCTGACAGACTAACTCCTACTCCAATCCAAGGAAGGCACCTCATGGCGAGGGCTCCCCATCACTGTCACCCTACAAACAGTTGAACCAGGAGGCTCCCTAGCCCTGCCAGAGCCAAGGCAGGAGGCATAAATGACAACACCTTTACAACAGGTTTCCTGGGTGGCCCAACGCACAGCCTGAGGGCTTCATGGAGCCCTAAAGGTCTATTTTGGAAGCCCTTGGCAACATTTGACATGCCCCCCTCTGCCCTCATGCTGCCTTCCCAAAGCCGGGCAAGCAAGGGTCCTGGAGTTCTCTTGCTTCCTTCCCAGTCTAGTTAGCACTTTCCCAGCTTTGGAAAGGAGGTGGGAGGGCTCCAGGACCCTGCTCATTTGGCTAGCTTTGGGAAGGTAGTGCAAGGACTGGAGAGGGCATCCAATTTTGGCCTCACTCTCCCCTCCCCCTGCGTGAGAAGACAGTGTGCACCCCGCAGGTTCTCTTGTGGCCCACTTGATCGGAAAGTTGGACTACCCTGTTCTAGCTTGTTGCCTCTGAGGCTTGTACCACAGGGAGCTGACCAGGGTCCTGATCCCTTGCGATTGCCCTGTTCTGCCCTCTGGTCAAACCTTGCCAGGAACTCTTTGGCCCAGAAAGTGAAACTCGTTCATTCCAATGGTCTGGCAGGTCAGCCTTTCTCCACTGGAAGTGGAACTGAGTGTTGTAAGTCATTGTGGAACAGCTCTATGCAGTCATGACCATGTCGATAAAGATGCTTTGTCCCCACAGCATTTCAAGAAATGCTGGGATATCCCCCCCCCCCCAAGTCCAGAATTTTTAGTGAGTGAGGCAGACATTCAGTATAAATATTGAATATCTGCTCTACTTCCTCCCCACCCCCTTCTCCTATCTCAAAATCCTTGGAACATGAGTACATGTCGGAATCAGTGGCATTGAGCCATTCAGTGTTTAACTTCCTGCTCCCCCAGAACCCATCTACAGACACCTGTAAGAAAAGGTTAATATCAACAGCTCTGTGGCTTCTGAGACACAAACAGAGGTATGCACTGTAGTTGCTAAAGCAGTATCCCATGACAGAAAAATCCTACAGTCCCTACTTCTTTAGATGCATTCTAGCAGCTCTTCCATATGTTCACCATATGAACATCCTTATTAAGACCAGCAAAGAGAGATTCTCCTGCTCTGAGACGTTTGTGCAAATCACAGAGTAGTCTTATGATGACCATGGATTTTTCTACTAGAGCTTTCTTCATCCTTCCTGAAAAGGAGAATGGTCCAAAAGAGCATTTAGTAACACCTACCTATTGCATCAGAGAAGAAACTTGGCAGTCCCGAGCTTGGTGGCTTCATTGTTCCACTGACATTGGGGATGTTGCACAGCTATCTGGCTGGCAGCTTCCTGGCATGTAGTCTTGACAATGGTATGGAGCACATGTGCATGCTACTTCTTGAGCAGAGAGTTCATTGTGCCAAACAAGGTCTACCAGCTGTATTGCCTTGCCATCCTCCTAGCTCACTCTCATTTTGAGTCTCATAGGAAAAGCAGCTGGCAGCAGCTGTTAAGCAAATATATCACGGGAGTGACATGGAGGGTCTTTTGTAGATATACACAAGAAATCTGCTTTTCATTTTCAGCACCAGCAGTAATGTTGTTGCACTACTCAAACAGCTAGAGTTTTGGTGCCACACTATCATCCGTCATAAAATCCCATTTTTTGACACTGCATGTCTGTAAATAGGTGTCAAACTTTAGCCATAGTAGTTAGCCGCTAAGAAACCAGCTAATTTGGTGCATCTTTTATAAAATACATACTTTACACACAGAGAAACATTTTCTCATGCATTGTCCCTACATACAAAGATTGAAAATACTAGCAGTTATCTGATTCTGAGTTTCTGAAATTTAAAACTTTCCTTGTCCAGAAAGTCTGACACATGATGCTTTGAGCTGAATTGGATTAAGACATAGTTAAATTATGTTCTGGTAGCATCCACTATGTTTGCTATCAGAAACTAATCAGAAGGCAGGGACATTGTGTTATGAATATTTCTAAAATGCCTACGTATCTGCTGAATTATGGATAATAAAAGGTAAAAAAAGGGACACGGGTGGTGCTGTGATCTAAACCACTGAGCCTGGGCTTGCTGATCGGAAAGTTGGTGGTTCGAATCCCCGCAATGGGGTGAGCTCCCATTGCTCTGTCCCAGCTCCTGCCAACCTAGCAGTTTGAAAGCACACCAGTGCAAGTAGATAAATAGATACTGCTGCGGCAGGAAGGTAAAAGGTATTTCTGCATACTCTGGCTTCCATCACAGTGTCCCGTTGCACTAGAAGTGGTTTAGTCTTGCTGGCCACATGACCCGGAAAACTGTCTGCAGACAAACACTGGCTCCCTTGGCCTGAAAACGAGATGAGTGCCACAACCCCATAGTTGCCTTTGACTGGACTTAACCGTCCAGGGGTCCTTTACCTTTATGTATGGATAATAAACATTATGGGCACTACCCAATCAGAATGAAGCACTTCTTAATCCTCTTGAATTCATTTTTTTTAAAAAAACGATATTTATTAAAGTTTCAAAGAAAAAAATTACATAAATAAAAAGAGAAGAAAAAAAGACAGAAATAAGAATAAAAGAAAAATACAAAATAAAATAAAAAACACTTAAAGAAATACATCAATCTTTCCACCTTACATTCATTTCCTTGCTTCCCTGACCTCCTCACACCTCCCTTTTTTGTATTCCAATTCAGTTAGTTAATTCAGCAATTTATTTCCCTCTTTGTTTTTATCTTAATCCTTTAACTTAATATATTATAACTTTGGATTCTCACCTGTTAATAATCCATTTTTACATACACCTTTATAACATTGCTGCTTAAACCACTTAACTTCATTCTGACATCATTCTAACATTCATTAATTTTGCAATATTTCTGTAAATAATATTTAAATTTCTTCCAATCTTCTTCCACCGACTCTTCTCCCTGGTCTCGGATTCTGCCAGTCATTTCCACCATTAATCCTCTTGAATTCAAACAAACAAACAAACAAACTCAAATGAAGAGTTAACTTTCACCACTGAAATCAATAAGATTTCAGTCTGCATAATGCCTTTATTGATGGAGAGTGCTTGGGGAAAGTGGTATAGATAAGCTTCACTAGGAAAAGTTGGGTACCTACTGGTTTCTGTGTGCAGATTTGGCCTCATCCTGCTGAAACAATAAAGGGGGTTTGTGACAATCCCTTTTCTGGATGACGGCATCTTTTACAAGATGTCAGAAATCCAAATGAGGTGCATGCAAACACACACACCACCAGGTTTTGAAGCTATATACTATTTCACCTTTCTTCATCAGTTACTCTTTCTGACATACTTGTAAATGAGTATTAAGCAGATCTCGCCTCCAATATCCACTACTGGGAGTTTCAGGAAAAGGTGAAATTCCAAAGGAAAAATGACAAGGAGCTTCTACAGCATTTTTAGACAAGTTATTTTGAACAAGATCTTCATGGATATATACAGTGCTTTTTTTCTGGGGGTACGCAGAGGTACGCATACCCCTAAACATTTTGTGAATCTAAATTTGGACTCATTGAGGGGCAATATTTCAATATGAGTTGGAAAATGAGAGTACCCCTAAACATTTTTTTAGAAGAAAAAAAAGCACTGGATATATATGTATGCATCCATACACCCTCCCCTTGTAAGTGGGGTCCATAATGCATCCTCCCCCCAAAAAAATTTTTCTCTCAAAAGTATGAATGCCAAAGTTTCCCAACTTTGTATGTGTGTGTTTGATGTTTTTATGAGACATACACCTGCATGCATTTCTGCATGATGAAGAATACAGTTTTTTGCTGTCACATCAAGAAATCTCTGCATGATTATCAAGCTCCATTGATAATACATAGGACTTAAGTCTCTACGCACACCTTGACAGCATGGTGGGGCTGGGGGAGTCATAAAACATTTGTGTCAGTCTTCCACAACTCCATGCTCCTCGTATGACTCAACCATGACACAATGTGAATTGCCATGTGGTATTTCAGGGACACTGTCCTGCCACATCTAAATCTAAAAGGAAATTGATGTTTTTATTCTTACAGCTGTTGCGGTAAATGCATATAAGGTGCTGGGGGGGGGGCAACATTACCCTTCAAAATGCTGTTTAAAATATTTAGTTACTCTTCATGTCTACATACGCACAGTTCCAAACCTTTTCTTCAAATTTATTGTGGCACAGAAGTTTAGAGGATGAAAAATCAATATTTAGGTTGCAATCTTAACCCCACTTACTGGGGACCTTGCCCTGCTGAATTCAACAGGACATTGTTGTTTTTGTTGTTTTGTTTTGTTTATAAGAAGATCTGACACTGTTGTTGTTGTTTTAAAAAAAACATTTCAAATGACCCCCAAACTTCCACTAGGTATTTTATTTGTATGGCTTTGTGGTACATATGATCTTCAAACCAGAACGACACAGCCGGTTTTTCTGTTGATGGAGAGTTTGCAATATGCAAAGCTAAGCAGTGAAATCAGTGGGACTTGAAAGTGCCAAACTTCGGTAAGACTGTGCCCAATGAAAATGTTTGGTATCATGGGCCTCTCCATCCTGCTTTCCCATTTACTGCCTCCTTTAACCCTTTTAGCAACTGCATTTTCCCTTTCCCAATTCCCAGAAACCTCCCCAAATCTTTACCCTTCTCCCCTATGTGCTCATAGGGATCAGAACTATGCATATCAGTGTTCTCAGGAAGACCTCACCAGAGTACATTCTACACCCCCCCATACATCTCTCATTAGACTTGATAATATGCTTTTTCTTTTTAACGGATGCCAGTGTTGGCATGCTCACAGCAGAAAGTGCCTCTTTAACCACAGCAGCAGCCCTGCCAAGGTGGCTGGAGCATAAGCTATGAGGACCACCTGTAATGGCAAGAGTGTTTTTCATTTACCCAGATGATTTGCTGACAAGACCACCTGCGAGACAAGGATCAATTGGCGCCAGATGTTGGGGGTTGCTTCTGATCTGACCAAGGCTGCCTTTATTTACTACATTGTTTCAGATACTGCTGGACAGCCATCAAGTGGTAGCTGCTTTTGTCACTGCTTTGTTGCTTCAGGTGGGATCTGACTGAGCCATATAACCAGAGGCAGGAGCTGAGGAAATACAAGGCCTCACCATGGTGGAGTGCTGTGATTCAGTCTGTCTTAGTGCTGTTATGGAAATTACAGGCAGGGGGGCACATCTTGAAAGTTGTTAAATGTTACAAATATTATGCCTCAATGTATCCTTTCGATTTGACAGCTCAGGGAAGATACCTAGCTTTAAAAGTCATATAAAACCAACTCCTTTGCTAGTTTCCTCCATTCCAACACCACTTTGTCCTTGGAAAAAGGACTCTTTCCACTGCTACCTCCCCAAGCTTGAAGACATGTATACACACCTCCTACCCTGGGAAATGCCCAAAGGTGACAATTGCTGGTCTCATTGTTCTCCAAGGGAAGCCAAATCTCATCACTGGACTTGCCTCAGGCTCCAGACATGCAAGGGAAATCTATTGTTCTTTGGCTGGTGGATACTTAAGACATGTTTGCCTGTGCTAATCCTATCCCTGGGTGTTGCCCTGACACATTTTCCTTATGTTAATCTTGTGTAACCCTCCTGTTTTTTCTGATGTTTTAGTGATGTAGCAAAGATGTATTGATGATGCTGTGCAAACTGTATTCTGGGATATGGTGGGAAAGTTTTAAAAGTCAATGTCGCCCATGCTCTGGGTTCGCTTACTGCTTTTGAACCTGTTGCGCAACAATAAAGGATCTAAGTCTACTGACTGCTGTTTTGCTCCAAATTGCTTGGCTGGAATTTCCTTCTTTTACTGACTGCATGGACCCACCGGGGACTTGAATCCCGATGAGCTGGGCTGTTGAGTAGTCTCTCACCCCAGAATTTTCCTTAACAGTGGCAAGTTGCAACTTCCTTCCTTCCATATGATATCAGTGTGCAGCATAAAAGTACTTCTAGATCATCTATGAATCTTAGTGATGTCTTTGGCGATCACTCGTAGCCGAGTAAGATTGTCTTCCATGAGTATGGTCTTTACAGTGTGTCCATAGGTCACTGTGGAGGCCAATTCTGGATCCACATGTCCTTCCACAGTGGAGACATAGTTTTCCCTCCCTCTGTTGCAAATGAAGAATTTATCAAAGACCTCCAAAATATCATACACCTAAGAAACAGAAGCTAGGGTGTTCAGAGCTCATGGTCATTGCCTATATGAGCTACATTTGCTCAGGGAAGGAATGTTTCAATGAGTTCCTGACATAGTGATGATGTGGTTAAAATTGTGGAATTACCTTGCTGTTTGTTCCTTATTCTGTGGGCCCAATGTAGGATGGTAACACTTTAATCTGCTCTCATGAATGCTGAAATAGAAGAATGCTGAAAGTAAGAAGAGACTATTGGCCTCTGGCAATAGAGGCAGAACATAGGCACTGGATTTGCCATTGAAAAGGAAAATTATTGGAGTTGGGTCAAAAGCTCTCAAGTGAGACCTTTGGGTTCGGATTTTAAGATGCTATTGCTTTTTAGGAGGTAGCCTTTTCTCCCCTGTTAATTTGATTTGTTTTGCACATTGTCACTGTTGCAGTACGCCCCACATCCCAGGGTTTTTGCTGTTTGCAGTACAATCATATACATGTCAGCTCCAATGTCAGTCCCATAGAGTTCACTGAGGCTTACTCCCAGGTAAGTGTGGATAGGACTGCAGGCTTAGCTGCTCATTTTGCATGGAACTGGAACAAATAACTGGAACAAATATTCTCTGTTCTTCTCTGCAAGGTTCCCCCTGCTGGGCTGTGGTGGTGCTGAGCCACATTCCCCCAAGCACAAGCACTGGAAGCATATCATGCTTGTTGAGTAGGAGTCAATGCCAGCTCAAAAACAGTCTTGCAGAAAATGGAAGGAGAAAGGGCTGAAGATGAGGGCATATCCCACCAATATCTCTACCCCGAAAGGTCTGAGAGATATTAACTTACCCAAGGCCACCCACTGAACTTCGTAGCTGAGTAGGTATTAAATGTATGATAGAATAAGCACATGTTTCTTATTTTATTAGGTGGAACTATATTTTAAGAAGACTGCCATAGAAACCAAAGTAAATATTGTGAATTATTTTTTTCTGGTAAAATGTAATTGAATGTTTGGTAATTTCTCGTAATTTGTTGGATCTGTGAGCAGTATTTTCTCAATTCTTCTAACCAGCCACACTTAGGGGAGAGTGGATGATATACTTACTTGAATTCCTGTTGTGAAGTTAACAAGTTTTGAATTCAAAGTTTTGGGATGGTTAGCAAGCCACTTCCCTCCAGTAAAATTGTGTGTGCGCCCAACCTATTTTAAAGGAGGGCGGATTATATTTAAAATTGGCCTTGTTAGTATGTTACTGCAACTTTAAAAGAAGAACCTAGAGAGGAAAGAAGCAGCTTCAGAAAGGGAGGGAAATGAAGACTTTATTTTAGTTTTGTAACTGTAACAGGAAGCCTGTTCAAGCATTTGCTAAGCTATAGTGAGTATTTTTTGGGACTGCCCCAAAAGTAAGGCCTTGTTTACACACACTGAAGATTGAAGTAGAACACAGGACTCAGGTACATTAATAAAGAAACAAAAACAACTATTTTAATTCGTTATAAACATGCAACACCAGATGGTGACAGAGAGCAGATTTTTTTTCTACACAATTTTCCATAGGGTTTTCATTTCTTTTGTTATAATGATCTAATTTCTGAGTAATTTATAGCAGAGTTTTTCCTGTGTGTAGATCCACTCCCAGATGGGTTAGACGACTGTCCATTCTAACACCTCAGGACTTTCCCACTTCATTTTGCTCAACTGTATGTCACTGAATAAGTATACAAATGGAGGAAACAGTGGAACAACGGTTTAAATGGGACAAAGGGTGACAAGACAGGGGTGGGAGGTTAAAATGGCTTTCAGAACTGAGGGAATATAGCAAATAACCCTTCCAGAAAAGCTGGATTAATGAGCTGGATTAATAAAAGATAAATGAGTGGGCCAGTCAAATAGAATAGCTTTTCCAAAATTGGTTTTCCTTCCCTCACATCTGTTAAGAGAGGCGGGGCGGGCAGGGGTTGCCACAGGTCACCATTAGCTCAATATTCCTTGAGGGGACTATCGATTAATGTGATCCTGAAGGTGGTGTCAAATGACTGGACTTGCTCTCTGTATGTTCTGTAGGCAAATATATATGACAAAAATGCTGTACAGTCGTACCTTGGTTTTCAAACATAATGCATTCCGGAAGTCTGTTCGACTTCTGAAATGTTTGGAAACCAAGGTGCGGCTTCTGATTGGCTGCAGGAGTGTCCTGCAGCCAATCGGAAGCTACAAAAGCCGTGCCGGACGTTCCGCTTCTAAGTCAAAGTCTGCAAACTGGAACACCAACTTCCGGGTTTGCGGCATTCGAGTTCCAAGTTGTTTGTGAACTAAGCTGTTCAAAAACCAAGGTACGACTGTATGTGTGTTTGTCGGCTTTTTCAATTCTTCTTCACACACACACACACAGAGTGAGACACTTAATTTTCATTTCCTCGACAAATATTTGGTTTGATTATTCATTCTTTCTCTGGAGTCAACCCTCCCATAAGCATGTGGTGTCTTCAGGCATCTGCTAGGACACCAACAGCTCAGCAGGGCCCACCACTATGTTCATTCCCTGCTTATAACTTCCCACCACACTACCCTATCCCAGAAAGACATCATCCTGAGACCATACCCTTCAAGTGCCCCAATTTTCCCAGGGGAACCCAGAATTACAGAAGTCATCCTGGCTTCTGATTTGATCCTAGAATGTCCTATCCACTCCATTGCCGCCACCACTGAGCTCGGGGAGCAAGATGAGCTTGCAGTGGCGCCATGCTCCCCCGCGAAAGCACGTCACCAAAAGACCCCCCCCCCCCAAAATTTAATCAGAGTAATGTTGGAGGGTATGTGAGACCATTCAGGGGAATTTAAATGGCAAAGGATGGGCCCTTAGTTGAGACCAGTCTGCCCAAAGCTCCCTCAAACATGAAACCATCTATGCCTGAAGTGCTGTACAATGCAGAGAACCTTCCTGTTCTTTGTTTTCTTTTGACACCGATCCATTCCCTGTTGTTGTGGGATGTAATCCATTGGTGCAGTCAAATGCAACAATCCTTATTTCCCTAGAGTGGGCACAAGCAGGAGGACATCCAGTCAGTGTAACTTCCTCTTCCACTGGTCTGGAGCATCCTCCCCCTGCATGTGACCTGGGAGATGGGCATGGCTGTGGCTGACTCCATAAAAGAGTCAAGTCATGCAGCTATTTTCTCAGTTGTCTTATTCTCTCTCTCTCTTGTTGTTCTTTTGCTGCCATGCTGCTCTCCTGCAGCCATTTTGCTATCTAAATGTAATTTTGATGTCTGCTGACTCTAAGCCAGCAGTACGTGAGTTCAGTCTCCCTATGAGATGAACTCACAGTTTCTTTGTGTAACTACTAAGAAAAGCCTGCCTTTCAGGGATCAAATCGTGAACTAAAATGTGAGTAAACTTTTTGTTACTTTACTCAGGAAGATGCTTGTGTCTTTATTATTTTAAGAGGGAACAAAGGGGACACCAGGACATAATCTTAACTAGGAGATTCAAATGAATCTGTGAACTAGTTTCCAGTTATATTGAGGGAATTAACATTCCCACAGTCATGACAATAGCTTGGAAGGAAACAAGGAAAACTCATAGTCAGTGGACATTACCAGAGCAGTTACATTGGGGTTAGGACTGAATGGGAAGGCCAGCAGGCAGTTCCGCGGTCAACATCGCCAGCTCTCATTAATCTGCCCGATCTCAAATTGTCCACAGTCATTATATTGATGGGAACGGTTGCTTGACCTTGAGTTTTCTTGACATTAGCAATAAACCTTTCCTCCATCAAGGAGATCAGGCTGTATTTTACCCTTTACCATTTGAAGTATATGCCACTCAATTAAATTAAATAAATATTGCCTGTGTCAGTAATGCTAAGTTTTAATGGTACACTTAACTAATCATGAAGCATAATCTAAACATCAATGGAAGTACTTAGTATCCATGTTGCTATAAAATACCTTCATAATGACAGCAGCTAGGCCACTAAGAATCTTGAGGCAGCCTCATTCCATTTGCTTTGCTCTCCAGACACCCTGGATAAGAGAACTTGATTGTGAAATCTCTTCCCCACAGGTTTTCATTTCCCTGAAGCAAATAATTGGAATTAGGCATATACAATTGGTCTCCAATCCCCTCTCTCTGTCCCTCAACCACCCTAATATTGCAGTCTTCAGGTCACAGGAAAGCAACCTGGAACAAGCCATGAGAAATAAAGCTTTGGAAGACAGAATTCCCAAGATCTGTTGCTAACAAGTAAATAAACCGTTGTTATATATAGCTGAACATACTGTTCTCTCCTGGTGAAGATGAATTTATTTTTTCTCTTTCTCTGGACTAACCACTCCCTGCTTGTTGCCCTTCTCTTAGTAGGAATGTGATGGTTTAATGCCAGAGCATGCAGAAGGTAAATTGTGGTAGACCGCGGGCCAGTTTGGGGTAGACCACCCACAACTAGTATTTTTGCTGGACTATAAGGGTCGCCATCTGATCCAGCAAGGCATTTATGCTCAGCAAACATGTGTGATCATGATCACTTAACATAGATTAGTTCTCCCTTAACTGTTAAGAGATCCTGAATGTGGATTCTTGCTTTGAAAATTCAAAACACATTGGCAGGCTATGGGGAAGCTAGCAAAAGGGGGCGGGGAGCAGGAGACCATGCAAAGACTTGTGGTTTAAACCATCCTCTAGTCTCATAAGCATTCCCTCAGGTAAAGGCACAAAGACATCCAAGGAGTACAACTAATTTAATATCTTCTTCAATTAAAAACCCATCTTGGGGGAAAGGGAGATGAACAACCTTCCAACATTTTTATAAAGAGAAGCTCCTTGAATCGTTGGACTTCTACAAGTTCCAAGTTGAAATCGTAATTAGTTCCTTAAGCTCACTTATTAACAGACATGGAATGGCATCCTGATCCATTGAAATTTATAATGGGAGCAAGACTGGCGACTTTTTAAGACGTTGCTAATCCTAGCCATAGTACAATTTTACCTGTTTCTTTTGTCTTCTTTAAGGTTTCCCTTTGCAGTTGTGGTAGAGTGGAACTGTTTTGTCAGTTGTAAGTGGTGCTATTTTCCTAAAAAAAGAGGTGCAGGAACTCACCATGAACTCCTCCCTCATTATCTTACAATGGCAATGGCGCCCACTTGAGAGGGGCCAGAACTGAGTTCTGGCAAATTCCAGTTGAAAAAAAAAGCCCTAATCGTAACTTAAGTAGCCACCCACCCACCCCCCGCTCCATTTATGAGGCTGTATCAGTGCTAAAAAGAAAGCGGTCACTTATACTAAAAAGGCAGAGGTCACATACCGAAAAGAGTAGGCATTTTCCCTGCTGCAACATCATAAGCGCTCCATGTATTATTTATTCACTGACATCATTTTCATGCTGCCCTTCTACCTCGATAGGAAGGAGCAGATCACAAAGCAAAATGGATACAATGGTATCTCGGGTTACATACGCTTCAGGTTTCAGACTCCACTAACCCAGAAATAGTACCTCAGGTTAAGAACTTTGCTTCAGGATGAGAACAGAAATTGTGTTCCGGTGGCGCGGCAGCAGCAGGAGGCCCCATTGGCTAAAGTGGTGCTTCAGGTTAAGAACAGTTTCAGGTTAAAATGGACCTCCGGAACGAATTAAGTACTTAACCCGAGGTACCTCTGTACAAGCAAGCAAACAACTTTCAAACAAAACGAAATCCAGCGATGCAGAATCTGTGACCCTTGGGAGACTCCTCATGATAACCTCCTTCCCCAGGCTATGCCCACCAGAGAGGCCTTCCTTTGTGCCCTCCTTGAAGAAATAAGAAATATGGTTCATGCACCTATTTAAACCTTCAATTTGCATGGAGGGAGTCCAGAACTTGGAACATGGTCATTTCAAGAAGGGCTTGTCCCCCACAGAAGTGCAGCCAGCCCACCCAACGTGGATCCCATTATTTTCTCCCTCCTCCTCCTCCTCCTCCTCCTCCTCCTTCTTCCCAGAACACCTTGCTCAAAACCTCTCTTTTCCTTTCACTATCACCTTGGCAACATCTGTCTCCATTCTCTGGTTATTTGGCCGTAATAATAAACATTCAACATCTGTCTCGCCAGGCTGAAAGATTCCTCTTGCATGGCCCATCAACCCCTTTTGTCGTGTCAACAGATTTGCTCTTTGCTAGGCCAGCCAGGCTGGTTTGCATAAACCAGCCCAGGGATCCTTGTCTGCCACAGTACTGCAGTTTGTACTTTCATCCATATTCCAATCCATCAAAATCCTACCATTTATCAATTTCTAGGGTTTAGGGGGTGTCCCCCAATCTATAACAGTACGTTGGAACAACAACAAAAAGATAGGAGCAGATCCCTCACATACAGTGGTACCTTGCTTCTCAAACGCCTTGGTACTCAAACACCTTGGTTCTCAAAAGCTGAAAACCCAGAAGTAAGTATTCCAGTTTTAAAACATTTTTCAGAAGCTGAACGTCTGATGTGGTTGTTGGCTATTGTTTCTGGGGCACCTGCACCCATCAGGAGCTGGTTTTCAGAAAATCAGACAACCTTGGTTTTCGAACATTTCAGAAGTCAAACCGACTTCCGGAATGGATTACATTTGGCACTTTTGTTTTTGCTATTTTTTTTCCATTCTTGTTTTTGAGGCTTTTTCCGTCAATTTGTTTTTGTGACTGTGTGGAACCCAGTTCAGCTATTGATTGATTGACTATGTGACTGCGGAAATGGATATAAGCCCCCCCACATCCAAACAGTGACTATCATCAGCACAGGTAAGAAAATAATAATAATTTTATTTTTTATCATCTACAATACTGTCTTATTTATTTTATAGTACAGTGCATTGATTATTGCTTTCATTTTATGGATCAATGGTCTCATTAGATAGTAAAATTCATGTTAAATTGCTGTTTTAGGGGGTTTATTATTATTATGTTTTAGGGGTTGTTTTTAAAAGTCTGGAATGGATTAATCCATTTTGCATTACTTTCTATGGGAAAGCACACCTTGGTTCTGGAACGCTTTGGTTTTGGAACGGACGTCCGGAACAGATTAAGTTTGAAAACCAAGGTATCACTGTACACTTGGACTGGGCACAGAAATAAAATTTTCAGCCAGAGAAAAGTGTACAACAAATGAATCACAAGTTCTCAATCAATGGACTGTGACAAGAGACAGCTTTATTGTTATTTTATTAGAACTGAGAAGTACAGTGTTTTTGATTGTTTAAAAGCTGCTGTATTTCTTCTTGGGAAAGGAACTCTGGTATCAAAAACCAGTAGGTACAATAATCAACTTTAACCTTATTGTTCCCACTGTAAGAGAAGTCTGAAACAAAAATGTGTTTCCCATGATAAAGTAGTTTTTAAAACACGTAGGAAGCCGTTCCCATCTTTCCCTTTCTTTACTGTTCATCTACTATATGTTTATATCATATTCAGTCTCTTCCAATCTATTAATATGCCGTATTGATTTAAAATCCATCCGATTGTTGAGACGGCATTAATGGGTTCCATTAGTCCTGATTTCTAATTGCCACGGGATCTGCTCACAATAAATCTTTCTTTCATCCATTTGCAAGGACTTCCAGAGAGAACAGACTGGATTGTGGGTGATGGGGGTGTTTTCCCAGAAGAAGAAATAATGCTAAAAATATGTCAGCATCAGGCAGAGATGTCCACATAACCACAACTATCTCAGAGGATTTGAGGCAGGACTCTAGAACAAGGCTAATAGTTAATAGTCTTGATCTGGAGAGAAAGAGAATTGTTCCCATTCTCCTAAGGATAGCCCTCAACTGCTTCATACAGATGTTAAATAGCACAAAATGGTGCTATTTAAATGGGGACAAAATGGTGCCCATCAGCATCCCACAGCAACAAATGCCAGGAAGCTCAAAATCATTCCCTCGATGCTGCTCCCTAGAACTGACCCTGCAGGTATGACTAGAACAGTGTTTCCCAACCGGTGTTCCCTGGCACACTAGTGTGCCGTGAGACGTTGGCTGGTGTGCCGTGGGAGGGAGGCGGGCGAGTCGGGCGGTGAGAGGCGGCGGCGGCGAGGATCCGCGTCGAGCCGGGGGCGGCTCCGCGGTGGTGGTGCCGAGCAGCGGGGCAGCGCGTGCAAAAGGGAGGAGCGCGAGACAGCGGAGGAGGAGGAGGCTGGCATGTCCGGGCAGCAGCAGCAACAGCAGCAGCAGCAACTCCCGGCGACGGCTCCTCAAGCCCCGCCGCCGCCCCCTCCTCCGCCCGCTATCGCCGCCACCACCACAACAGCCGCCGCCGCCTCAGTTGCCGCCGTCCCTCAGTCCCTCGCTCTGCTGCCTCCTCCCACCCCCAAAGCTTGGAGGTTCCCCTGCAAGGGAGAGGGAAAAAACTTTCACTTTCGTGCGTCCCTCCCGGCGTGACGCTGTGCGCTGACGTCACGGGGCTGTAATGGTGGTGTGCCGCGAGATTTTTTTCATTAAACAGGTGTGCCGTTGCCCAAAAAAGGTTGGGAAACACTGGACTAGAAGCAGCATAAAACAGGATCACTGACACCCGACTAGCAGAGCCAGTCCAAGATAATAATAATAATAATAATAATAATAATAATAATAATAATAATAATAATTTATTGTTTGCTATTTATACCCCACCCATCTGGCTGGGTTTCCCCAGCCACTCTGGGTGGCTCCCAACAGAATATTAAAAACACAGTAAAACATCAAACATTAAAAACTTCCCTAAACAGAGCTGCCTTCAGATGTCTTCTAAAAGTCAGATAGTTGTTTATTTCCTTGATATCTGATGGGAGGGTGTTCCACAGGGCAGGTGTCACTACCAAGAAGGCCCTCTGCCTGGTTCCCTGTAACTTCGCTTCTCACAGTGAGGGAACCACCAGAAGGCCCTCGGAGCTGGACCTCAGTGTCCACACTGAACAATGGGGGTGGAGACGCTCCTTCAGGTATACAAGAGTGTGTCATGGTATCAAAGGTCATGGAGATTTCAAGCTGGAGAAGCAAAGTCACAATTACCTTGTCCCTCTCTCAATAAAGACCAATTTGGTCTCAAAGTCAGGTCTGAACTGAGATGGAAATGGGTCCAGAGGGCCAGTTTCATACAGGAACACCTGTAGCTTTTCTGCCACAACACTCGCAGTCACTTTCCCATGAAAAGCATTAACTTGGATACCTGAGTTCCACCCCTGAACTAGGGCCTGTTGAGATGGGAGAGAGAGATACAAGTACACATTAATGTTGCAGCACACGGAATAATATTGGAAGTGTCAAACTCCATGTACAGCAGCAAAGCATTGCTTTCCTTGCAAAAGAATACACATTCACATTTCCCTGCTGCCCCACTTCCCATCTGGGGTTGAACAAAAAAAGTGCAACTATTCATTATATTTGCCTTTTTAAAAGTGAATTTATTTTCCAGGAAGTCAGAGAGTGCACAAGACCAGGAAAAGCTTCACCTTCTTGTCAGCTGTATGAAGGCACAGGAACCCTATCCACAGCCCTGGAGGAAATGAAGGAGGAATCACTGTTAAGGCCATCAAAAATAATTCAGGAGGACTAACTCAGTCTTCACCCATAACTTAGTCTTCACCCTTGCATTGTGGGTAAGAACGGTAAATGTGGTTTACAAAAGGAATACAGTGGTATCTCAGTTTACGAACTTAATCCGTTCTAGAAGTCCGTTCTTAAACCAAAACCGTTCTTAAACTGAGGCGTGCTTTCCCTAATGAGGCCTCCCGCTGCCGGTGCCCTTCCACCATTCGGATTCCGTTCTTAGACTGAGGTAAAGTTCTCAAACCGGGACACTATTTCCAGTCCGGCAGAGTTTGTAAACCGAATTGTTCTTAAACCAGATTGTTCTTAAACCGAGGTACCACTGTACAACAATTAACATGTCAATGCGTGAAATAGCATATACACCACAACATTATGAAAGCAGCTTTTAAAAAAAAGTCAGCAGGGTTAATTTTGCATCTGAAAACCTTGGAAAATAAAGTTGTCTTTGCTTGGCACTGAAAGGACATTAAGGTAGATGTGAAGAGGAGCTTTCTGTGGAAAGGCAGGCTTTTAACCAGCATTAAACAGGCATAATGTTCTGCTGCACCAGCCTTGTTTGAGAGGGGAGAGAAATTCATCCTCTCCTCTCCTATTTAACCACACACAGACTTTCAGGACAGCGTGGTCCTGCCAAGAGAGCATCCCCAGCAGACCTTAAAATACGGGCAGGTATAAATGGGAGCAGGTGCTCTGCCAAGCTGTTAAGGGCTTTGTATGTCAATACAAGCCCTTTGAACCTGGCTTGGAAGCAGAGAGGCAGTTCTTTCAAGACAGGGATAATGTATTCCCAGCAGGCTGTCCCACACAACAACCATGCCACCACGTTCTTCACCATCGGTAGCTTCTGGAACAGCTTCCAAGGCAGCCTCCTGGAAAGTGTGCCGCAATAGTTCACTGCGAGGAGACTGATGCATGGATTGCGATGGCTAGTTTATCTCTTGTCCAGGAACTGCCACAGTCAGAGGACCACTCAACGTTGGCCAAAGGTAATCCATGCTGCGGAGGTAGCTTGTGCTGTTTCCAGTAATGGTGCTCCAGTATCCATTCCTTATGTTAAGGGGAATGTGACTCCATCCTAAATGGGCCGTCTGCCCAGTTCCCAGATCTGAAAACTGTCCATCCATAAGCACCTCCATCTTATCAAGATTCAACTTTGGTTTATGGGCTTTCATACATCCTGGGCAATTTTGTTAAGGATCTTGGGAATTGTAGCTCTGTCAGGGCTACAATCCAACTCCAACTCTATGATTCTAAACTACAGTTCCTAGGAGGAAGCCATTGCTGTTCATATTTGTAGAAATGTGCTTTAAATATATGGTTTGTGGTTATGCTCTTAGATGAATCAGAAGTCCAGCTGGGTGCCATTAGCACACTGGTGACGCCTCACTCCTAGTCACCTCATAACCGTCCTCAACAGCTCCTTCTCTTTCATTTGGAAACTAATTTTTGGGACCTCGGGCCAGAAATATGAAAGTTGCCCTGCAGCCTTCTTGCTCTGAACCTTCCTCGAGAGCTTTTACCTGGCTGGAAAGAATGCCTCTTGCATGTCTGGAGGGACAATGGAGGAGAGGGGTGTCTGTGTGCTTGTGTAGACACCTCTGCCTGGAACGTAAGACTCACATCCATTGAGCTGCCTGCTTTTTCCTTTGGCCCTGCCGTCCACTGGCACCTGAGCCTTGGAAAATTCTCCTGGGAGGTTCCCCGCAAGGGCTGGGCAATATCTGGTTTCCAACATCGTGATACACCACCAGCTAAACATCCCGGTATATCACAATGTCCGAAAATAACGATGGAGCTAGTTTTCAACTTTGCGAGATTGCACGGGTAAACACCATGATATACTGATATATCAAAAGTTCTGAAGTAAGGATGGCAGTATGCAGAGGCGAACAGTAGGCAGGGCCTTCTTTAGCATATGCACCGCCGGTGTGCAAAGATCTGCCCAACGCCCCCAAATTTAGTTTTGCTGCCCCCAAATTAACTTTTATTTAGCTTTTTTGGGGCGGGGGGAAGCCAAAGTTGCTGACCTTTTTTTGGGGGGGGCGAACTCAAAGTTGCAGGGCTTTTTTGGGGGGGAGCAGAGGAAAAAACTGCTTTTGTTTCCTGACTTGGGAATATTTGACGCTACGGAGTAACAGAGTGAGGGAGGAAGGGGGAAGGGACTTTCACTAGATTGTTTTTCACTGCCGCCAATCGAGAGGGGCCAATATACAGTAGGTATACATTTGGCACCCTCCCAGAACTCGGCACCACACCCCTTGCACCCCTGGGTAAAGACGGCCCTGACAGGCGATATCTGGTTTTCAACATCGTGATATATCACCACCTAATCATCACGATATACTGATCTATCACAGTGTCTTAAATAAGGGTGGAGTGATGTAGAGGCAGTGGCTGACTTCACGGTTTCCCCCGCATTATGATTTTTGCAAAGCACACACAGACCTTGATTCGCAATATAAAGCCAGGTCAGAAATTATGAATCCGATATCACGAGATGGACATGGGATGATATACCGATATATCACACAGCCCTATTCCCTACCCCTGATATAGATGTTAAACAGCAATGGGGAAATAATAGATCCTGTGGCACTTCACAACATAGCTGCCAGGGGTCTGAGGCACACTCTTCCCAATGCTACTTTCTGGAAACGGCCGTGCAAGCAGGAGTGCCGTGCCACCAAATTCAAACTCACAGCTCTCACATTCATGGAGCTTGAATCTTGGGACCTTCTGCATGCAAAGGTGCGTGCTCTGCCCCTCGTTCTGACTACAAGGTGTTAAAAGATGCTCACCAAGGAACTTGGCTAAGAATTGGTTCCTACTCTAATGCAGGCATACAATGCTTTGCACATGCGCATCTTTCCACGAGTGTGACACTGTGACTTTCCTTACGTAGTCTGCTAACCGAGAAAGAGCTAGCATGACTTTCCAGACTGTGGTTATGTCAGACTTTTTGAAACAAAAAAATAAATGTGCAACGAACAGCAGTCTTGGAATTAATATTAGGCTGGGGTATTTTTATGCTCTCCGTGGAATTTGCACATATGTGCATGCATGCAGACGGCAAGCACACCATCCAACCATATGAGAGAGCAGATGGCTAGAGCGGCAAGCTGTTCCCCTCCTTTCCTATGTACACCCTCAGATTCCAGGAGTAGCATCCTGAGTCTATTAAGACTTTTTGGTATATATGCTTAATAAAGATAAGGCCTACACCAAGCATAGGGAAACTTGGCCCTCCAGATGTTTTGGGACTACAACTCCCATCATCCCTAGCTAACAGGACCAGTGGTCAGGGATGATGGGAGTTGTAGTCCCAAAACATCTGGAGGGCCATGTTTCCCTATGCCTGGTCTACACAACTTACCAATTAAGGTAAGGCCTTCTGGGTGTTGACACCATGGCTGTGGAATACCCTCCCCTCAGAGGACTGCTCAACACCTACCCTTATACTGTGAAAACCCATTTGTTTGCCCAATTATTTGTATGATATTTGTTTTAGCTAGCTTTATATTAGTGTGGAAGTTGTATTTATTTATTTATTGACTTTGATTCATGAGTCACTTCTCATGAGGCATCTTAAAGCAACTTACTATATATACTGACATATATAAAACAGCTACATATATATCAGTTAAAAACAATTGCATATAAAACAATCAATATATTTTTAAAAACCTATAAATATTTTTTATATTAAAACAAAAACAATTTAAACAGCAACACGACAATTGAGATCCAGGCCAGATATGAACCAGGGTAAAGATTTTAGAAGGCTTTAGATGTTAGAACCTGCTCTGTGCTTTTTAAAAAATATTGCCTGTTACCCTTTGGGGTTTTTAATTGCATCTGTTTAAACTGGTCATGTTGTGGCAGGCAAATTTCTTATTTGCGGTCATTCTGACTTTTGTTTTAAGCATTGTACCCCATCCCACCCCTGAGATTGGTTGTGATGATGGGCAGCCTTGAAATATACCAAATAAATGAATAAACTGTCAGGTGTGTGTGTAGGAGCCAGGCCCTGTGACCAATAGGACTTTGCAGGACTGGGGCCTTCCTAAGTTTGTTCTGAAGAGGCAAGGCGCGGCTGCACAGGTGAGGCCGATGGTAACTCACAGCACCTGGTGGCAAGAGCTAGGAAGTGATATAAGGTCAGCATTTCCCTTCGGCTCTTTGCCACAGCAACACGCTTCCTGCCTTGCTGTGTTTTGCTTCTTGCTTCCTGATCCTTGAACCTCAGCTTCTTGACTCCCTGCTTCCTGACCCTCGGATCCTTGGCTTCTTGACTCCCGGCTCTCTGACCCTTGGACTCTTGGCTTCCTGACTCCTGGCTTCTGGACCCCCGTTCCTGCTCCCACTCCACCATCTTGCCCCTGGTTCTGACACCCCCTGCCGGGACTTCGATCCGCCCATGAACCAGACCGTGACATAAACGACCCATCAGGCTAAACACATGTTGGTGTGTATGGTGGACAGCTAAAGGCAAGGTAAACCTTCTGTTTGTGCCGCCCAGGAGGTTATTGTGCACACTTTAGATACATGCTACACAGTTAGTTGGTGGACCACATTCAGCTTTCAGGGCAGGGGAGGAGTCCCTGATTTTTTCAGTTCAAGCAACCCAATAAAGACTTTTAAAAGTCAGACATTTTCGACAGCAATCCGTAAGACACTCTTTGATCCTGTTCACCCATTTCATTCCCCGCCACCTGAGAACTGCACAAAGATATGTGCCTGGGTTGTTAAAGGTGGACCAGGCGAGGAGACAGGCGCTTCTCAAACAAGTCGTTTTGTTTTGCAAAAGCTTTAAGGCATTTTGTGATTAAAAGCACACAATTTTGTTCTCTCTCAGGGGCTACAGCTGCTGTTTTCAGCGGCTATGGCCAGAAGAGGGAGCTGTTGCTATTAGTTTGGGGCGGACTGATTGGCTGTTTTTCTTTGTCACTTAATTAATACAATGTTAGAAATCAAACCACTGTTTAAAACACAGTGATATTAATATGCAAAGGGAGACATGTAAACATGGGTGATTTCGACACTTTTGCACACTTGCAGAACTTATTGTGGGATTCTAAGTCCAGGCATTGATAATATTGGCCGTTCTTAACTCAAACTTCTCAGCGAGGGATCCCCTTCGCAGCTTTGCCGTTTCTTGATATTGAACCAAAAAAATAATCATAATAAAAAGAATATATGCCTTTTAAAATGGAAGGATATGATCTAAAGCAGTCTTGTCAGGTCAGGAATGTGCTTACTCTAATATATGGAGAAAGACTTGAGCTAGGAAGGGGGGGTGTTCCTCCTTTTTTGTCTTTTGGGAGACATTAAGAAGCTTAACATATACAGTGGATTCAAAACCACATTTGTCTTTTGGTAAAGCCCACTCTCTCAATTTGTCATTGTCAATGGAGCGAAGCCAATTTATACCAGCAAAAACATGGAACTTGGACCATGTTATGGTTTTATTGAGATGATAAAAATAAATCTTACATGTGAATGCTATTTTTGAATAACACACACACACACACACGTATTGTGGTAAGATTCAGGTGCCTCTAAACATCACACAACAACTATTTTGTGGTGCGGTTCTGCAGCCACGTGTACAAAAGCGCCCAAGGGATGTGTTACTGAAAACAACATACCCAAATGCATTACATCGAAGGCAATTGCTTGGCATAAATATGTATACTGGGCAAAATTCCACACAAATCTGTATATACATTAGGAGAAATTTGCACTTAAATGCTGCTGAATTTTCACTTTTTTTAAAAAAAAAACCCCATATACTGATATGGAAATGTGAAGAGCTCAAGGGCTGTTGACGTCTTTTTGTTTGAGAGAATGTTAGGGCCCTTGAGAGCAGAAATATAATATGGATGTGGTTTGGAATGTTTTAATGTGGCTTTAACTGGTTTAAAATGGAAAACCCAATAAATATTATTTATATTAAAAAAAAAGAAAATGTGAAGAACTGAACTTAAGTTTGAAAAAAACAAAAACAGGCAGGTTTTTGTTTTGTTTTAAAAAACACAATTCAAAAAGGCCGGGAATTGAGGGGATTGGCCAGGGAACCTGTGGCCTTCCAGTGGTTTTATGGACTGCAAGTGACATTAGTTGGCTGTTGGCCATGATGACTGGGGCTGATGCACAAGAGCCAACTCTTGGGGCCAAGGTCCCTTCAGCTCCTGCAATAAAATATTTGAGCACCCCCCAAAAAAAGTTGATGGGCGTTGCCATTCAAACACTGTGTGTCTGCTGCGTCTTGTGAGGCTTACCTGCCAACCCAATATCTTATTCATATTGGCACCCTTGGGAGTTGCAGTCCAACAATATCTGGAGGGCTACAGACTCCCCATCTATGGGCTATGCCCTAGCCAAAAGCCAGACTTCCTAGTTTTCAGCAGGGTAGCCACTTTCTCAATAGCATTTTTCACAGACCTTAGGGCAGAATTTTGATTCTCTCTCGAGAAATTACAATAGAGAGCAAGCTGTGACTCAAAGAGTGCAGTTCTCTCCATGTCCTATTGAATTCAATGGGGCTAATATCCAGAAGAAGAAGAGGAGGAGTTTGGATTTGATATCCTGCTTTATCACTACCTAAAGGAGTCTCAAAGCGACTAATGATGTCCTTCCCTTCCTCTCCAACAACAAACACACTGTGAGGTGAGTGGGGCTGAGAGGCTTCAAAGAAGTGTGACTAGCCCAAGGTCACCCAGCAGCTGCATGTGGAGGAGCGGAGACGCGAACCCGGTTCACCAGATTACAAGTGTACCAGATTACAAGTGTACCGCACACTGGCTCTCAAGTAAGTGGGGTTAAGATTTCAGCCTAAAACGTCACTACTTTTGATCTGATAGTATATCACTTAGCATCATTCTCACTGTCTTTTATAGTTCTCTTGGTTGCTTGCTCATGTTCCTCAAAAACAGCTGGAATGGAAAATCAGGCTGGGTGGAGGAACCCAGTGCTCTTCTTTGATTCCATTCAGTGTTTGAGCTTCAAGACCAACCTTTGTAATTGCCCCCGCGAGTGGTCAAAATATGGCATGTTTAAAGAAATACAACCATCTGGCTTTGCTGGAGTGCCATTCCTATTAGGAACGAGAAATTTAGAGACAAGTCATCTTACTTTATTGAGTTGGATTAGTTTGCACAAGAAATCTATGATTTTGGGCCTGAGATTTATTTGACACGCAACATTAATTTTCATGGGAACTTTCGATTTAGGATCTCTTTTGAATTACAATATCTAATTAAATTTTAATTGGAAATCGTGTCCAGACACTAGTTGTTTCCTGGCTCAAATTCTTTAGCACATATGGTGCTAGTATAAGCTTGTGCCAGTCTGCCTACTCTGGGTAATTTTGCATGCAAATAGTTTAGTGTCTCTGTTGAGGTGCTAGGACATGTTTAGTACACTTGAAAATATTTGTATTGCAAAAGGAGAGATAATCTCTTGAGGAAAATCAATTTGGTATTTCTGCATTGAGAGACTGGGCACAATGTAAGACTGCTGTATGGGAAATCATGTTTATCAGTATAGATGGCATTTGAAATCGAGCCACATAGCAGGGAGATGTGACACTGGTTTGGCAAATTTCACAGCTAAAGGAAGAGTCTCCGACTGTCAGTCATCATTGTTACCTGCCACTTCCTCACTTCTATCAGGAAGGAGCTGAATTCAACATAATCCTATGGAGAACGGTCCATCCGTCCAAGGATTTCTCCTTCCCCAGGAAATGTCCTTCAAATCTCCTCCCACTACACACCCTCTAAATCTATTTCCCCTAAGCAGTGGCATAGCATGGGTTGCCAGTGCCCAGGGCTGCTTGGATGTGGAATGGCAGGGAAGGAAACAGATGGAGCGCACATGTACATTCAACTGCCTAATGACATCCATGTCACCCAAGAGATCGCAGCCACAGAGATAAGAAAAAAACATAGTTGTTCCATTGTCTGGAGAAGTCACTTCCTGGTTCACATGGAGAGGCCATTTTCAACAGATCCCAGAGACAGAAGTGCACAGCTGTATTGAGGCAGCACCAGGTGTTGATATTTTGCGCCCCTAATAATTTTGTGCCTGGGGCAACCGCCCCTGTGGCTCCCCTCTGTTATGCCACTGTCCCTCAGCCTTCCAGAGCAGATTTGGGGGGGCAAGGCACACAAGGGGAGGAGGGGTGGTTCTGTTATGCTAGTGCTAAACCTCTGCCAGAGCAAATATTTACCCATAGAAATAGAAACAGAATTGGCATTTGGCTGTATCTACACCAGAAACATCTATCCCACTTATTCTGGTTTAACTGCCCTGATTTAGGGCTGCCATATGTCCAGAATTTCCAGGACATAGCCGCAACACTGCAGTTGAAAGCAGTGTCCAGGTGGAAATCTCTGATATGTCTAAGAAAATCCATATGTATGGCAACTGATGTTGGAAGTCATGATTGGCAAATTTCATTAAAAACAGCTCAAGAACGTTGTTCTCTTTTGAGATTTTGCAAAAAAAAGCTCAACTTTTGATTTTACTTTTTGAAATATGGCAACCCTACCCTAGTTACTCCCAAAGGATCACAGAAATTATAGACACAGATAGGTAGCCATGTTGGTCTGCCATAGTCAAAATAAAAAAAATTCCTTCCAGTAGCACCTTAAAGACCAACTAAGTTAGTTCTTGGTATGAGCTTTCGTGTGCATGCACACTTCTTCAGATACACTGAAACAGAAGTTGCCAGATCCTTCTATATAGTGAGAAGGTGGGGAGGGGTATTACTTAGAAGGGTGGTGGGAATGGGAGATTGGCAGATAGCTGAGATGAGCCTGTTGACGACTCTTAACGACTGTAATAGGTCTTACAGGAAAAGGCAAGGGGTGAGAAGGTGAGAAATGGCTTAATCATGTATAATGAGATAAGAATCTAATGTCTCTGTTCAGACCAGGTCTATCCATGGTATTATCCTTATCTCATTATACATGATTAAGCCATTTCTCACCTTCTCACCCCTTGCCTTTTCCTGTAAGACCTATTACAGTCGTTAAGAGTCGTCAACAGGCTCATCTCAGCTATCTGCCCATCTCCCATTCCCACCACCCTTCTGAGTAATACCCCTCCCCACCTTCTCACTATATAGAAGGATCTGGCAACTTCTGTTTCAGTGTATCTGAAGAAGTGTGCATACACATGAAAGCTCATACCAAGAACTAACTTAGTTGGTCTTTAAGGTGCTACTGGAAGGAATTTTTTTATTTAGAAATTATAGACGTTAGAGTTCTGTAGCCATCACTGAGGAAGATGAATACTTGCTCAGCTACTTAACCTGCACAGTGGTGTAGTCAAGCAATTTTGGATTCTGGACTTGATGGGTTCATATGCCTCCACTTCTTCAATGGAGACTGCTTTTAGAATGTGGTAAGATAGCTTGCATCTGTTTTAGAAACCTCCTGCTCATTCCGCAGAATGTGGCCCTGGACTTCTGCCACCAAAGTTCTGCCTTGGGTGCAACATAATACACCTGCAGTGTATGAAGGTTAAATACTTGCAAAACCAGTTGGCTGGAAGGATTTCAGTTCTTCTAGGTTCTCAAGGTGCCCAGTGCTGCACCATGCATGGCCAGAGGCCTAATCCAAAACTGCATATTCTCTTTGTCAGGGAACTTGAAATGGCCAGATTTGTAAAGAGCTTAGAATCAAAGTGAGTGCTCACCTCAAATCAATAATCCTATCCCCTTCAGTGCTGAGGAAAGTATCCCTCTGCCCATAATTTCCTTTGAAGATAGATTTAACTCAAGGGAGATTTTATTTTTTAAAAAAATCTAATATGTGCCATAAATCTTTATAGATCTGCTCAGTTTGTGGAGTTGCCATTTGAACCTTTGCTTGCCTTTTCTGTGAATCACTAATCAGTAATTCGTCCTTGCTTAATTTATGTCTCATGTGCCATTTTTGTCTTTGGGGTTCTACAGAAAGAAGGCTAACATTGTTCTTTCTCCTTCCTGGTCATTGTTAAGATGTATTCTGTTATAAATTTATCACCCTGTAAGCAACCTCCTGGAAGGTAAAGGTAAAGGACCCCTGACAGTTAAGTCCAGTCACAGACGACTCTGGGGTTGTGGCTCTCATATCGCTTTACAGGCCAAGGGAGCTGGTGTTTGTCCACAGACAGTTTTCCTGGTCATGTGGCCAGCATGACTAAGTCACTTCTGGCACAACAGAACACCGAAACCAGACCAGTGCATGGAAATGCCATTTACCTTCCCGCTGGAGTGGTACCTATTTATCTACTTGCACGTCTAGGCATGCTTTCGAACTGCTAGGTTGGCAGGAGCTGGGACCGAGCAATGGGAGCTCACTCCGTTGTGGGGATTCGAACTGCCGACCTTCTGATTGGCAAGCCCAAGAGGCTCAGTGGTTTAGGCAGAGATAGATAGAGCCAATGTCAAATATCATTGCCTCCAGCTTTGTTGCAGAGTAGGCTGTGTGAATGTGTGTAGAGACCAGCCAACTGTACAAAGATAAAATTTACATCAATTGCCCCTCCCACTTTTGACTCTAGCTCCACCCATTACTGACATGCAGTTCCCAGAAGGCTGTGCAGGAGGGAATGTGACCTTCAGACTGAAAAAGGTTCCGCAGCCCTAGATTAGAAGAACTTCATATTACATTTCAGAACACACTTTCTTAATATATTTTTGTTTCTCAGAACTTAAGATATTTTCTTGGAGTGGGTTCAGTACATTTGTGGCAGGAGACACAAATCAAACATTCAAGTCAGATACTGTTTGACAGGAATTTCCACAGCTGCCAAAATTAGCATGTTCTTGATTCCGGTCAAACTTTTATTGCTTGCGGCCAAAGGACATTGCAAAAATTCAAACAGACTCAAAAGTAAAAACAAAACAAAATCCCAAATTGCACACGTAAATACTATGCACATTGTGTGCCGTAAATAAAAGCCAGAATGAAGAATAAAATAATAGTAATAAAACCAGGGCTAAGAAAGACATCGTCGTGATGATTTATAGCTATCTCTGAAAGCACTGGGATTTTTGCAGCAGCCAATGCAAAAATAGAAAGAAGTCAGAAAGAAGTCAGGCGTATCTTTTTCTGGGATGGTTTTGGAGTGTATTACCAAATAAATACTATCCAGAAACTTCAACAGGGTCCTAAGTATAAAGAACAAAACCAGGTGCAATGTCAGCAGTCCCACAAACATTCTGGGATAAAGGAATTTGATGACATCGACTAACGATGTGGCCAAAGGCACAACCTGAAAACTGCTATCTCTGAAGCAGGAGTGGGGATATTTTTTCCCCCCAGCTGGGGACTTCCAGGAACCACCTTCCACGAGAAGGTAAGGCAAAAGTGAGCCAAACAAGAGAAGTGACGCTTGCCTTTCTACAGTAGGCTATATTGTACCCACACATATTTATGTGTTTACTATGAGTATTTCAGTTTAGGTCTGGTTCCAATGTAAACCTTTGCAGGTTTTGTTTGCATGGGCAACTTTTAATGTTGCCATTTCTCCTGGGGGACAAATATTCCCACATCCTGCTTAAGCCTTCGTAGCTGTTCTTCTCAGTGGTGGATAGCTTTCTCTTATGCTGGAGTCAGAACCTGAAATTACAAAGTCAAATAATCTGGTTCCTTGTGCTTCCCCTTGGCAAACAAAACTATTTATGAAGGAAACTTGAAAGGAGCAAAAGCAGTCAAGCAATAAAACTCTTCTTTACTAAGCAGAGACCATCTGCTTAACTTGTTGACAACTCCCCCAGCTGACTCCTCCTTTCTTTTACCTGACACCCGTATTAAGGACTTGCGCACCTTGGAAATCTACAGTTACCTGTGCTCCTGGCACTCAGATGCTCTTGTTGCAGCAGTCAAGGTGTCAAAGAGGGAGGTATGTTCAGAAGCTCATGCTAACATCTGAGCCGGGAAAGAACTTCAGAGGGAAATGGTGCTCCATTTCATAGCACAGCTGGACATTTAGAGGTGGGCAAGCACATATTCTGAGTTGACACCAGTATGAGAGTTCTTAACAAAATCAGAGGAAGGTCTTGGACGAGACCAAATGAAAACACCATTCTTCTGTACACCTAGAGAAGAGCAATGTCTCTGGTTATTGCAAAATGGGAAATGACAGAGGAAAATAAAATACGTTCCCAGAAAGTGGCACAGGAAGGCTAAAAGTGAAAACTTCACAAGTAGCAGCCCTGGAACAAAAACACTCTTGTTGTTGTTGTCATAATAATAATAATAATAATAATAATAATAATAATAATAATAATAATAATAATTTTATGCCCCGCCCATCTGGCTGGGTTTACCCAGCTGCTCTGGGCAGCTTCCAACAGAATATTGAACACACGATAAAACATCAAACATTAAAAACTTCCCTAAACAGGGTTGCCTTCAGATGTCTTCGAAAAGTCAGATAGTTGTTTATTTCCTTGACATCTGATGGGAGGGCGTCCTAAAGGGCGGGCGCCACTACCGAGAAGGCCCTCTGTCTGGTTCCCTGTAACCTCATTTCTCACAGGGAGGGAACTGCCAGAAGGCCCTCGGAGCTGGACCTCAGTGTCCGGGCTGAACGATGGGGGTGGAAACGCTTCTTCAGGTATACTGGGCCGAGGCCATATAGGGCTTCAAAGGTCAGCACCAACACTTTGAATTGTGCTCGGAAATGTACGGGGAGCCAATGTAGGTCTTTCAGGACCGGTGTTATATGGTCTCGGCGGCCACTCCCAGTCACCAGTCTAGCTGCCGCACAACATATTTCACTCTTATAGTCTGCTAGAGGATATTATTTACCATTTTGGAAAAAAAAAACCTATGCAGTGCCTCCATTCCCTGCATGTACATGTGCCCTGAACTGAACCTCTCCTGGTGCCCTAGCCCTCCAACCCCTTCTCCCTAGCACCAGGTGTGATAGACATGTATCTATGAATTTGAGATTGCAACAGCCCTCTTCATGTCCCTACTTGAACATCTCTTCCATCTCTTTCAGCTTTCCCACCCAGGAAGGCTTGCTGTAGAATGTAGATAGATAACCCTGTTATCACTAATAAAATCTCGTTGCCTTCTTAGAAGCCTTTGTGGGTTCTTGCTTCTGAGAAACTGAATCACGCGCACCTGAACTTACAATCAAATAAGAATGCTATCTAAGGTAGTGCTCCAGAGTTGGTTGCACTATCGAGGCAGACCCAAAGTGAGATGTTAGTGTGACCTCATATCTAGGGAGGAGTAGGAGGCAAATGTTTCCACACCTCTCAGTGCCAAATCAGTGGGACAGGGAGCGGGAGAAAGAAAACACTTGTGGATAAAAACCTCAGTGAAACAGTAAAATGACCAAGGATTTGTGTGCAAACTCTAAATCCAAAGCATTTATCTAGGATCAGATAGTGATTTTTTTTGCCATCTTTCTCAAAGCATTAGAAGGCTGCAGATAACCCCATGAGAGCAATGTCTCTCATATTACACATATATATGAAACACAGAATTGTCGGCAGCATAGTGGCAGAGAGAGTCAAACAACACATAGCTCAAGATTACCATGACCAAAACTCCTGTTTTTATTTTATCCAAAAACAAAACCCCATATCTCATTCATGCAGAACAATTGTAGTATGTGTGTGACCTCATGTTTATGATGTGATTGTTTCTGTGGGCTTTCCCCTTCTTTTGTTGCATATTTTGTTTTCTCCTTTTTTCTGCATAATGGGAAAAACTTAATAAACCCCCCACAAAAACTCCGTCATGCAGAGGGTTGGAGATTTGAATTGGGGCCATAGTGTTCTTGACTGTCTATTTATTTGCATCCGTGCCATGGCCCCAATCCAAATAACCCCAGGGCTATTATCAGCTGCAGAAGGGAAAACTTATAGGCATAACTTCTTATGTAGGTTACATTTTCTCCTTTGCAGCCAGGAACAGCTTCAGGAGATAATTTAAGATGGGGAACTGGTGCAAGGGAGAGCAGTTATTCTCTCTATCTCTCACACTGCATCTCTGGCTGGATCTAGACACATCAAAAAAACATTTCAGGAAAACCCGTTGCAAACCTCATCCAGTTGTACCTAGGTTCCTGAACGCCTTGGGAGTCGAACGTTCCGGCTCCTGAACGTTCCAAAATGGGGAGTGTTCTGGTTTTCAAACATTCTTTTGAAGTCAAATGTCCAACAGGGCTTCTGCAGCTTCTGATTGGCTGCAGGAGCTTCCTGCAGCCAATCAGAAGCCGCGCTTTGGTTTCTGAATGTTTCAGAAGCTGAACGGACTTCTGGAACGGATTCTGTTCGACTTCTGGGGTACGACTGCAATGAAAAATCATGTTGCTGAAAGACGGCACCCTACAGCGCCATCTGGAGTCACAGTGTTGTAACGCATTTTAAATGCTCTCTCTCTTTTTATACTAATGTTGCTGAGTCCGCTGATGGAAAAAGAATCCCCTGAAAGTTGCTATTAGAGCAGAAAACATACAAACGCAATGGGACAGGTATACATGGAAATGTCCCATTATCTCCAATAAGGTGTAATTAGAGAGCAACAACCATCTTTATCTGGCCTTTGCCCTCTGTACCACAGCTCTGTTTCCAGCCCCCCGCCCACTATAGGTGCTTTTTGAAATGAGTCACAGAGAACTAACAGAAAATAGTTCCTGCCATAGACCTTTCACATCACATGTTGATCAACACTGAGTTACAAGCCAGGATGTCCTTGGTTTGAGTCTTGGCCTAGGTAAAGGAACCCTGGATGGTTAAGTCCAGTCAAATTTGACTGTGGGGTGTGCGGCGCTCATCTCGCTTTCAGGCCGAGGGAGCCAGCATTTGTCTACAGACAGTTTTTCCAGGTCATGTGGTCTGAGCCGCTTTTGGAGCAACAGGACAAATTGACAGAAACCAGAGTGCACAGAAACACCGTTTACCTTCCCACCACAGTGGTACCTATTTATCTACTTGCACTGGCGTGCTTTTGAACTGCTAGGTTGGCAGGAGCTGGGACAGAGCAACGGGAGCTCACCCCGTCGCACGGATTCAAACTGCCAACCTTCTGATTGGCAAGCCCAGGAGGCTCAGTGGTTTAGACCACAGCGCCACCTGTGTTGCTACCATGAACTTAGCAAGTAGCCCTCGGCAACAGCGGCGTAGCGTGAGTTGTCAGCACCCGGGGCAACGCAAGTAATTTGCGCCCCCTAACCCGGGGCAAGGCAAGTAATTTGTGCCCCCCCTAACCCCTAACCTACGAGTTGCCACTGGCGCTGCCGCCCAAACGACACTGCTTGCCTGGAGGAGGAGGGGGGCAGAGAGGCGAGGAAAATGCAACGGCCCAGCAGCTGCAGCAGCACCGGCGGAGGCGGGGCTGTGAGGAGGGGCTGCTTGGCGCGTCCTCCGCGGCGAGCGCTGAGAGCCGCTGCCTGCCGGGCGCCTTCAGCCCAGACGCGCGCACAGCTCGTCGGTTCCGCAAGACATGTGGCTCCGCTACAGCCTGCGCCCGAGGCTCTTCGGCGACTCCGGAGGCAGCGAGCGCGCCCCCCCAGATGTTGCGCCCGGTGCGGCCGGCCCCCCTGGCACCCCCCACGCTACGCCACTGCTCGGCAAACCAACTCTCTTCTTCCTCAGTCTACCCACTCCCCCATAGGCAATATGATGACAATACTAATCACTTAATTGATAGGGTTGTTGTTGTCATTGTCAGGGTTACATGGTGTGGCAAGTATGCAAAAAGGCTGAGTATTGTGACATCTGTAGTAAGCTGACTTACTAAGGCAGCATTAACCAATGTGCTGCAGATATTGTGTATTCCAGTGACCACCCTCCCAGTCAGTATGGGCTATGGTCAGGGATTATGGGAGTTGGAGTCCACAAGATCTGGCTACACTTGCTCAAAGGGAATTCCCCTTGATGCAACAACCAAGTATAAAATGCAGTATTTGCACAAGCCCTACTGTGCCAGCAGTTAAATTAGAATCTCACTGCAGCGCCTACAACTCAAAATCTTGTTGCAGCAGTGGTAGTTATCCAGCCATCTGCCTTATTGGCCCTAGCAGGCAAGCAGTCTACACATTGCATATCTCTCCCCCCCCCATTAAAAGCAAAGGTATAACGTTCAACGGGTGCTGAGATGATGGAGCAGAAATGTTCGACAGCTCTTTTAAAAATAACATCCAAAAAAACCCACAAACCCCTCCACCACCCTCCTATCAAATTGCTGTAGAGAAATGTTTGGCCAAATGTGGCTTGAGGATATTCTAAATATCACACAACTGAGTAGTTCAGGTAAATGGGAGAGCTGTTTACATAGGGTTAAGCTGACCTGAGGTTATATGGGGGACGTGCTGAGGCCCCAATAACAGGGCTTGGGATAATATATCCCGTTATTTGATCAGCCACTTTTAACAGCAAACAAAAATAATTTATGTTAGTGTAGCTACTTCCCTCGTATTCCCTAGTAACTTTATCTTGTCATTACGGCAACAATTCCCACTTCACTCCTATGCTTTCTGATAGTTCAGCGAGGTACCCAGAGGCTTTCAGTCAGCATTTGCTGACTGGTACTTTCGCCAATACATTAGGTGATTGCTTTCAGCTTCATCTCTTGTTTTTATAGGAACCAGCCAGCCTTCAATCTAAGCTCATTCCAAATGCAGTGTTTTTATGGTCTATGTACACACCGCTATTCCTCATCTGAGTACATCCAGTTTGTCTTCACAGAAAGAGGAGACTGGTCAACTTTTGTAAAGTTCAAACCTGACAGCCAGGAGCTCCTGAAGATTATAATTTGCTCTGGCACTGATCTACCTTCTCTTGACAATTCACTTAGCCAATATGACTCATCTTTGCTTCAGCAAAGGCACAAGGGTACTGGATAATTTCCAGCACCGCAGCGTAGTAGGGAGAGCAGCAGAGTCTAGATTTATACCTCTTGCTGATCCATGAGGCTCACAAGTTGACCTTCCATGGATGGGACTAGTCAGCAACGGTCAGCCTAGAACCACTTTGCAGGGTTGTTGTGAGGCTAAAAAAGAGAAATTCCGATACCCACTGCCCTAAGCTCTTTGCAAAAAGAGTTGTCTGCAAACGTGGTTCATGCATCTTTACAAAGATTAAAGGAAGCACTGCATGGCACAAATCCAGGCTTGCCTTTGAAGGCATTAGGACTAAAGTAAAAAAAATGGTAAAGGAACCCTGGACAGTTAAGTCCAGTCAAAGGTGACTATGGGGTTGTGGTACTCATCTCGCTTTCAGGCCAAGGGAGCCAACATTTGTCCACAGACAGCTTTCTGGGTCACGTGGCCAGCATGACTAAGCTGCCTCTGGTGCAGTGGAACACCGTGACGTAAGCCAGAACACATGGAAATGCTGTTTACCTTCCTGCCACAACGGTACCTATTTATCTACTTGCGCTGGTGTGCTTTCGAACTGCTAGGTTGGCAGGATCTAGGACAGAGCAATGGGAGCTCACCCCGTCGCAGGGATTCAAACCGCTGTCCTTTCGATTGGCAAGCCCAAGAGGCTCAGTGGTTTAGACCACAGCGCCACACGTGTCCCTTTACTTTTACCGTTAAGACTATCAGTATTCTGTCACGACCCTCCACCCCACAACCCAGGGTTAGATGTGCTGTCTCATTGCTGACAATTAAGATCTGCTTATCTCTCTCCTAATTGACTCCATGTCTTTCAGGCATTCTGGACACCTGTGAAGGCTACTCCTGCCAAGAGCTGGGTTTAGGTCAAAAAGGCAGCAGAAGGCCAGATAACATCCATTTGCTAGGAGAACCAGGGACTCATCATAGCTGATAAGTGCTCTGCTGGTTGGCTCTTGTCTGATTGATCCCAACTATAGCAGTATATAGCAGTATATAGCAGCTCACACTCTGACCTTCTTGATCTGCCACATGCACACAGCATGCCATTTGTATACCCACTGTCCCTGGTTGCCTGGAAATCTGTTATCACTTGTGCTGTGATGCAATCATCCCCTGCCAGTAAGGAACAGGAAGTGATGTCGCACAGCCCCTTTAAAATGAGTTTGGCAAAAGGTGGTGAGCCTAAGGTGGAATCTGCACACATATAAAAAAAAAAGACTGTGAAAATGCTTTTTTTAAAAAGCCAATTTGAAAAATATATGGAATTTGCCATAGCTCACCATCGCCATCTAGTGTCACTTTGTTATAATGCACTTCACAACACACTTAAAATGTTTTCTTTGCAGCAGTATAGCTGAGTCCTCCATTATGACCATTCTCAGCAATCATTTGATGGCATGAGCTCACTTGGCTTCGTTGTGAAAACTGCAGCACACGCGCCCAGACGTATATAGCAAGAGATGTGTTGTCGAGATTGCATTCTGCAAATCAAATCATCTCGTGGCTACAGTTTTGTTCTTACCTTCAAAATGGCTTCTCCTTCTTTTAAAAGAAAAAACAACAACAGTAATAACGATAAGCAACGGCAAGCATGAAATCTGCCAGATAAAAATATTTACAAGGCAGGAGACACCCTCAGCTCTCTTTTGCCCAGAAGCCTCCAACCCAGCAACGATCATTTACCTCTGATCTAGTGGCACGGATCCAGTTCAAAATTAAAATGGGCTGGATGGCCACATAGAGCAGGAGATAATCTGAAGCCGCCATTTTAGTAAATTAGATTGTGGACCTCTCTGCCTGCACGCCTCTCATCTGCAGATAAATGATGCCAGATGGAATTGTAATAACTCCCATTGTTGTGGAATGGCTCTATTAGATTCGGAAAAGAGCTCTTTGAGAGAACTGCTTAGTCTAGGTGCCTATCTTGGTTTCAAATCCTGTTTTGAGTTTCCAGAAGTATTTTTGATGTTTCTTATTATTGCTATTGTCCTTGTTGATTATTATGAAAATTATCATTATTGTTTCTTTCTGAATGCCACGGCGAGCCATGTACCTGGGTTTGGGATTTTTTTCCAGCAGAGAACAGATCCAATCATCAGTCCAACAGGAACTCAGTTATAAACACAGAAGAACAACGGCGATCCGATTTAGCACATCTGCAAAAAAGTCCTGTCTGTTAGCAATATACGTCCTTAAAGAAAAAGCAGAAAGAAGCAGGGACTCTTCTGCCGGAGGGGTGCTGGCACATCAGTCAATCCATTAAGCAAGTAAATAAAAGCAACAACTGAAGAATAAATCATTTCTGAATTTCACAAGCAAATATTTCTGATACATAAATTACGGCGACTGAATGACTCATGAGCAGTTTTGGAGGCTGCAGTGTGCGTTCAAAGATGTGTGTGTGTGTGTGTGTGTGTGTGTGTGTGTGTGTGTGTGCAAACAACAGCACTAACTGTGGAACATCCATCTTTCTTTGATCCCCAAATCTCTCCCCCACTCTTCCTCATTTGCACTCTATTGGGGGTGGGCCCTGCAGTACATTTCCTCCAGCTCCGAGGGCTGGGCATAACAGCTGCCTCCACAGCTGATGCCACTCTAAACTCCCTGGGTTTGCTTCACTAACCTAAAAAGCACACAATGGCACACAACGCCGTGCCTTAAGCGGAGTGCCAAGGTTTCCTGGTGCCGTGAGCCACAGTGACATTACCCACAGACATAATAGGCATATAAAATTGGGCCTGATGAATAATTCATCTCCAGGGTGGCACAAAACAAAGAGAGATTATGATTGTTGGCTGATCGCACCAACGCTATACAGCGTGAGCCGGTCTGCATCGATCTGTTTCAGTTCCTGGCTGTACTCATTAGCAGACAGGAAGTAATGCTCGGAGCTAATAGTTCTGTTTTTTTTCTTCCAGAGGTGGGGCAGGGAAGGCTATATTCTCCAGGCAGAGGACGGGACTGTCTTTAGCGCCGTTCCAACTGACTCCATCTTGAGCGGTCAGGCTTCATAATCAAGTAGCAAAGGGGTCTGAGCACATAAATGCTCAGACGAAATCTTTTCATTTAAACAAATACCATAGCCTCCAACATCTCTGATGAAAATAGGGACGTCCTATTCTATTATTACAGTGAAATCTCAGCTGTCAAATGTGATCCTTTCCGGAAGACCGTTCGACTTCCGAAACGTTCGACTTCTGAGGCGCATTTGAAAATAGAAGCAATTACTTCTGGGTTTTCGGCGTTTGGGTTCTGAAATATTCGGCTTCCGAAACACTCAAAAACTGAGGTTCTACTTTATCTATATCTATCTATCTATCTATCTATCTATCTATCTATCTATCTATCTATTTCTGTATACCCCACCCATCTGACTGGGTTGCCACAGCCACTCTGGGTGGTTTACAGCATATATAAAAACATAATAAAACATTAGACATTAAAAAAACCCTTCCCTATACAGGGCCTTCAGGTGCCACCTTGGATCGGGGATAACTCCATGCCCATCAACATTTCTCCGATGAAAATAAGGATGTCCTAAGAAAAAGCGGGACATTCTGGGATCAAATCCGAAACTGGGACGGCTTCTGTAACTGGGACGGCTTCTGGGACTGTCTCTGGAAATAGGGACACTTGGAGGGTCTGTGTATGTTGGTTTTTTGAAAATAATTTTTTATTAAGTTTACATTTTAATATTCAACACATTTATCATATGAGAGAAATACAATAAAACAGAACTCCCCCCACCCCTTAACTCCCCCCAACTTCCCCTTCTGGTTCATTAACTATTTGCTGCTTCTGCTTAATTTTTGTCTTATTTCCCATCTTTTAACTAAGTGCTCTTCAAATTACCTCTTGCATTTAATTGTTTGAGGGTCTGTGTAAGTTTACCTTACATCCACACAGGGGAAAGGCATGCTCACAGCGCACCTTCATGTGTAACATATACATTTACAGCATGCATGCATTACATTTGTACATGTACATGAGAAACATTTTATGCGTGCAAATAAAGAGCTTGCTGTGTACAAAGGTCCTAGAAGCCTTGCCTCTGAGGAAATCCAGTGAAGATAGCTTTTCCACAACTGCAAATACCGTATTTTTCGCTCCATAGGGCGCACCGGACCATAGGGCACACCTAGTTTTTTTTTGGGGGGGGGGAATAAAGAAAAAGAAATTATTTCCCCCCACAGCCAAAGAGCAAAGAAGGCAAGACAGCGAGCTGGATCCATCCCGCTGGCTGTCTTGGCTTCCTCTTTAGCCACACGCAACCTCTCCAGCCGGGAGAGGCTGCATGCGGCTTTGTTTTCCCCCGACCCTAGCCCCCAGAACAGGTCCAGGATTGCACGCAACCTCGCCGCCGCTCCCGGAGCTTGCAGGGCTGGGGGCAGGGGAAGCCCAAGCTCCCCCCAACCCCAGCCCCCAGAACAGGCTGCTATCCGCAAGACTTCTGAGCCCGGCGGGAACTCCCGCCATGCTCCGAAGGCTTGCGGATAGCTGCCTGAAGCCCGGGGAGTGCAGCGGGAGTTGGCGCTGCGCTCCCCGGGCTTCAGGCTTCAGGCTGCTATCTGCAAGCCTTCGGAGCACAGGGGGGACTCCCGCCATACTCCAAAGGCTTGCGGATAGCTGCCTGAAGCCTGGAGAGCGAGAGGAGTCAGTGCGCACCAACCCCTCTCACTCTCCAGGCTTCAGCGAAAGCCTGTATTTGCTCCATAGGATGCACACACATTTCCCCTTCATTTTTGGAGGCGTAAAGGTGCGTCCTAGAGAGCAAAAAATACGGTAATGTATTCACAGCACTTTGGTATTTCATATTAAGTAATTCACAGTAATTTTCAAGGCACTTGAATAGCTCAGTGGGTTAGAGCATGGTGCTGATAATGCCAAGGTTGCAAGTTCAATCCCCGTATGGGGCAGCTGTGTATTCCTGAATTGCAGGGGTTGGACTAGATGATCCTCAGGGTCCCTCCGAACCATGTAAATGACCTTTTCCACAAAGACATAGTTTTTATTAGAAAATCAAATCACACCAAATATTCCAAGTTGCAAAAAGAATCCCAGGAATGCTGAGCCTTATCTTGAGGTTGTGGGGTAGGAAATCCTTGATATCTCAGAATGTTTCCTTCTTACCCTGCCATTAATGCCAGTGTATCTGGTATTTCCGAGTAAGTTTTAATTGCAGTCGGTTGACATCCTGTTCAAGATGCTTGCTAACAAAATGGCATTGGGAAAAAAACAAACTGAACATCGTGCCAAAGCATTAGAATATGAGAACTGATGCTTTGGTGAATAGGGCCCTAAATGTTTTAGTAACACTTAAATACCCACTAATTTAAACACAAGTTAAATTGGCAATCAAAACACCCCCAACTGTTTTGAGCTGTCATCCTATTTATGTAAAAGAGCTTCAAGGCTTAGTATTAGCCCTGCTAAGCAGTGACACGAGGATGGAACCAGTGGTGCATGTTCACGGCTTCTTCTTCTTCTTTCCGAATATGCCATGAGTAAATGCAATCAAGCTTTAATCATTATTTTTGTTTTAAAATATGCATCCCTATTTCCCCGAAAACAAGCGCTGGAGGAGACAGCATTCCCCACAGCTTCTCCTCAACTTTGATTTGATTTGCACCTCTCAGCTCATCCTTCTTTGTTGCCAAATTTTAATTAGTAGACCTTCTTCGGTTTGCTGCTGATGGAAGTTTTTTCTTCTTCTTCCTCTTCTTCATATCTGACATCATCTCTGGCTTTAAAAAAACACCAAGCCAGGGATTCAAGGTTCAGAGAATTGGGTGAGAAGATCTTCACACTACTATTAACTGTGTTTGTGAGGTCTTAAGGCATGGGTAGGCAAACTAAGGCCCAGGGGTCAGATCCAGCCCAATTGCCTTCTAAATCTGGCCCGTGGACGGTCCCGAAATCAGTGTGCTTTTACATGAGTAGAATGTGTCCTTTTACAGTGGTACCTTGGGTTACGTTACCTTTGGGTAACGTAATTTCGAGTTACGAACGCGACAAACCTGGAAGTGTATACTTTGGGGTTTCACCACATGTACATGTGCAGAAGCGCTCTATTGTGCCATGCGCAAGCGCAGAAGCGGCACCTCTGGATACAGACTTTTCGGGGTAGGTACAGACCCCCGGGATGAATTAAGTTCGTATCCGGAGAGTCCACTGTATTTAAAATGCATCTCTGGATTATTTGTGGGTCCCACCTGGTGTTTTTACATGAGTAGAATGTGTGCTTTTATTTAAAATGCATTGTGGGGCATAGGAATTTGTTCATTATTTTTTTTCAAAATATAGTCCGCCCCCCCCATGAGGTCTGAGGGACAGTGGACCAGCCCCCTGCTGAAGAAGTTTATTGACCCCAGTCTTAAGGTAACCATAGTCAGCAGAGACTGGTTCAGTAGCGCAACCAGGGTTCAGTCCTGCCAACTGAAATGGCATATCCTCTGACATTTCTCTGATGAAAATAGGGACTTCCTATTCCATCAACAACATCATGTGATTATTTCTATCCCACCTATCTGACTGGGTTACCCCAGCCACTCTGGACAGCTTACGACACATATAAAAAAATAATACAACATTAAACATTTTAATTTTTTTTTAAAAAAACCTTCCCTATATTGTTAGCCGCTTTGAGACTCCTTAGGGTAGTGATAAAGCGGGATATCAAATACAAACTCTTCTTCTTCTATACAGGGCTGCCTTCAGATGTCTTCTAAAGATTGTATAGTTATATAGATTGCATCGCTGTAAGATGCTCAGAGCTACTCCTTTTTTAAGTTGAAAAAAGGAAAACCTGCAACCACCTCATAAGGTGAAATGACAACCCAGAACATTTCAGATAAATTTATTTCCCTATCCGTTCAGTTATTTGAGGTTTTGTCTCACATGGAAGAGGATGTGCATTCAATTCCCCTAACGGCGTCTGCATCAACCTGGAGATCGCAGCTACAGAGATAAGAAAAGAAGAGTGATATTGTTGTCTGGAGTGGTCACTTCCTTGTTCGTAGGGAGAATCCATTCTCAGTGGAGCCCAGCGACGGAAAGGCAGAGCTGTACTGAGGCAGCACTGGGTGTTGAAATTTTGCGCCTCTTAACAATTTTGTGCCAGGGGCAACTGCCCCTAGGCAGCCTCATGCCACACCACACCACTGCACAGCACAGCACCCCAAATCATCATCATCATCACCATCATTTATTTATACCCTGCCCATCTGGCTGGGTTTCCCCAGCCACTTTGGGCAGCTCCCAACAGAACAGTAAAAACATGATTAAACATTAAAAACTTCCCTAAACAGGGCTGCCTTCAGATGTCTTCTAAAAGTCAGATAGTTGTTTCTTTCCTTAACATCTGATGGGAGAGTGTTGCACAGGGCGGGCGCCACTACCAAATAGGCCCTCTGCCTGGTTCCCTGCAACCTCACTTCTCGCAATGAGGGAACTCCCAGAAGGCCCTCGGAGTTGGACATCAGTGTCCGGGCTGAACGATGGGTGGAGACTCTCCTTCAGGTATAGTGGGCCACGGCTGTTTAGGGCTTTAAAGGTCCCACTCTGTCCCTATTTTCTGAAGATTGTTGGATGATATGGTTTCCCCTCCCCTGCCCACATACATATACAGACCATAGCCACCAAGCAGTGTACTTTCATACAAATTTCATTGTGTTTTGCGTCTAAAAAATGAATTAGCAAACAGAGCAGCAGGGCTGTGTGTCTCCATCTTACCTAAATACAAGACACAAGGAGAAAGTGATGAGAGAGAAGAGACAAATATGGGAAGCACGGGGTACAGTATTTGTTTGTGAGAGACTGGGTTTGAATAGTTTTTTGAAAGAATTATATGGGTTTGTACTTCGGCCACCTACCTGGGAAGGAAAGGTGGGGATGCTTTTATCGCATAAGTAATATAGGGTGATTCATTGTACTTTTCACACTAAAGCTATACACTTAAATACAGTGGTACCTTGGTTCTCAAATGCCTTGGTTCCCAAACGCCGAAAACCCGGAAGTAAGTGTTCCGGTTTTTGAACGTTTTTCGGAAGCTGAACGTCCAATGTGGCTGTCGGCTATTGTTTCCAGGGCATTTGCACCAATCAGAAGTTGTGCCTTGGTTTTCGAACATTTTGGAAGTCAAACAGACTTCTGGAATGGATTAAGTTTGCCGCTTTTGTTTTTGCTATTTATTTTGCGTTTTTGTTTGTGAGGCATTTTTGGTTAATTTGTTTTTGTGACTGTGTGGAACCCAGTTCAGCTACTGATTGTGTGATTGTGGAAATGGATAAAAGCCCCCCATCCAAACAATGACTATCATCAGTGCAGGTAAGAAAAAAATAAATAAATAATTTTTTACCATCTACAATACTTTCTTATTTATTTTATAGTACAGTGCATTGATTATTGCTTTAATTTTATGGAACAATGGTCTCATTAGATAGTAAAATTCATGTTAAATTGCTGTTTTAGGGGTTGTTTTTAAATGTCTGAAATGGATTAATCCGTTTGGCATTACTTTCTATGGGAAAGCGCAGCTTGGTTTTGGAACAGTTTGGTTTTGGAACAGACTTCCGGAACACATATAGTTTGAGAACAAAGGTACCACTGTAGTTGCTTATTCTGTGTCAAAAATAGCACTCCCACACTTTAGTCCAGAATTCCGTTTTATACTTTCTGTGGACAAAATTGGTTTCTTCCATAGTTGTCGGGTATAAGAGGATTGCACTGTTATTAACTTCCAGCTCAACAGAATGAGATAATGCTACTTAGCTTTCTCCAATCACAAAGCCCCAGCAATTTAAGGGAGGGTGTTTAGAAGATGCAATCCAGGTATGTATTTTTAAAACACAATTAAAATATGTTTACTCCTTAGCAGCCCTAGGCACAAAGTGGCATCCCTGCAGCTGCAAAAGCAAATTTTAGGTTTACACTTACACATCCCCACCCAGTCAAATGAAAATTACTTCAGTGCTTATCTTATAATTACCGAGCTTAATGTTGTTTGTATTGTTTAAAACCATCCATGAATAATTGATTATTATTTTTTACCTCTAAACCTGCAGACAGAACAGCAAATATTGTTTCTTTTCAAAAGATACTCTTGTTAATAATAGATTGCGGGCACAAACACAAAGGCCAAAAGAATGGATACGTTTCTTACGTTAACACATCGTTCTCTGAGTTGTACAGCAAATTATGGAACACACAGCTAAATGTACTGTCATTTTTATTTTCTTCATTTTCTTCCAGCTGAGGCTTCCAAAAAACTAAAGTGCTCTTGTATTATGAAAATTATTAGTCTGGAACGTAAAGGATATCAGTGAATTTGGGTAGAAATGGAAATGGGACGAGAAATTGCCGATGTTTGCGTACTCGTCCCGTTTCCAGAATGGAAACGTATCCAGCGAATATGATCAGTATGGGCTGTTATTTTTGGTCCACAAAATGATACTTACTGGTAATTGATTACTCCCCACTTTGCATTGCATTTTCTTTGCACTGAAATGAATGGGGTAGTATAATGCAATGACAAAATAATTAATACTACAATTCATTACATAATCATTGAACATCGCTAAAAGTAACATCAGACCATTTCCAAAACAGGGCGGGATCAGTTGCTATGATTTGCTCCTGGTCCTCCATGGTCATTGTTTATGATATTTATAAAAAATATTCATAGACCAGCTAGGAAATAGTTTTGGGGTTTTTTAAAGAAGAACTTTCCCCTCTTTCTGTCTTAGTTTTGTCGCTCTCTTAGGCAGCAGATATCAGGATTTCTTTCTTAAATTGAAATAAATAAATACAAGGAAATAACTGGTGTGGCCTAACCTTTAATGTTTGCACTAGAAATATGATGCAAACGTAGACATGACTTCATTGCCAGTATGCTCTTACACTTTTTGACAGTGAACTGATAAAGCAACACATGAGGTTTAAGACTTAGCTGAAGATGCAAGTTTCTTGTTTTTAATAGAAAGACTGACAGGAAAATTGTAATGGATCTCCCTGTTGGAGCTTATTTCTCAAATATCTCTCTCTCTCACACACACAAAATCACCATAAGAATTGCTATAAATGAGTGATGTTGTCATCCCAAACGTATTACAGTTTTACTTCTATAACTGAAATATACTCAGAGTCACAAAGTGATTTCATGCTCTTTATTGCAGCTAGTCAGAACAGTGAATGAGTTTCCCCCAAAACCACTGGCTTTATATACATTATTTACACAACAGGTCCCATGTGATTGGCTGGTTCTGCTTCCCTCCTGGAGCCTAATTGGGCTGCCTAAACAACAACAACAAAATCTATTTGAACTGAAAGGTTCCTGCTTACAATAGAATGGATTCTTTAGTTTGCCTTTTGGAAAAAGGTATTGGCTTTTTCCTGCAAGCACAAACAATTTCCCCGTATGCTGGTGTACCTGTATGTAGCCATGTGACCCTGTCACAGCTTGGGTGTCAGTTGTGCCTATCTTTATTGCAATTGCTGCTTTCCCAACGATCAGTTACAGTATATTACCAGGGCCAGTATATCCAGCAGGGGTGTAGGGACAGCGTAAACAAGGCGACACTTATTCCAACCACCGAAGACTGAGGACACCTCAGTTTTGTGTCTTGTTGGGTGTTTTGATAAGATGCAGAGGGCTGTCCCGGTAGGCTGCAAAAGAGTTTAATTGCAGATTTATTTGTAGAAACCTGGTAGACGTTCACAGTATATATAATCTGTTATGACCCATCTGCTTCGCAAGTATAATTTTGGAAATTACATTTTAAAACCTTAAGTTTAAAATGTAATTAATAAGCTCAGTATGTGTGAAACCCTAAATAGTTATGTTGCCCTTGGTTGACTCGTTTTCTGTTCTTCATTGTCGTCTTTACAGTTTTTCTCCTTGTATTTGCAAAAGAAGAAGATTTAATGAAGAAATAAACAAGACTGTCATTCTGCCTCCTTGCAAAGTCATGGAAAACTAGAGATCACTCTTTAATTATTGCTGTATTACCTGGCATGTGTGCCCTTCCCTTGCCCAGCAGATGGCATAAAGGCTGCCTATAAGGAACAGGCAGAGCTGAAGAGGGAATTGAAGATTGGGGACTTTACTGAGGTGGCACAAAAATGACGCAAAAAACAGTCACATGCCTCAGAGCTGCCGCTGCAATCCAATCTGAGGCCCCCATGCCATAGCTGCTTTTACTGTATTTTTCCATGTATAACATGACCCAATGTATAAGGTAAAGGTAAAGGGACCCCTGACCATTAAGTCCAGTCGTGACCGACTCTGGGGTTGCGGCGCTCATTTCGCTTTACTGGCCGAGGGAACCGGCGTACAGCTTCCAGGTCACGTGGCCAGCATGACTAAGCCGCTTCTGGCGAACCAGAGCAGCACACGGAAATGCCGTTTACCTTCCCGCTGGAGCGGTACCTATTTATCTACTTGTACTTTGATGTGATTTTGAACTGCTAGGTTGGCAAGAGCAGGGACCGAGCAACGGGAGCTCACCCCATCACAGGGATTTGAACTGCCAACCTTCTGATCGGCAAGTCCTAGGCTCTGTGGTTTAACCCACAGCACCATCCGCATCCCTGACCCAATGTATAAGATGACCCCTATTTTTTTGAGAGCCCTCAACAGTTATTGAGCTTCTTTTGTAAGTTTGCTGAGCTGTTGAGCAGCTTTTTGATGATCCCCCGCTCTGGCTGACAGAACTCGTGCCATAATACACCGCATATCGGCACTCACTAAATACTCTTCCTGAGCTGGGAAGAGCAGGTAAGCAGCCAGCCCTCCGACATTTCCCTGCTACCACCACAGCACCAGCCCTTGCTTCCTTAGCATATTAACCCATGTATAAGACAACTCTCAATTTATCACACACACAAAAAATTCAGAAAAAAGTCATCTTATACATGGAGAAATACGGTGAGTGGAAAGTAAATCATTGAAACTTCTGCAAGTTTTTCACATTTGGTTTGTATCCAGTGAAGTCACCCCACTGCTGCCTCTCTCAAACCCTCCAAGTGTCCCTATTTTCCAGGGACAGTCCAGGATTTATGGAAGCTGTCCCAGTTTCTGATTTGATCCCGAAATGTCTCTCTTTTCCTGAGGACGTCCCTATTTTCATGAGTGAAAAGTTGGAGGGTATGGAATAGGACAATCCTATTTTCATCAGAGAAATGTTGGAGGGTATACGCTCCCTGAAAACCCCCAAAATCTGTTCTGAGAGTCCTCCACACACCCTCTGGAGCAGATTGGTTGGCAGGGGACCCACGGAGAGAGGAGATGGAGAAGAAGCTCTGTGGTTGCACAGGCAGGAATCCTTGCACAAACAGGATGACTTCGTTGGATAAAAACACTGATCTCTTTTTAAACAGAGATGCTTGAGGAATTGGATCATTGCAAATTCCACTACAGACTGACCTGAGCTGTGCCTCTCAGACTAATGAGTGGCTAAGAATTGAGTGATTCATTGGTTTTTTTGCACTTCCCAAATGTGCTGACACTGTTGTCAGTTCAATTTTTAAAAAAGAAGAAGTTAAAATGCCTATTTTGAGAGAAAACATTATTGTTATTTTCTTCTGCACTAGGTGCGGATTATGGGGAAGAAAAGTAGGAATCCTTCAAATCAGATGCAAGCCAGATATAAGGTTTGGGGAAGGGATGGATTTTAAACACACCTTTCCTCTGCAACAACTTTTTAAGGAAACCCTCCCACCTCCCTATTTTATTACTCAGGAGAATTGAGTCAGTATCATTAATGCAGATTTCAGATCTCACTTCAAACAACTCACACATTCTTATTTTGTCACCCATTAGGTCTCACCTATGCAACTTGCCCTTTCATGTCTGATGTCTTGAGAAACAGAATCAGGATTTTGACTCTCATTATTATTATCATTTACTGAATTTATATACCGCCCTATACCCAGGAGGTCTCTATTACCATTAACCTCTTGACTGCTTCATACCCTCCAACATTTCTCACATGAATATAGGGATGTCCTATTTAATAATAATAATAATAATAATAATAATAATAATAATAATAATGGTGGTAATAATAATAGCTCACCCATCTGATTGGGTTGCCTCTCTGGGCACCTTCAACATATATAAAAACATAAAAAACTTCCCTATACAGGGCTGCCTTCAGATGTCTTCGAAAGGTTGTATTGTTATATAGATTGGCTCGGGGGGTCACATAACTCCACACCCTCCAACTTTTCTGTGATGGAAATAGGGAAGTCCTGAGGAAAAGAGGGACATTCTGGGATCAAATCTGAAAACAGGACGGCTTCTGTAAATCCAGGACCGTCCTTGGAAAATTGGGACACTTGGAAGGTCTGGCTGCTTGGATAGTTTTGCCATCCTTGCTTTCCCATGAGAGGTGGTGGACTCTCCTTCCTTGGCAGAGGTTGGATGGCTTCTAAGTAGAGGTTAGATGGCCATCTGTCCTGGATGCTTTAGCTGAGATTCCAGCATTGCAGGGCGGCTGGACTAGATGATCCTTGGGGTTCCCTCACAACTCTAAGATTCTCTGATTCTATGATTCTAGGGTATGATTGGGCATCAGTGACATGTCCCTGCATGGTCAGGGGAAAAACAATGCTGTCCAGGGTTGTAAAGATTGTGGAGAGAATAACTGGGTGCCCTCTTCCCACCTTCAATCAAATCTATGCTTCCAGGTGTCATAAGAAAGCTGCAGAGATATTGCAGGATAGTGCACACCCCGGAAATTATCTCTTTCAGTTTCTGCCTTCTGGAAGAAGGTACAGGGTTATATAGACTAGGACTAGTTGCCTGAGAAACAGTTTCTATCCAAATGTGATTTTGAATGCAGTGTAAGGTAGTCTCTATGGGAGTATATTGTATTTAATTATGGGGTATCAGAGTTTTTAGGGGGCTAAACAGGCTGGGATAGCAGGGATAGCAGGCTTGTTGGTTTTGAATGTCTGGTGTAGATTTTTTCAATTTTGTTGTTCTGTATGGGAAAATGACAACAAAGATTATCGTATCGTATCTGAGCACCATTGGTGAAGCAAAGGAAGCATGGTCCTGATTGTGTGCTTGGATGGGGAAACAGTCAAGAACTTCATACAAGAACAGAAAATGACAAACATTTCTCTTTTTTTAAGCAGATGATCAGATGATCGGCTCTTGCGGTATCTTGAACCTGTGGTTCCTGGCGCTGCTGTGCTCTGGCTCCAAAGAGTCTCCAAAGCTGGAATGTGATCTCTGCAAGCGAAAGCGGCACAATCCCCCAAGATTGCATTTTTCCACGTTTTCTAGGCCATTTGCACAAAAATCACCTGCAGTTTCCATTTCACTTAAGTAGCTTTAAGTAGGGCCCCGTTTCCTTTGTATGTCGGCTTGATCTTTCTCCTATTGAAAAAAATCAAAGGAAAATTGGTCATTTGACTTGAATCCGAGAAGGAACCGCATGTCTCTTGCTTACAGAAATTCAACTAACTCTTGAATTTTTTTTGCATCTTACAGAGGAGATTCTGATCCCTGTGCTTAAAAAATAGGGCCAGTTTCTGATAGCTGTTTCTAAGGAAAACACAGACAAAAATTCTGAGTTACACAAGGCCGTTGAGTAAATTCACAGTTCTGTCTTTTCAGCTTTTCACTCTCCTTCTCTGTCTCTCCACACGCACACACACACATACATATACAGACACTAGAAAGTTCAAGGGGATTATTATGGTGCAAGGTTTTTGTTCTGGTTGCTGGGGGATGGCAAGCTATGGTGAGGTAAATATCCCACAGTTGTATTGCACTCGCAGATCATTAGTGTTAAAACACTGAGCTGTAACACCATTATCAATCTTCCTCTGCTTACTGTTGGTCTTCACCCCAGTAAAGTTTAAAAATTAAATATAAAAAAGAGTCCACTGAGAACCTCCGCATCAATCCTCCAGAGAGATGTAATCTATGCATAACAATGCTTAAATCAGCATGACATTTACAACACATATTAAGTGGTTTGTTATTTATTTCAAGACTTTAATTGGCACAATATATTAGCAGCATTGTCGCAATAGTCCCACTTAACGGCTTCTTTTCCCAGCTTGTAAGAGTCGCCCTACCCCTCTATTCCCATTTTCATTACCCTTTAACCCAAATGAATTGTTAAAAACAATTTTTGCTTCAAAAGCTATCCACAGATAGGAAAGCAATTCTGCTTTGTTGAATGTGGACTAGCTCCCTCTGACTTTTTACCGAGCCTGTTAATATGGGGTTTTTCCGGGTGTGTCCCCCCCCCCGGAAACCCATCCCCCTCCCTCAAATTCCTGCTCTCATTTCCCACCCTCCTTGACAAACCTCTGACTTTTCTACTTTTGTTGCTGGTAAGAAGGGGAAAAAACTCATTAAAATATTATGAAGCATGCAGAATAATTATACATGGCAAGCTCTGTCAATGAATAACATCTGCAGAAATGTGTATGTATATTTATATCACAGTAAATTTGAACCCGACCATTTTTATATTTATTTTTTGCTTTGCTCCATTTTTTAAATAAAAAAATCCTTTGTCTGAAGCAATGCACAAGGAAAATTTTTAAACCGCAGAGGCTACAGTACAGCCATTGTTCCTGAGCTGGATCTGCAGCCATCCTGCGCCAAACATCATTATCCCATTGTTTAGATCCTGGTTCACAATGAGGCTGAGTCTCATGTCTGTTCAGTGTTTTCCTTTTCCTCCACCCACCCCCCCCATTTAAATTTTTATCATGATAGCTTTTCACAAGACTGGCAAAGCTATAATGTAGTCACTGTGTTGCGAACATGGTCTGAAACAGTGTTGGGGTGGAGTGGGGTGGAGGGTAGAGGGAGAGGAACCTAAAAGAAAAGCCTGAACAGGGCCGGCCCTACCATTAACCAGAGTGAGGAAGCCACCTCCTTAGGCAGCTTATCTGGAGAGTCAGATAACTTCAGTAAATTGTTAAGAAATTAAATTAATTATTATTGCATTTTCACTGTCATGGAAGGGAGAGGCACTTGTAGGATTTTCTGCTTCAGGTGCCAAAAAAAAATGGCCAGCCATGGGTGCTATGTATTTTGATTTGCGGGGGTGAGATTTACTGTTCTGCCTCAGGCAGCAAAATGTCTTGAGCCAGCTCTGGCAGAAAACATTTGACAAGAGAGACCTTCTAAGACAATGGTACTCCGTTTTCCATCTCTTTTGGTAGGTGAGTACATGGGGACAACTGTGTCACAACAGCTTCAGAATGTTTTCCGGATCTCCACCTTATCTCATCATTTAGGAAAGTGGGGGGAAGCAGAGCTTTTCATATTTAAGCTGCTGCTGATTTTAAAGGTGTACCTCTTCTCAGAAATAGATCTCATAACAGCTTATCACCGTAACTGCAACGTAATTTGGTGGGAGGGAGGGCATATTTGGCAACTTTTCAGGGGGCTGAAAGGAGGTGAAACTGCACAGCAGCAATGTCCTCACCCAAGGGACATTCAGGAGGTAACCCCCCACTCCAAAAGAACAAACATGCATATATTCAGGCAGTATCCCCTGACAACTGAAAATCTGCTTTTGTGAGCTGCAGGTGAATGTTTTTCCAAGTGAACTTTAATAAATATTTCCCTAGATAAAGCAGCATTTTTCAAAAGGCATTGAGAACAACCAAACTGTGCAGCTGTCTTTCTGTCTGAGCTTTTCACAGCACTGCTGGCTGCTCCATTAACTTTTTTTTATTAGGGTTTTTTTTTAAAAAAATAGACTTCTTTATCCAAGTAGCAGTGATGCTATCATGCAACCAATCACATTTTGGTTACGAGGTGACAAAACAGAGGGCAAATGAAACCAATTCAGAGTGAGTGCAGTGGCCTCGACTGATTCAAAAATAATTCCACCAACGCCTTTACTCTGAATAAGCTACGTGATACCATGAGCCACATCCAGCTCCAAATGGCTGCACAATGATGGCACTGTTTGTAGGAAGAAAGCGGCTAAATTTAAAATAAAAAATGGAGATGCAGCAGTTTCTGATCAGGACAACAAAAAGCAGTGAAGCAATGCAAAACATGCCTGCTTTCAGTGGATCTAGTTTCAAGAAACATTACATATGCCTCAAAGCCCCCTTTTTGCACTGAATAATATTGCTCCATGACTACTCACCACAGAACTGGTTTTATACCAGGTTAATGGCAATGGCTTTCTCCAAAGAATCCAAAGTTTGGTGAGGGTGCTGATTATTTTGTTAGAAATCCTAGCTATCTCCTAGAACTACTGTTCCTGGGGCAGAGATAATGCTTTTAAAATCATATTAAGTCTGTAATAAGACATATTGCATGATCCAGAACTCCGCACTGAGCAAGTTTCCACACTGACTACTTCGCCTGTTTGAGATGATTCTTTCATATGTTACATCTGACTTTCAGTACTCCTCTGGTTACTCATTTGTTTAAAAATCAGAGTTAACGAAAACATTCCCGTTTATAACACAGCTTCTTTTGCTGAAGAAAGAAGGTAGCAGATCTAGAGAGGAAGAACACAACTTCAGAGAGAAAGTTAATAACGCTGTGTGAGAGACAGTACCAAGGCGATGCAAAGAAGATATTTTAACATGTACTGTATGCAATGCATGTGGACATGTGTTGAACAGCAGGAGCCATACATATAGAGGATGTCCCCCTCTCCTGCTCCTGCTATTGCATTATGCAAACGAAACCAGGATTCAGGTAATGTTGTGGCTGCAGTTTTCACAACATTGAGGTCCTTCCTGGCCTGTGTTTGTTCGTTCTCTCTCTCTGTCTCGCTCCCTCTTTCTTTCTCCCTCTCACACTACTCAAGAGCTGCAATGCAAACTGTTTGCCAAGAATCTGACATACATCTACCCTCTCATTTTAAAGCTGCCTGCTTTTGTGTGTGTGTGTATGTGTGTGTGTGTGTGTGTGTGTGTGTTTGGGTGGTTTTTTTTTTTTTTTGTTCTTATAAATAAAACCCAGCTTGAAAACAATTTGGAGCCTAGGACAACCGATAAAAGCTACAGTGCACAATTCTGGTTTATGCCTTTCGCTCTCGTATGTTTTTCTTTCCATTGTAGCAAATGCTATCCTTTGGGAACCCTCTTGGAGACTGGACCATTCCCAGATTTTCCTCCTTTGTCTGCCAGTTGTTTGTAGCTCTAAACCATTTTGCTCGACGATTGCTACCATACGCATTTTACTTTTTTATATGTATAAAAAAAGCTTAATTAAGTGAAACGGGAAAACGTCCCAGTAATCTCCCCGTATCCTTCACCTCCACAATGGTCACATGTCTCCAATCAATGCAGTTTGAGCAGTTACTTAAATGTGGGGAGCGTAGGGGAGAAGGCATTAGCCGTTATTCCTTCTGATATTTTTAGAAGTGAACCTTGAATCTCTGACTTAAGTGTTTTGGTATGTTTCCAGCCAAGCCCAGATTACAAACCGTTGTTCCAAAACTCCCGTCACCCAGTTTTCTCAAAGATCACCGCCGCAATCCCCCTTGCTTGATTTTCATTTGGACAGCCCAAACCGACCCCTTCAGTTCTCGATTATTCCAAGTATGATTATTAAGAACAGATATTTCCACCACACACACACATGGCGTATTGCAGAAAGGAAGGCTATACTGTATTTTAGAAAAAGAAAGAAAGAAAGAAAGAAAGAAAGAAAGAAAGAAAGAAAGAAAGAAAGAAAGAAAGAAAATAACTATTTTTTTAAAAGATGTTACCATTCTGAGGATAGCTGTAAGCTATCAATTTACAACCTGATTCAGTTAACATATGTCCCTTTTTGTGGAGACTTTCGCTCAGAGAATTGTAGGGCGGGGAGATTTGTTTACAGGGAGGAATCTCCCTACTTGAAGATGTGCTATTCTAAGCAAGAGGAGCTTCACACACACACCAAATTCCCACACTGGAACAGATAATTGGATCGGGGTGCAAGCACACCATTTACAAAGAGCTGAATGCATGCCCGAAAAAGAGGCATGTGTATAGTCTTTGCAGATCCCAGAAGAGCAGACTGGTTTGGCTCTTCAGCTGTAGGAGCTGCTGTGGCAAAAACTGCAGATGTGCACATGTGGTTCTCTTTTATGCTCTCATCCAGCTCTTTTGGATTAAGGCCCAGCATCATCTCCCTCTGTCTGCAAAACGTCTACATGTGAACAACAGAGAACATCCCCTCCCCTCTCCCTTGCATTGCCGTCTGATGATGTGCCAGTAATGATGAGCACAGCCTCGCAAAGATTCAAGGATCTAAACACAAAAATTTCTTCTTACTACTGCCATCTTTCTACATCCCCTGAACTGGCCCCCACAAGGAGGGATAGGGGAGGAAGCCACCCTACTCAGATTCCAAAGCAGGTTTACCTGATCTGTTCTGGGTAGATCAGGACCTGGAGCAGATCAACGGTCTACTTCAGAAGCTGCAATCTGGTCATTTCCTGTTCCCCTCCTTTCCCTCTTAGCCTTTAAAAACAGGGCAGCATCCAGTCATAGTCTGAGTGGCTAGTGTGTGGGGCTCCTTACCCCACACCAATATCTACATGGCGAAAGGAGAAGCAGGAGCAAATTTCATGCTTTGACACTTTGGGTTGAGGGAAAGATTTGGGAGAGGGAGAGTTGGCTGGCAGTGAATGCGTATGTTTCCCTGCTGTGGCAGCCATTTTGTGATGGTGCTCACAACACTCTCTAACTACTAAACATGCCCATGAGGCTCCAAATGTTTAGGAACCCTGGAAACAGGCTGGACACAGATATAGTGCAAATACGGAGCTCCCATGATCTTCAGCCATGTTCCAAGTCTGCCTTCACAATGGAACTAGCAGATGAACACCAGAGACCTTCAGTTGTGCTTTTTCCATGCTCACCACCTTCTCTACTGCCAACTACTGTCATCTCCTCCTTCACTCCCATGGATAAATTCTTTTTTTGGATACCCTTTTGGATACTTTAGCTATGTGTTACATTAAACCCCTGTGAGCAGACTACATAACCATATTCCAGAATACCAAACAGGGTTTTAATAAATCACGTTTTATACCTAATGTCTCATCAGCCATTGAACACTTCTTCCCCAAACAACAGTCAAGCTAAGTGGTGATAGTTAAGCATACTATATTTTAGATAGGTGCCATTATCCTTTCTGTATTTCTTCTTCTGTCAGCAATCATTTCAGAAAACCATTTCCCCCCCACTGGTCAAGATTTATGGGACACCTAAAGTACAGTCCTCAGCCTTGATCGGCAAAGCAGCACATAGCCAAATTCCACCTCCTAAAGAGTAACTTTTTGAAAAAACAAATTCTTTTGTCTGAATGTGTGAGAGACAGACAGAGAACGAGAGTCAATGGCTAAGCAGGAATATGTTACTCACCATATACAAGAATCTGAATCTTTTAAGTCCTAATGTAATCTCACTGAAATTATCATCTGCGCAGAACCCCAACATTCTACTTAGAAGTATTTGTTTACATTTTCTTTATTTCTTTAATGTTTACCTGCTGATACCTAGAAAAACACATTTCGTTGTTATTTAAGCAGTAGTGTAGCGTGGGTTGCAGGCGTCCAGGGCAGGGTAAGCGTTGTGCCTCCCAGTGGACTGGGCAGCTGGCATGGGGACGTGCATGGAGCCCTTGCAGAGGGTGAACGGAGCCCATATCCAACAGGTTCCTCGCCTGCAGTTTCCACCCACCTGTCCACTAGACCAGCATTTCCCAACCTTGGGCCTCCAGCTGTTTTTGGACTACAACTCCCATAATCCTCAGCTAGCAAGACCAGTGGTCAGGGATGATGGGAATTGTAGTTCGAAAACAGCTGGAGGCCCAAGGTTGGGAAACACGGCACTAGACCAACCCACCTACTGCTGTGCCTCAGGTGCCAGGGTTCCATATGTGTCGTGGGGGGGGGGGGATTGGTTGTGCCTCCTCAGAAATGTGTGTCTGGGGTCAATGTTCCCTCCCACTCTGCCTCTGTATTCAGCCAGCTGATATGGCTGAACAACCAAGTCAATTGAATGTTCTATAGCTATACCAATCTAAATAGGGGAGGGCAGCAGGATTAGGGTTAGTTGCTATTATTGCACATCCTGCTGAACCATTTCCCCAAAGGCACCTTGAGAAAAAGAACCTGTCTAGTGAGGAAGACGAGCAGCATCCTACCCTTGAGGCACAGCCTAGACACATAGCTATGTGGAAAATGCTCAGTAGGCGTGGCCAAACTCTCTAGGGTAACCCATTCATGGCGGCCTCCAGCTAGGGATAGGTAACAAAAACCAGATCTCCTAGTGTTCCCTAGCTGGGAGTGGAAAAAGAAATGGAAGGCAAGAGGATAAAAATAGTGGCAGCCGACAAGGATGGGCAAGATTGACAGGCTGTTGTCCTTGTGTGACTGTTCCATTATTAAGGGTGGTTCAGAGCTTTGCAGACACATTGTGAGCTCTGCTTTTATCATCTCTCTCTCTCTTAAAACTGTTGTAGGGGAAGAGAACCAACGGTTCTGTGTCACTGTAAAATCCAACTGCCTTATTTCAGCATTAGATCTCCTGAGCAACAGCCTCTTTGGCGTCTTTGTGGTGCTTCAGGACTATTTATTTAAAGATGCAGCTCAGCAGATAAACCTTTAAAAGTTCGAAAATAACTTGAGTGTGTGGGATCCAAGGAATTACAGGAAACCAATTGTGTGAACGATCTGGTTAGAAGCAGAGGCAAGAGGGAAGCGAAACACATCTATTTTTACTCTATTTTCTGTTTCCGTTTTAAAGCACTGCATTTCAAAAATACAATGTCCAGAACACATGTTTGCCAGCTTGGAAGGAATGTTGAATGAAAGCCCAGTTAGGAACTTCCATAAACCCCAAGCAAAGTGAATGGCCAAGGTATCCCCGGTCTAATGAGAGCAGTGGGACAAATGGAGTCATGTAGTTTGTACACTTTGTGCCTGGGTGTTGTTCTTGCAGGCTGGGAATGCTTGCAGATGAAGATGCATTCTTATAAGAATGAGGTTTAAGAAAATAATCCACTTGACACCACTGCTTCAGTCGTATTCTGCTGGGCTGCAACCCAAATTATAATTGCACACAATTAAGGAAAGCTGTATGCTATGAATTCACTTAGCTGTCCTAATGGTTATATCATCTGCAGAGCTGCAAAAGGTCCCTTCTGCAAAACACAGAAGTCATCTGCAAAAACTGAAGCCTGCATTCTGATCTACAAATACCTATGAAACTCCCCTTGCAGTTTTGCTTTTCTCTAGACCAGATCAACATCTCCTCTAAAAAAGAAAAAAGCATCAGAAGGGTATAGGAAACAGTGCGGCTCTGAATACAAAGTGCACTTAAGCTCTGTGAAATCAATGGCCATGCAATGCAATCCTATGTATCTTTATTCAGAACTAAGATTAGGTGTGTGCAACAATTCTTGCCAGGTAAGTGCACATGGGATCGTGGCCTTCAGCATACATTCCTCTTTGATGTATTCTTGCCAAACTATAACATATGTACTTCTTTATTTCCATGAAAGCTTGGCAAACAAACAAAAGAATCCCTGACCAATATGCTTATGCTTCTTTTGTTAATCCTTACAATGTGTAACATACAGTCTAAATAGTCTGCTGATATAATGTCTATTGTTGTTCTCTCACCACAGGTAACATTTACTCAACGTGGAGCCAATTTGCACATTTTAGTTGTTGTGTTATTAATATAACTGGCATATTATTAAGCAGCAGAATAGCAAGCCAGAGTCAGCATAAATGTTGCAAATATTCAGGAAGTGTTAACCTGAAATTGTTGCTCTCAAACACACTAAGATTCTGGAGTAAAGGTAAAAGGTAAAGGGACCATTAGGTCCAGTCGTGGCCAACTCTGGGGTTGCAGCGCTCATCTCGCTTTATTGGCCGAGGGAGCCAGCGTACAGCTTCCGGGTCATGTTGCCACCATGACTAAGCCACTTCTGGCAAACAGAGCAGCATACGGAAACACTGTTTACCTTCCCGCCGGAGCGGTACCTATTTATCTACTTGTACTTTTGACGGGCTTTCAAACTGCTAGGTTGGCAGGAGCAGGGAACGAGCAACAGGAGCTCACCCCGTCACGGGGATTCGAACCGCCAACCTTCTGATCAGCAAGTCCTAGGCTCTGTGGTTTAACCCACAGTGCCACCCACGTCCCTCTAAGATTCTGGAGTAGGTTTGCCATATTTCAAAAAGTGAAAATCTGGAAGTTGTCAAGCTTTTCTTGGCAAAATCACAAAAAAGGCAAAAACTACACTGTTGGCAACCCTATTCTGGAGGGCGCAGCAGTCTCCATTTCCCAAAGATTTTTACAGTCTGAACTTCCTATTAGCTATGAAGGCCCAAGAGAGAGTCATCTCCTTCATCTTATGAGCAATTGAGGGAAAGGAAAAGAGCAGGGGGTTTCCCAAGCAGACTGAGGTTGCATTGCTGTGACTTAGAGTGTGATCTTTGAGCCAGGAAGGCCGTGCACATGCTATATCTATAAAGCACATTCAGAGCACATGCACACCAAGAATATGCTTTGAATGTGCTTTAAATTATATATTGTGTACAGTGGTACCTTGGTTCTCAAATGCCTTGGTACTCAAACAACTTGGAACGCAAACACTGCAAACCCAGAAGTAAGTGTTTCGGTGTGTGAACATTTTTCAGAAGCCAAATGTGCTCTGCTTTGAGTGTTATGCTTCCAATTTGAGTGTTACGCTGAGGTCTGTCTGTTTTTGCTATTTATTTTGCATTTTTGTGACTCTCTTGGTTTTTTGTGGCTGTGTGGAACCCAGTTACTGGTTACTGGTTCAGCTACTGGTTGAGTAATTGATTGATTGATTGATTATGTGACTGCAGTACATTGTTTATTACTTTCATTTTATGGATCAGTGGTCTTGTTAGATAGTAAAATTCATGTTAAATTTCTGTTTTAGGGGTTGTTTTTAAAAATCTCGAATGGATTAATCCATTTTGCATTACTTTCTATGGGAAAGCTCACCTTGGTTTTGGAACGCCTTGGTTTTGGAACTGACTTCCGGAACGTATTAAGTTTGAGAACCAAGGTACCACTGTATATGGTCCAAGCTTTTGGTTCAAATCCCACCTCAGCCATGAATTCATAAGGTGGCCTAATGTAAAAGTTGTATGGTTACTTATCTGCTTGCCTCGGGGGGTTGGGTAACCCCAGCCCCTCCAACATTTCTCCAATGAAAATAGGGACATTCCGGGATCAAATCAGAAACCGGGGTGGCTTCTGTAAATCCATGACTGTCTCTGGAAAACAGGGGCACTTGGAGGATCTGTCAGCCTCAAACCACCATCTGTAACACAGGGATAATATACGTGAAGAGTTTCAAATGCCTGAAATGTACTATAAGAATGCAATACAGTGGTACCTCAGGTTACAGACGCTTCAGGTTACAGATGTTTCAGGTTACAGACTCTGCTAACCCAGAAATAGTACCTTGGGTTAAGAACTTTGCTTCAGGATGAGAACAGAAATCGTGCTCTGGTGGTGCGGCAGCAGCTAGAGGCCCCATTAGCTAAAGTGGTACCTCAGGTTAAGAACAGTTTCAGGTTAAGAACGGACCTCCAGAACGAATTAAGTTCTTAACCCAAGGTACTACTGTATACTATTGCTCTACATCTAGGCAAATATTCCAGACCAGGTCTGTAAAGTGTTTAAGCATCTGCATAACTTTAGGAAGCCGAACTTTAAATCAAAAGAACTGCTGCACATTATTAAAAACCCACCTTTAAAAATGGTTTGCAAATCATGCAGAGCATTCCAGGCTCTTCCACATCCATTCCTGAAGCTCTGCCGTGCACAATGGATTTCACAATGGGGAGATGCAGGCCTGTCATCCGGTTTGAGGAGCTAAATCACTGTTTGCCATAGGAGAAACTCAGCCGTTGTATGCAATTTGTTCATTTCCCACATCAAAACCATGTCACAGTGAGTCAGCTCCCCACAGTCAAAGGGAAGTGAAGGGAAAGTGGATAATGTTGGCATGATGCACTGAGCCACCACATCAGATCTGTTGAAAGAAAGAAAGGGGGGGGGGACCGGGAAAAGGGAAAGTGATAGCCAGCTGACACTGCTGGAAAGAGTCATTCCTTCCAGGGGCCGTACATCTGGAATCCGCAGCTGCCAAGTTCACAGTGACTGACTGGTTCTAATCCTGGAGCAATCAGCGGTGAAGCAAGAGCTGCCACACAGCCCAGCCGATGACATTTAAAAGATACGAGCAAGGCTGTTTACTGCTGTGTTATGAATGCTGCAATCTGGCATGGAACTGTGCACATGTGGGATTGCACCTGTGAGTTTGTGTGTCTGTGTGTCTTTTTGTAGTGCAGGATTTGCTGTAAGAAACTTAAAGCTGTGCACACTGGTGTAATTTTGGGCAAAGCCACATGGCTAACAATATGGTCCTTGCACTCCTTATCTTGAAAGATTTGTGAGAAGGCACCTGACTGCCGCTCCAGAATGATATTCTGCTCAGTTCCTGTAATCAATAAAGTTGTGGCCTAATTTGACCCATTAACTTGAATTATTGCGTCCAGTGTCTTTATTTCTATGGGGGGGGGAGGCGGGAACTCGCCATGCAACTTATTAGCAACGCACTGCTATTAAGAGCCAGTGTGGCATACTGGTTAGAGAGTTGGACTAAGACCTGGGAGAGCAGGGTTCAAATCCCAGTTCAGCCCTGAAGTCCACTGAGTGACCTTGGGCCTCTCAGCCTAGCCTACCTCAAAGTGTTGTTGTGAGGATCAAATGAAGAGGGGGGGGAAGGATGAATGCCATGTTGGAGAAAAGTGGGATATCATCATCATCATCAAGGACATAAGAAATCAGCACATCACATCTTAACTGACTAATCTTTCAGAAGAGATTGCAAGGATACATCATCAGTTGCAGGAAATGTTTTATCTGCTACATAGAAGGAGGGTAATATTACTCAAAATTCAAACTGGCCCAGTTGGGAAGTTGTTGTCTCCCAAAAAAGGTCAACAACTTTTGTGTCCAGATTTTTACTTCTTGAAATATGGCGATCCTAATATATCCTGATCACAGGAGTGATTCTTTGGGGGAAATTGGGAAAAAATGTCTCAGCTGACCTAGCCACAAAACAGAGAAGCAGATCATCTTAAGTGTGAAGGACTGGGAAATCTGACATTGGTGGGGAAAGCAGGAGGAAAGCAGCACAGAGACTTTAAAAGCAGCAGAGCATAATCAAAGCAACCGGAGAAGAAAATGATATAAGCAACGATTATTTCACTGCTGGGACTTTGGGGGTGGCTGCCAACCACGGTTCCAAAGAAAACATGGAAGTGTAAACAAGACCTCATCTAATCAGATGTGCGGGTAAATCTGCATTATTATTTACGTAGCCTCACATAGTTTTAGAACAACACGGAGCTGAATATTTTTGCATAACGGTTTAGACCAACTTGAGCAAGAACACTTTTGAGGCTGCAGTCCTGTTTACACTTTCCTTGGGAGTACGTCCTATTGAACACAGTGCAATGTAAACATGCATAGAACTGCACTCCGTGAAATTATTGGGGAAGTGTTATTTGGAAATCCTCTGCTTTTATATTGTAATTGAATTCCATCTATTTTATTCTTCAGTGTTTCAGTGTTAGCGTGTTCTCCAAGAATCTAAATTGACAAACATCAGGCGGCGGGTGGACGGATAGTGTTCAGTGGCCGGATCGCCTTTGAGTAGGGAAGGGGATGAGATTTAATTCTGTTTACATTTGAAAGCGAGTGTTGTGGGAGGCCCATCTCTCAGTCCCACCACCTTCACAGGCATGCTTGGTAGGGATGAAGGAAAGGGTCTTACTGACTGAGACTGAGAGGAGATATGATAGCCATCTTCAAATATCTCAAGAGCTGTCACGTGTAGCATTCGTACAGAGCCCCTGGTCGTCTCACGGACTATTGACCCGTACACCACTAATCCACTGCCACCAACCAGGTCCTCCCTGGAAAATCACTTAGTCTCAGTCAGGTTCTCAAGTTAAAAAAGAAGAGTGTAGTTTATTGCGGACACAAACAAATTTTAACTGCGTTCCAAACATTGTTACTCTTTACCTTCTTAGTTTTATTTTATCCTGTCTCTATCTCTTCTACCTCCCCTCACTCAAGAACCAACTGCACTAACTGTCTCTCTATTTCCAACTGCCTGCCAACTGCTTTTCCAACTGCCTTTCCCCACCAATTAACCCACTCAAACAAACCAACTACCCACTCAAACCTCGGGCTAAGCCCTTTTACAAACAGGTAGGTTCTGCCTCCGGCTTTCCTATTGGTCTACATTTTAACTCTTTCTCTCCCCCCTGTACAGACATTTTCAAATGAACGGGTAAACGCCACAACAGAGAAGATGCAGAAAGCTTCTTTTCTCTTGCTCTGGAGGGTAAGACCCAAACTGATGGCTTCAAATTGCAGGAGAGGAAATTCTGACTAAACATCAGGTAGAACATTTTGACAGCAAGAGCTATTCAACAGTGAAACAGACTCCCATGAAAAGTTGTGGACTCTCCTTCCTTGGCAGTTTTAAAGCAGAGATTGGATGGCCATCTGTCATGGATGTTTTAGATGATATTCCTGCGTTGCATGGGGTGGACTAGATGACCCTTGGGGGTCCCTTCCAACTCTACAACTCGATGAATCTATGAAACGCAGCCATCCTTTGAAATCTGCACTTCATTGAAATTTGCAATGCCAAGTAATGTGCACAAAAATGCACATACTGGCGAAAATAACTTTAAAATTCATTGCATTGGGGAATATTTCTTTGCAAAAGTTTTCAGTATTAGGTGGAATTGCATTTAAAAATATCTATCCGGAGAAATTTGCACTAAAATGCTGATGAATTTTCACGAGAATGTAAAAAGAAAAGAAAAATCCCCAAAACTGGTGTGGAAATGTGAAGTGAATTCAAGATTTGGAAAATGAAAACTGGAGAGAAACTGAAATTGACAGACTCGCCTACCCCCTCCCTCTGAGGTCATGCCCCAAGATAAGTGTTCAGGAATAACAGGAGAACTGTGAACCACAAAACACCACAGCATTCAAAACATTTGCATCTGCCTTTTGCATGCTTTTCTTTTTAAGATACCTTCTCCCCCTCCCCTTTCAAATATGTGGAGCCAACAGCTGCTTTTGATCAAAGCAGTACTTCGACACCACAGACCTGGGGAGCTCCTTCCCCCGGCAAAGCAACATGGAAGAAACACAGCACATTCTTCTCTCATGATTTCCTTCCTTCCTTCAGAATCTATTGGTGTGACCGATTTAAGATCATCAAGAATAGGCAGACCTTCTTCCTCCAGCTTAACTCTACACTTTCCCCTTACAACGTCTGATTCATTTTAATGGAAGGTAAGCTGAAATGTGCAGCAAATGGGCGTTCCATGGTATGCACACCTTCAAAATGTTCATGATCTTCCCATGGGACTAGTGATGAGCCTTTGGTCTGATTCTACAAGGCTCTATTTATGTTCTTGCCAGAGTCCAGATCAGGCCTGTGCAGTGGGAATGGGGCAGCCAGGTACATTTGCCCCAGACCTCAGAGGGCAAAACTGGCCAGGTGGGGGCAGGATCTAGCTGTTTTGTTTTTGTTTGTTTTTGGTTTGGTTTGGTTTGGTTTTGGTTTTAGTTTAGTTTAGTTTACAGCGGTACCTTGGTTCTCAAAATTAATGCGTTCCGGAAGTCCATTCCAAAACCAAAGCGTTCCAAAACCAAGGCAGGCTTTCCCATAGAAACTAATGCAAAATGGATTAATCTGTTCCAGACTTTCAAAAACAGCCCCTAAAACAGAAATGTAACATGAATTTTACTTTCCAACAAGACCATTGATCCATAAAATGAAAGCAATAAACTATGTACTGTACTATAAAATCAATAAAACAGTATTGTTGATTTAAAAAATTGAAAATGTGATTTCCCCCCTCCTTACCAGCACTGATGATAGTTGTTGTTTGGATGGGGGGGGGTCGGGGTGCTCTTCCAGAATGACAATCGGTGACTCCTTTCCTGCCATTGCTTCCCTTGCTTCCGAAGCGTGGCACTCAAACAGGAAGAGGAACACTCTCCAATCGGAAGCGGGGGACTAAAAACAAAACATGTTCGGCTTCCAAAAAAAAGTTCGCAAACCAGAACACTCACTTCTGGGTTTGCAGCGTTCGGGTTCCAAGTTGTTCAAGAACTAAGCTGTTCAAAAACCAAGGTACCACTGTATAACTTTATTCTAACTCCTGCCCAGGCCTCAGACAAGCTCTGCATGGACTTGGTCCAGATCCTGTAATTTGGAGGACTCACACCTGATGGCCAATCAGATTCACAGAAATACTGGAATGAATTACTTCGATGGGGATATAAGGGAAAACACTGCATAGACTTCCCGGGCTCACATTCTTCTCATTGTCATTCTGCATTTGTTTTGTCCTGCCTTTCCAAATTGTAAATTATTTCCAGTGAAGGCCTGACCTGAGCAAAACCAGAATGACATAAGCAAAACTTTTGCTCTGAGTCAGTATGAAGCTTTATGATTATGCTTGCAGGTAACAAAAACATAGAGGTGGGTGGAACATTATTTCTCAGTCAGGTAGCTGGCAAATTGGAATTTGAACTAAATTAAGAAAAGCCACACAGAGTTGGCAGAGTTTGGGAAGAGCAAAGATACAGTGAGGGATAGACCAAGAGAACAAAGGGGTATTTTAAGAAAGGAGGTTAAAAATAATGGCTTCATCTCTTCTTTGAGGGTAACTTCATCTTTCACCCACATGGTGCAGGTATCACACCATGTAGCTAAAAAGAATGATGCAAAAATTAGCAAAGAGTTCCACGAGGTCATCAGACAAGTGTAGGGAATGGAGGATTCTAGCATGAGGAGAGAATGGAGAGTTACAGAGGGGGGTGGGAAGTGACAGGACACAGAATAAAATCGACTCCAGTTCCGTCAACTGAAGAGGAGTTTTTCAAGAACTTCTCCCTCGACAACAGACTTCAGGATGGTCGACTTGCTCTATGGCGAAGCTTTGTCCTGGACTGACCATAAAAGATTCAAGACTCACTTTTGCCTGAATCTTTGCTGAAAGAGTAATTTTGGTTTCAGTAAGCCACTTTTCATCAGTAATTATACCCCTGTTGATGCATGCTAGGATTGTGGACATGTGCATGGCTCCGATCTGGTGGAACACTCTGTCACAAGAGACCAGGGCCCTGCGGGACTTGACATCTTTCCGCAAGGCCTGCAAGACAGAGCTGTTCCACCAGGCCTTTGGCCAGGGCACAGCCTGACTCCCTCCCTCGGCAATCTTCGCGGAGCTCTGGCCCAATGGTTGCCAGTGGCCTGAATTAATTAATTTTACAATGAATGATTTTAGAGTGTTGTTTATGTTATACTTTTATACTGTTTTATTGTTGTTAGCCGCCCTGAGCCCGGCTTCGGCTGGGGAGGGCGGGATATAAATAAAATTTATTATTATTATTATTATTATTATTATTATTATTATTATTATTATTATTTGTACTCAATAAAACGGAGTTGTAGCTTTCCCCCTTTTTCGGTCTGGATTACTGTTCCTGATTAAAAGGCCTGCAGAACCCTGTAAATGAGGGTTCATCAGTTTGGTACCTGCAGGTACACATGTGCCCGCAGAGGCCTTCTTTGGTATGCCAGGGTCCCCTCGCCATGCTGAAATTCAGCCTTATGAAAGCATTGTACTGCAGCCAATAATATAGGCAGAATAATATAGGCTGCAGCTTTCATGCTTTAAAATGGAAAGCGTAATGCTGGTGGTCAACAAAAGAGGTTCAAAGACTCTCTCAAGGCAAATCTAAAAAAATGTAGTATAAACACCGAGAACTGGGAAACACTGGCCTGCAAGCGCTATGATTGGAGAACAGCCTTTACCAAAGGTGTCATGGGTTTTGAAGACACTCAAACTCAGGACAAAAGGGAGAAACATGCTAACAGGAAAACACACTTGGCAAACCCTCACTATGATCTACGTGCATACAGCTTGAACACATAGAGACTCATTCAGACATTATGCTGCGAACATACAATGCAGCAGGAATAATTTCACTCCCCTGTATATGCATCTCTGAAAAGTTCTGTTGTGGCATCCATATGTCAACATTTTCAAAAAAAGGTCACCAATTTAGGAAAAGCAATAATTCTTTGTGAGTATAAATCTCCTCTGTCCTGTCAAAGATAATTTCCTTGGGCTGTTTTAGACAGCAGAAAAGCACCTTCCATTTCAAGTGCGCACACATTAATATATGTACATTTAAAAAGTAGCTTGACTATTTATACAAGTAAATCCATCTCACGCGATGCTTTGAGCAATTTAGATTGAAAGATTTGTCTGAAAAAGGTCTTGTGTATTTGAATGCTAATTAGTAACTAGTCAGAGAGGAAAAATTGCTTCTCTGGCTGTCAGAAGAGTTCTCTAAAGTCAGCATTTTTAAGGACATAGCCTCTGCTTCTTCTATGCCTTCAGCACGTGTTTGGCCCAGTTAGTGAAGCCTTTCTCCTCCAGGCGAAACTGTTTGCTGCATGTTTCACTTAAGTGATGCTGATATCACACACCCTGTTCCTTCTCAATTTGGGCCTTAATTGGAAAGGTAATAATAATAACCTACGCTCCAAGGGGGAGGGGGGGCAAGGTGAGAGATCTATCTTTAAATAATTCCTCTGGGAAGTTTTATGTGTAACTTTCCACTCCTTAAAGGCAAGCACTACAGTTCAAACACATGAGAAAGATGAGCTGCAAACACCCGCAATATGTAACATATTCAAAACATCTAGTGCATATGGCTTGCGAAGCGATAACAAGTGCTATAACCCCAGATACCCATGGCAATTATTTGAAGGGTGCATCGCCACATCAACCCCATTCATTCATCCTGTTTCCTTTACCTGTAGTCTCAGGATGTCTTCAAAAAGTGGTTGCACACGCAATTCTATGGCTCCATTTGTAGAAATCATGGCACACAATTTCATGGCACAGTCAAAAGGCTGATGCAGTCAGGAGGAACTAGGCATTTTTGGCTGTGTTGCTGCCCTGGAAAACAGCCTGCACGCCTCATTTCTCTCTAGGAACACACCACAAAGCAACGAACAGCCATTATATCCTGAATTTCCCAGGCTTCCACTTCACATCATTGCTTGTAGCTTACAGGTGTAGAAAAACTTAGACAAAGAAGATAAAGTTCCCACCAGAGAAGAATGGCAGATGAAGTTAATGAACAATGCTGAAATGGCTAAAATGACCGGAAGAGTCAGAATTCAGGAAGACCCAAATTTTAACAAGGAATGGGAAAAAATTATAACTTACCTTAAAAGACCATTCTAAACAGTTAAAATTGTTAGTAGGGTAGATTAAGACTAAATTTTGGACACAATGGAGATATAAAAGATTTGGATCATCATAAAAGATGCAGGAGGAAATGATTAATAATAGGACCCACAAAGGAGAGGATGGAAATCCAGGAGATTCCTTGGAATCTTGTTTTTTTTGTTTTTTTTTACAATTTATGTTTGATAGATCTCTGTAAAAATTTAATCTGAAAAACCAAATAGATAAATTTAAAAAGAAAAAGAAAAACTTAGACACTATTATGACATGCATAACTTATTTTATACTACATATTATTTAAAAAAAATTATTTTCTTACCTTTATTTTCCATCATAAAACCCAGGGGAGTGTATTTGTGTTTCCCAGATGATCACCCAGCTGGGCAGCGGCCACACCCAGACCCGCTGAGCTTCAGCAAGGGAGATGCAAGGCTAGTTTTGCCCCGTTATCATGCAAACAACTGGATCAATTGTATCCGTTTTATTGCTAAACATTGAATGAGTATGCGGCATGCAGCAGATCAGCAGGATCGCTCCTACCATGGAACCTTCCCTTCCGGGGTAGGGAGAATCCCAAAGCTGTGCAAATGGGCAAGTCAACTTTAGATTATTAGCCTTAGCCTCAACAAACACTTCATAGCCAATCTATTATCTCCACTGGGTCTCCCTCTACTCACCCCCCACTTGTTTTAGCAGTATTTAAAGTTAATGAGCTTTTTCAATTTAAGCATCAGATAGTTAGCCTTTGGATAACATTTAGAGGAGCCTGGGTGTATCTAATTATGTTGGGTGAATTCTTAAGAGGTTCGGCGTCTATTTCATTCAAGAGGCACATTTTAAGTCGCAGGCACGTACTGGACGCCATTCCAGAATGAATGCAAATCACCCTTGTGAAAACAACATTGCCGGTAGGTCTGAGAGTTCAAGGAATGACTGCACTAACAAACACCTTTGAGAGTATGTCTAACTCCAGCTATTCAAGCTGGCAGGAAAGCTGATGTTGCCATTAAGTCTAAACGGAGGGAAGGAAAAGCTGACAGGACAAACTTAAAGGACACCACCTAAGCAGGGCAAAACATGCCTGAATAGAATATTGAAAAAAGTCTCACTTGCTTTAGTTATAAAGCAAGGCACAGATACTGAAACCAATTAGAGGATTAAAACGGAAAGACGTGTTGGTGTGTTGTTGTTTTTACAAGAGTGCTGGATGAAGAATCAAAAGATCGGCTTTCAAACTCTTGGCTTTGCCACAAACTACTTGAGTGAGTCAAACTAGTGTCACTGTTTTCTCTGTGTGTCTCATATCCCCTTTGCAAAAGATGATATTTCGCTTTTCCACAGTGATGGTGTTAGCAGAGTTGCATTAATTCTTGGGCTATAAAGCAGGTTGACAAATAAACCCATAGTTCAAATCCAAACATTTTGGACCAGAAAAAAAGGAAAACTTGGAATGTGTGTCATATAGGGACCAGTATAACGAGAAGCCTTTCAGATGATCCTTCAAGTAATTGTGATCACATTATTAAGTACCAACTTCCATAGAGAAGGCACTAAAACATTTCTATCAATCAGAATCATAGCCCTCGACTGCTATACCTTTGCTGAAGTGCTCCCTTCCCCTTCCAAAGCAGTCATTTCTGCTTAGAAAGTCATTACAAAATATGCTGCAACACTTCCTCTTATGAGTTAGCCTCTTCTCATATCCCGAATTTTCAGAAAACTAGCCACTGGAGCAGTCTTTCTCAACCTGTGGGTCCCCGGATGTTGTTGAACTACAACTCCCATCATCCCTAGCTAGCAAGGCCAGAGCTCAGGGATGATGGGAGTTGTAGTCCAACAACATCTGGGGACCCACAGGTTGAGAACCACTGTGACTATTGTGTGTTTGCTGGTGTGCTGCAGTGGCAGTGAATATGGTCTTTCCAGATGTTGTGGACCACAACTCCCATCATTCATGACTACTAGCAATGCTGGCTTCACATCTGGAGGTCTCCACATTGGCTAGTCCTGTAGTAGGAACTTCACATTACATTTAATCAAGAAAGAAGGTGGTGGTAAAAATAGTTTTTGTTTGCTTGTGTTGTTGTTTACAACATGGTCAGTTCTTAACTCTCCCAAGCTCCCATTGGGGAATGCTTATACAAATAAATAAGAAATAAATAGTTTAACAAGGTGCTGGATAGACAAGTTGAATGCATAGAAAACAAAACATTTGAGAGATGTATAGAAGACTCTGAGACCTTTGTGAATATTTGTAAAAGGTATATCCTATTATGGGACCAGCTTGGAGGGTTAAATGGAAAATGTCTGTGATCTTTTGCAATGACTAGCATTCTACATTTGGGAGGTTTCTGCTCTGATTTCTGAGTTCAGAGGTTGGAAGATGCTCAGCACATTCTCAGTCATAGAACAATTTTGCAAACCATATCATAGTACAACATCATAGCACAACAGCACAACCTTCGCAACAATTAACAGTCCACTTAATCACACTGCCACAAATTTCCAGTTTTCACAGGAAGCATATGATACCCAGAACAAAATGTTCCCGTTTCCATTCAAGAACATGACTTTCCTTGGAAAAGGAGGCAAATTATTATGCCGTAGACCAAACAACAAGCGTGTTTTTCTTAGGAAGTAATACACTATTTTCTCGGGAACATAAAATAATTCCTGAGTCAGAGTGGGAGTTTTCCTCCTGTGAAATGTGCCTTGGATTTGAAATGAAGCATTTTGTAAGTAAGTAAATAAATAAATAAATAAATAAATAAATAAAATCTTATGGGAGCCACAAAAATGTTGAGCAAATGTTTTCCACGCATCTCCAACCAGCATGTAGACCGAATTCCCCCTTTCACTTTAATGTTACCCTACCGACCCCCATTTATATAACCCACACGTCTGCATGTTTTCATGCCATGAGTAGCTGGAAATTTTATTTCCCCATCATTCCCCTAGTTTGCACAAGGCATGTTTTAGATAGCAACGAATGGAAGTGATTGTTCCTGTGACTGAACATTAGCATAAAGTAATTCAGTTATGCACTGCATTTGTACTGAGTTTATTAATATACATCGTTGCAATGGGATGCAGTGAGGCAGATCAACAGTTTAAGGCTGGTAAGATGTATCCAGACCACCAAGTCTGTCTTCCCAGGCCAAAGGCTTTTACAGCAACCAAGTCACATAGCTGTACAACGAGATAATGGGGAGAGGTTTTTTTCTGTGGGGAGCATCTTGGTGAGTTGAATTTGGCCCATGGACCTTTCATTGTCAACACTTGATGAAGAAGGAGCACAAGATATTTAAAGGGGATAAGGGAAGTTTCAACTAATAAAAACATTACAGATACTATTTGAGCAGCAACAGACTTCCATTCATAAATGAAGACTGACTTTCTTTCTTTTCTTTTTTTAAAAAGTGGGATTTGATTGCTTTTAGTGAGTTTCTTGGCTTCTGCAGAGCAGGAAGCAGAAATAAACAAGCTAAACTGTAAAGAGCCATTGGGAGGTGTGGGTTTTTTTTTTTTTTTTGACTTAAAAAAAAAAACTTGGAAAGGTGCTTTAAGAACTTACCTTTGTCATTGTTTTTCGGGCTTCTATCCCAATGACTTCAGCTTGAAAGAATTAAAATTAGTTCCTTATACAGGCTCTGCAGGTGAGGGTGGGTTTTTGTGTGTGTGTATGTGTGTATATGTGTTTTTTTAAAGAAAGATTTAATTTGCTGTTTGATTCGCCCCGGGATTTTCAGGTGTTGCACGAGGGAGTAAAGAACAGAAAGTACCTTCGTTCTTGGTTGTCAGCCATTGGATGGTGGCCATCGCATTATTAAACCAGCCAAGCATGCTGGGTCTCAACCACAGAATTTAATTTTCCCTACTGCAGGGACTAATCAACTACCACAGGGTTCTAAGTCCTGAGGAGACTGTTTTTATCTGTGTGCTTAAAAAGAATAAGGAAAAAAAACACGTTCAAAGACTAGAGTGAAGTTCATTTCATAGTTTTGTCTATCCTCAGGGTTACAGTGACAGAAATTTAATTCGATGAAAAACAGATAAGGTTGGAATTTATGCTTATGCTATGATATAAATTAAAGGAAGATGAAGGTTCCAGGTAGTTAACAGCCCTTCTGAAAGCAGCGTAGGGTTGACCCCATACTCTCCTCAGTAAAGCAACAAAAGGTGAGGTATGCCTAATGCAATTACCCGCCTCACCTATGCTGCTGCTACTATCTATAAAACTCGGCAAGGTTTTCTCTAAACAACATTTCTATAAAACCGCCCTCTCTGATAAAAGGCAAAATTAGCTACAGTACTACCCTCTGGGTTATTGAACCTTTATTCTTCTTTGGTGATCACTCGTAGCCCAGTAATATTGTCTTCCATAAACATGGTTTTAACAATGAGTCCATAAGTGACTGTGGAGGCCAATTCTGGATCCACACGTCCTTCCACAGTGGGGACATAGATTTCCAGGCGGGAGTTGATCACAATAAGGGTTTGCCAAGCATGCCTTCCTCTTAGCACATTTTGCCCTTGCGTTCTGAGTTTGAGTGTCTTCAAAGTCCATGACACCTTTGATAAAAGCTGTTCTCCAATTGGAGTGCTCACATGGCAGTGTTTCCCAATTACTGGTGCTTATACTACATTTTTAAATATTTGCCTTGAGACAGTCTTTAAACCTCTTTTGTTGACCCACCAGCGTTACGCTTTCCATTTTTAAGTTGGGACTAGAGTAGCTGCTTTGGAAGATGATAACCAGGCATCCACACAACACGACTAGTCCAACGAAGTTGATGTTGAAGAATCATTGCTTCAACACTGGTGATCTTTGCTTCTTCCAGTACACTGGTATTAGTTTGCCTGTCTTCCCAAATGATGTGTAATAATTTTAGGAGACACCATTGATGGCATCTTTTAAGGAGTTGGCGATGGCGTTTATATAAGTGGTCCATGTTTCACAAGCATCCAGTAAAGTTGGTAGTACAATAGCTTTGTAAAGAAGAATTTTGGAATCCAACTCTCCACAAAGTGTACATTGTTCACACACCGTCATGTTTCTAAACAGTGAAATGACTATTCGGAAAGGGGAGAAACTAAAGGGGTTTGTTCCTTTGGGGGCAACAATGGGGGTGGAATGAAGGCATGGACCACAGCCCTCTTGTGCTAAAATTATGGTTTTAATGAGGTTTTTAACTTGGGTGAGTGTTGGGGGCTTTGGGGGGCGGGGTTGTTTCACATTGTTCTTAAGTGTTATACGTTAATTTGTATTTTGTATTAGCATTTTTGGTTTTATAAGGCTGATTAATATTCTACAGCCTTTTAAACGGGCTGGTGGGAGCAAGAGGGCTAGTTGTTTTGTTGTTTCTGTTTTTAACTATTTACTTGTGGTCTTGCCTTTTATTTTTTATCCCCCTGAACTGCCCTGAGATCTTGTGATGAAAGGTGGTAAATAAGTCTAGTAAATAAAATAATAAAAAAGCAAATTATAGTTTAGGTTTAAGTGAAGAATATAAGCCATCTAATGATCCTGGCTCCAAACTGGTCATTGGCAAATATTCTCCTTCAACAAACCTTCTGTTTTTTGTGTTCTCCATCTTAGAGGCTCAAGTACAAAACCAAACCAAGCATATTTATTTGCAGAAAGGAATGGATTTGGGAGAGATGGGAGGGAGAGGGAGGAAGGGGGCAAAACAGAAAGGATACCATCACTCAACACTACTGCAGTATTAATCTACATTGTTTTTAATCATAGGAGCTGTTTCTTGGAGTTCTCCCAAGAAAGACTGAGCAGGGAGGGAGGCAGCCACAATGAAATAATGATACCTTAAAATGTACCAATTCTGGTGATAAAGGCTGCACTACGGACATGTTAAATTTATCAAAAAAAGGTGGTTGCAGCCGTGGTTCACATGACTTTTTTTAAAAAAGAAAATCCTTTCAAAATGAATGTTGCACAGGCTTTATAGGAAACATCAGCTTGAAAAGAGAATTTGGAAATGGAAGAAAGCATCTAGCAAAGAAAACAATTATAAATATTCCTAATTGCCTGGAAATAATTTGTCATACAGAACTGCACCAAGACAGATTTATTTTTTGAAGAAAGACTTCAGAACCCCTGACGATGAAATGGCTGTTAAGAAACAGACCGATATGTATTTCCCTTGAAAGTTGAACTAAAGGATATGATTTTCATTTTTATCTTTGCCCCCCTTCCTCCCTCCCTCCCTGCTTCTTCCATTTTCTATTCTTCTGCTGGGGGAGGAGGATGTGGAACAGGGAGGGAAATATAAAATATTCTGGAAGATTCAGTCATTGCTCCTCGGTATATTTTATGATTTCGGGAACCCATTCCAAGCTGTGCTGCAATTACATTTAAAACTGGAGAATAATGGCCCATTGACATGTATATGGTTTGAGAAATACGAGGCCTCATTTTCTCAGCTGGAATTTCCCTGCAATCTGCATTTGCATTGCATTAGGGGTGCTTCCCCCCCTTTTTAACAAGAGCATTGCATGCGTTCAGACGTTTTTGACACTCTCTGGGTCAGAGGGAACATTTGAAAGCAATAGGCCCTTACGTCTCCTGAGAATTTCTTGCAGGCAGGCACAAAGCATTAATGGAAAATGAGGAAAACACTGAGAGGGTTTCTTTGCATTATCAAGCCATGCTTTATGACATACCTGCCTGCTCCCGACATTAATCTACAGGAGATAGATTGTCACGGTCATGCTCCCCTGCTCTATTCCTGCTGCATATACATTACCACAATTGAAATCTGCGCTCCTCTTTCCACAATGTCATGTGCAGTTTGACGTGACTGCACTAGGAATGGCAGGGGCACATGAATGAGCACTTTTTTTTTCACGGTGCATACAATCTCCCTTGCGTTTACCAAGCAGCTGCGGGCTTCTTCTCTGTGGCTTTACAAGGGAGACATTATTCTTGGCTGCTTAGCTGAAGCCCTAAACTAGCTTGTCAAGGTTCAAAATTGCACGGCGTTGGCCAGGTATGTAAGCAACTCAGCACCTTTCCTGTTCCCAGCAGTGGCTTAAGACATAATGGGAAAGGAATGCAGAAGTATTTCACCTGTCGGGATGGCTAAATAAAGAGCTCTTTGTCATCTTCCAAGAATAGGTCAGTTGTAAATGGCAGTGGGCTGCAAGAATGTGAACACTTGAGATGAATAGTAGGGCCTATAAAACTGCTGCAGGCCAGGGTCACAAATCAAGGGTGCAGTCTTAATATAATATAATAATAATTTATTATTTATACCCCGCCCATCTGGCTGGGTTTCCCCAGCCACTCTGGGCAGCTCCCAACCGAATGTTAAAAACACAATAAAGCATTATACATTAAAAACTTCCCTAAACAGGGCTGCCTTCAGATGTCTTCTAAAAGTCAGATAGTTGGTAGGGTGGCATATAAATTCAATAATTAATAATAATTTCCTTGACATCTGATGGGAGGGTGTTCCACAGGGCGGGCACCACTACTGTGAAGGCCCTCTGCCTGGTTCCCTGTAACCTCACTTCTTGCAGTGAGGGAACTGACAGAAGGCCCTTGTCACTGGACCTCAGTGTGCGGGTTGAACGATGGGGGTGGAGACGCTCCTTCAGGTATACTGGGCTGAGGCTGTTTAGGGCTTAAAAGGTCAGCACCAAAACTTTAAACTGTGCTTGGAAACCTACTGGAAGCCAATGCAGATCTCTCAGGACCGGTGTTATATGGTCTCGGCGACCGCTCCCAGTCTGCCGCATTCTAGATTAATTGCAGTTTCCGAGTCACCTTCAAAGGCAGTCCCACATAGAGCACATTGCAGTAGTCCAAGCAGAAGAGAACTAGAGAATGCACCACTCTGGTGAGACAATCTGTGGGCAGGTAGGGTCTCAGCCTGCATACCAGATGGAGCTGGTAGACAGTTACCCTGGACACAGACTTGACCTGCACCTCGATGGACAGCTGTGAGTCTAAAATGACTCCCAGGCTGTGCACCTGGTCCTTCAGGGGCACAGTTGCCCCATTCAGGACCAGGGAGTCCTCCACACCTGCCTGCCCCCTGTCTCCCAAGAACAGTACTTCTGTCTTGTCAGGATTCAACCTCAATCCATTAGCCGCCCTCCATATTTACTAGGAAGTAAAATCCTGTTAGAGTGGCTGAGACAACACAGCCAGATGGGTAGAGTATAAATAAAATAATAATAATAATAATAATAATAATAATAATAATAATAATAATAATAATTTATTAAAGAATGAGAGATTTTGAGCAAGGATATTTAGGGTTGGGATGCTGAGCTGCATGGTGCATTTATGCTCCAACATTTATTTGATGAAAATAGGGACATCAAATACCGTTATTATTATTATTATTATTATTATTATTATTACCCCACCCATCTGACCAGGTTTCCCCAGCCACTTTCGGCGGCTTCCAACGTATATAAAAACATAATAAAACATGAAACATTAAAAAACTTCCCCATACATGGTAGCCTTCAGTTATCTGATAAAGGTTGCATAGTTACTTATCTCCTTGACTTGTGTGTGTGTGTGTGGGGGGTCGCATAACTCCATACACTCCGGCATTTCTCTGATGAAAATACGGATGTCCTAAGGAAAAACGGGGCATTCCAGGATCAAATCAGAAACTGGGAGGGCTTCTGTAAAACTGGGACTGTCCTTAGGAAACAGGGATATTTGGACGGCCTGCGCTTTTCATCCTCCATTTTCTACTTCTGTGGTAGACATGTGCCCTATTTTGCAGAAGACAGTTCCCTGTTTGAGGAAGCCCTCTGTTTGAAGGCTGTCCAGTCCATGTTCAGGTTAAAGTCATAAGAAAAGAAACACCAGGGTCCTTGAACTGGCCCATCAACAACAGACTGAACAAACACAGGTCACTTTCCCCACAGTCTTCCCTTTTTGTTGTTGTTGTTTAGTCGTGTCCGACTCTTCATGACCCCATGGACCAGAGCACCCCAGGCACTCCTGTCTTCCACTGCCTCCTGCAGTTTGATCAAACTCATGCTGGTAGCTTCGAGAACACTATCCAACCATCTCGTCCTCTGTTGTCCCCTTCTCCTTGTGCCCTCCTTCTTTCCCAACATCAATAATGACCAAATACCAAGCAGCGATTAGATAGTTCAGAGGTGATTGGGCATAGGTGTATTAACTGCTAGAATTGCCATTCATCTGAAATGGCAGTGTTTATGTACAGCACAGCTACCAGTTGGTAAATGAATAATAAAGGAAACCCTGTGCTTAACATCAATTCGTTATTGATGCTAAATATTGAGCATAGTATGCAAGGCATTGCAAATTAAGAAGAAAGGATTAAATGAGAGGGTATATAATGGGAAACATACAAGTTCATATGAATGCAGTTTGTCAAGACCCACCCTACAGCATCTTACTTGGCTGTCAGATCTGCACATGGTTAGAACATTAGGCACACAAAATGAAGGATCACATAGAATGGATAATTGTACCTAAGGTATTTGCACTATGAGGCGTTTCTTCTGAGTAGAACAACACAGACCAACAATCCAGTTTCCACAGGTCTATAGTCTCAGTGTCCCTTCAGACAGTATATCTATGTAGAAAAATTATATGCAGATCATAATGTGAGAGAGGTACCAATTTTCCTTCAATGAGTATCCGTCAACACATTCCATTATAATATACCCGATTCTCTTGCATGTAACCTTCTTAATCATTCTCATGGATATGATATTGTCTAGTGTCACAGTATTGTCAGAGTAACATCAGCACAGCATTACTCCTAAATATATAGTGTTAAAGGTGTAAGGCATTGATGTAAATTACCACCATAGAAGCAAGGAATCAAGAGGGTATAGAAAGGTGAATATTTTCAGGGTCTTCTGAATTCTAGAAGGGTCTGCCACTGGCCCCATTCCTGGGGTCCCTGAAGGTGTGCCTGGGTCTGTAAGCTGCCCCCCATTTAAATTACACAGAATATCCTTGGCTTTGCACTACTCCAGGGAATTGTGGTAAATTTAAATGACAGGTGGGTCCTAGCCGTGATAGGTAAATAGCATGTCAGTCTATCATACATACCTGGAGCCAGCTCTGCTTTCAAGAATCACAATTTTACTTAGTGGGCAGTAAAACATTTACACCCAATTCTTAGCATTCCACAGTTACACTGCAAAAAAGAAAAAAAAAGAAAAGAGGAATCTTTAACTTGCTCTGATGAGTCAGCACTCGGAGGAGTAATATAATAAAAGCCTAAATATAGTTGACAAGGAAGATAATCTTTGCACCGTTCAGGTGCTCGTCACCTGGGTATCAAATCATTAAGTGGTCTCTTTTGTACATCACATGAATATTCAGTGAATTAATATCCATTTTTGAAGATCCTCAGCATATTCTCCTCCTTAAGGTTGTATGTCTTAACCATGATATAATCTGTATTTTTACCGAAACAGTGACTGCAGTAATTTTCTGAATTGTTAACCTTAAACAAGACCTGTCAGAAATTAAACAAGACCTGAATTTGTCAGGATTGCTCTAGCTAGAATTACTTTAGTGTGCAAAACGCCTGCCTTGTAAAATAATAATATTTTTTTTTAAAAAAAATACAGCATTTTCAAGTCAAATGTGCAACGGGGGAAAATACAAATGTACCTGTCAAGTTAACATAACCAGAGCATAGTACTTCCCACCTTTCAAATTATTTGTTCCTCTTCTGTTTTCCTCTTCACATTCACGTGGATATGCACACAGAAATGGATGGCAAGTACAAGTTATTCCTATGGATATGCCTGTGGTTTCTTTCCAAGGCTGCCATAAGTCCAGGTTTTCCAGGACATATCTGGGATTTGTCCGTCGGAAATAATGTCCGGGCAGAATTTCTGAAAATCATGAAGATGTCCATATGGCAACTCATATTGGAAGTGTTGAACCTAATGCAGAGAAGCCAATGGGTGGCAGAATTCCCATGGAAAAGAGAGGAGGAAGGGCAATGGAAAGTGAGTGCACAAACCTGCAGCCCACTCCAAATCAATTAACCATGATTAAGAAATGGGCAGCAGAATTTAATTCAATCTATTTTGTGCATGTGGCACTTCACAAAATATTGGATTGCCTTGTTGGCTGGAAGTAGATTGCTTTTGGGGTTGAAGCAAGTTTCATTTGAAAAAAGCAATATAAGTTCAAGACCAATTTACAGATGTAGTATTAGCAACAATACTCCTCATTTCATTCAACAATGAATCGCACCAATGGGGGGGGGGGAGATCATTGTGAAATGTCATCTTAAAGTGCTCTTTATGGCAACAAACACACAATAGTTTTCACCCACAATCCGGAATTAGCCTTTATCTTCTCTTCCAATTACTAATGCCACTCCTGATTAAGTTTCCCCATTTTAATTGGGTACATTTCTAGCCTATGTTAGGGAGATTTAATTACATGACCTCTATTAATATATACATTTATCCCAGTAGGATTCTTATTGTGTGTGGTCTATGTATAATTAGTATTATTGATTGTCTCATAGAGGCAGTTTTCCAAGGAAGGTTAAATTCATCAGTGCAACTCAATGGTGTCATGCAGAACTGGGAAATATACGGCAGGGTAGCGACCTTGAAGAAATGCCTGAAAGCTTAATTCTAATCACTGGTATTCAAATGGAAACACAAATCTGCTACGATGTACAAACTTTTCTTGTATCTGCAAAAATAATTTGCCGACATAAATTTATCTTTTCATTGGTTGAAATTACAGTGGTACCTCGGGTTACATACACTTCAGGTTACATACGCTTCAGGTTGCAGACTCCGCTAACCCAGAAATAGTGCTTCAGGTTAAGAACTTTGCTTCAGGATGAGAACAGAAATCATGCTCTGGCGGCGTGGCGGAAGCAGGAGGGCTCATTAGCTAAAGTGGTGCTTCAGGTTAAGAATGGACCTCCGGAACGAATTAAGTACTTAACCTGAGGTACCACTGTAATATATTTTTATTATGTATATGTATTTGTGCACTAACCAGAGATTTAACCCCCAGCCCCGTGCAATATTCCCAATGCCTCTTGTTTCTGAGGATAATTTTCAGGAAGACTGAAGATTTGGAGGCTACAGGAAAAGAACCTGTATCCTTGAGTCACTCTCAACATTACAAAATGCGGGGAAAGAATTACAAGGGTTTTGTGCTTCCTGTTCCCATCCCATGCTTCCATTTCATCCTCAAAATAGAATTTTGGTGTCTATGCTTAAACTGGGCCAATTCATCCCCTGTGAAAGTGGAGGCTTTCAGTGACATTTGAAGACTGGCAAATTCTAAGAATCGTCAGGGAGAGAGTAGCTGTACCCTTAAATATAAAGCGGATCAGGGTCTTTTCTATTTAAAACAAATGGGCATAAACAGACTCTGCCTCTCACCCCAGTCAATTTGGGGCCACACCAAAGGACAGAAAAAAAGCACACTCAGTTCTTCCCTTTATTCCTTTTCTGACCAGGGGATATGTGAACCACAAGCAGAAGAAAACCTGAGGGATTTGGTTCCTTTTCAGCAACACCAAAATCAGGCCATTACAGTGGAACTTCATTTCTTGAACCCAATCTGCTCCAGAAGACCGTTCAACTTCTGAAACATTCAGAAACCAAGGCACAAAGGGCTGTCAGCAAGTTCAATGGAGAAAAGTGAAAAATGTGCCTCAGAAGCTGTTCAATTTCCGAGGCGCATTCAAAAACGGAAGCAATTACTTCCAGGTTTTCGGTGTTCGAAAACTGAAACGTTTGGCTTTCGAGACGCTCGGAAACTGAGGTTCCACTGTTTTAGGATATGCTGTCTCATTAGATACAAGTTAAGCTGAGTTTAAATAAACTTTAGGCCTTTGCCCACAGTCAGCTGCAAGGAAGTAGAAACATAGTGAATGGGAATAAGCTCCAAAAGGAATACATAACAAAGCCAACTCTTATTCTGTTGCTTTCAAAGCAGTATTTCCCATTCTGAAACTCCCAGTTGGGGATAGCAATAAACCAGGCATTTTCAATCATCTTCAGGTTAGATATTTGCCCACAAGTTGTGAGCCTCAGAGGGACTTTCTTGTTGTTGTTTGGGTCTTATTAAAATAAAATGTGAATGAAATTGGTTTGGCCAGCCTTTTTGTGGCTAGGGAAGAGCCAAAAACAATTTTGTACTGGACAGCTCTTGGAAACTCCCTTTCAGTGCAAAGACAGCGTGGAGATCCATTTCTCTCTTGCTATGAGAAATATTGACAGTGTCCAAGAAAATTGAATTAAGTCACCAGTGTTGAAATCCCTTGCTTGTTTTTAACAATTTTTTTTTATCTTATCACCACATGTAAATACAACAACTCCAAAATAAAATTTGAGACTGGCTGGATTTCAGCCCCTCATGTCCATCAGCTTTTCAGCCAGGAAGGCAAGTGCTTTGATGTTGTTCAGAGTGTGCAACTGCAGCATCTTCCTCTGCAAGAAAGTCAAGGTGGAAGGGAAAACGTCTCGGCAGACTTGCGTTCCCTGCAAATGAGACAAGAAGTATTTTGCAATGGCTTGTGTTCAGTCTTTGGGATGCAATTGCATTTTGAAGTTTGAGGCACTCAAAAGGTGGAGTTAAGTTCTGCACATTGCACAGTCAAGAAAGATAAAATGTATTTGAGAGTTCTTTAAACACACACACACGCTTTGGTTGTATCAAGCATTAGTCCTACTTCAATTAATTCCACTGGGTGAAATTCAGCTAGCTAGTCCTGCTAGTGAAAGTCCACACAAGGACGTCCCCTTAGTGCAATGAGTCTCCCCCCCCCACTTCTCCTTTTGTTGCTCCATGCCCCCCCCCCCCAATTAGCTGGCAGGTTGAGACAACCCCTTGAATAGTGAATGGGAGGGAGGAGGGGGGATTGTTACATCTTACAAGATGAAAAGCTTGCGCTGGCATGATGGAACAATCACCATAGTGCAACGTTCAATTCCTCCCACTGAAAATAATGGACATGAGTGACTTAGATTCATTAAGGTATCTGAAGAAGTGTGCATGCACACGAAAGTTCATACCAATAATAAACTTATTTCTTTAAGGTGCTACTGGAAGGATTTTTAAAATGTTGTTCCAACTACAGCAGACCAACACGGCTACCTACCTGTAATTAGATTCATTAATTTCAGTGGGTCTATCCTGACTATAACTTCGTTGGACTGGGATAACCTGACCACTGCGATCCATGCACTGCTAACCTCTAGGCTTGGATCACGCCAATGTCCTCTATGTGGGGCTGCCCTTAGGGTTCATCTGGAAGCTGCAGCTCATGCAAAATGCGGCGGCTCGAATACCAACAAGTTACCCGTCAGTTGGAAAAAAATTGCACTGGCTGCCAATTAGCTACCAGGCTAAGTTCAAGGTGCTGGTTGGGGGTGAACAAAGCTCTATTCACCTCAGGACCAGGATACCTGAAAGATTGTCTCTTCACTGTGCTCTGCTGATGGGGGCCTCCAGCAGATACCTTCTTATCAGAAGGTCCTTTCTGCACAATGTAGCAACTGGGTGTTCAGTGTTGTGGCGCCTTTGGAATTTAATTCCTTTGAATATTAGGCGGGCACTATTCTGCCGTCTTCTGGGCTCCTTCTGAAGACCTTTCTCTTCAAGCAAGCCTCTTAAGCTAAGATATTTCCCAGTTGGTATCTGTGACTGGAATTACTTGTTGTTAGCCACCCTGAGCTCCTTTGGGAAGGTTCAAATTTTATGTAAGAACAACAGCAGCTTCTCTCAGCATATCTGACCATTGCAAAGATGGCTGGGGCTAGTGGGAACTGGAATGTGTAAGAGTAAATCTCTTTTATGACCTGGGCTAGAACATGGAGTGAAGGGGGTGCAGCCGGACAAAGTTGAACAACATCTGAAGGACACCATGTTAGGTATAGACATCCATATGGAGATCTGATCTCTAGACTGTATATGGACCAAATTCCCCTGAAACAAACTAGCATATTTTTTTCACCATCCCTCAGAATTGGATCAAACTGTGTTAAAAATAATAATCTAGTTGTTGGAACCCTCTGCAGATGTGGTAAAGGTCTTGGTACTGGTTCAAAATTTCTGACATATTTTCATCTGTATTGAATCTGTGGTTGCCTTGCTAATTAGTCTGGGTTGGATACAGTGAATACCGTATCTCACCAATTCCTTCCCCTATTTTCTCATTTACTAGGAAGTGAGGAAGCAAAGCATTTCAAGACTATTAATCATTGGAGTGAAAGAAGTTTGAAACAGAGAAGAAACAGTTTCTGGAAGACGTAGACAAGACTGAATATCTGAAATGGTTGATATCAGCAGTGGGGTGTCTAACAATGAAAAGACTAAGAAGAAGAAGATAATCATATATTCCCGTACTGCAGGCCAGAAGCTGTCAGAGGGCCTAAGCAAATGTAGAATGTGTGATCTATGTGTGATATTGTGAAGGATCTGCTACAACTATTGATTACTTACTAATTTCTGTTCTGCTTTAATCAGTTTGGAAAGTCAACCATATGGATAGGGGCGCTGAGTTTCAAGAATCAGTGTGAAGAAGCTGGGAAGGGATTTGCATTGTGCTCAGGTGTATTTTCATTGCTGTCAGGAGGAACCCAGCAGTAAATCACACAGAACAGGTGAAGTTAACCCTTTATTGGACCAGGATCTGTACAGGGTATGAGCACATCAACTCTTCTTTGGTAGGTCTTGTCTCTATGAGGCAGTTGCAAGACTCAAGGTCCTTGCCTTCCCACAACTGCCTAAGAGTGGATCTAGACACAGGAAAAACCCCGCTATAAATAAGTCAGAAATTAGATTGTTATAACAAAAGAGAAAAAATATCTCTATGAAAAACCGCATTTTAAAATTTCCTGCTCTCTGGCACCATCTGTTGTTGCATGTTTATAGCGCATTCAAATCTTTACAACTGAAGCTGAGTCCTAAGTCTCCTCCTCTCCCAGGTTCCCCCTCCCCAAGCAATCTGAGACTGTGCCTGCATGTCTGCCTTTGCTTTTAATCAATTTGACTTTGAGGGCAGGATGTTTGGATCTCAGGAAGCAGCCTGGTTCAGGCCAGTGATGTAGGCATGCCTCAGAAATAAGCGTTACTGTGTATATGCTATAAGAGCTAACGTAATGTGGTTGAAGCTATAGCCTTAGACTCAAACTGCAAAACTGAGGACAATAAGTCATGGGAGAGAAATTCAGATCAGTTCACCTTTTAATGCACTCCCTCCTCTCCACAATTCCATACCCTTCAATATTTCTCTGATGAAAATAAGGACATCCTCATCCATTATGATAATAATAATTTTACTATTTATACCCAACCCATCTGACTGAGTTGTTCCCAACCACTCTGGGCGGCTTCCAACATATAAAAAAATTATAATAAAACTATACATGGCTGCCTTCAGATGTCTTCTAAAGGTTTCTAGTTACTTATCTCTTGGACTCGAGGGTCCATAACCTTCAACATTTTGCCAATGAAGGTAGGGACATCCTAACATACCGGCCCATATTTCTCTGATGAAAATAGGGACAGCCTAAGGAAAAACAGGACATTCTGGGATCATATAGAAAACTGGGAAAGACTCTGAAAATCTGGGACTGTTCCTAGAAAATAGTGAAAACTGGAGACTCTGCAATTCACACATCTCAAAATCCTTCTCAGATATGTGAACCATCCTTCAAAATGCACACTTCTCAAAATTTTGCAGTGCGATTTTCCAGCCAAATAATGTTTACAGAAATGTGTGTATTGGGGAATGGGTGCACAAAAATGCATATATTCATGAAAACAACATACAAAATGCATTGTTGTTGTTTAGTCGTATAGTCGTGTCCGGCTCATTGTGACCCCATGGACCAGAGCACGCCAGGCACTCCTGTCTTCCACTGCCTCCCGCAGTTTGGTCAAACTCATGTTCGTAGCTTTGAGAACACTGTCCAGCCATCTCGTCCTCTGTTGTCCCCTTCTTCTTGTGCCCTCCATCTTTCCCAACATCAGGGTCTTTTGCAGGGAGTCTTCTCTTCTCATGAGGTGGCCAAAGTATTGGAGTCTCAGCTTCAGGATCTGTCCTTCCAGTGAGCACTCAGGGCTGATTTCCTTTAGAATGGATAGGTTTGATCTTCTTGCAGTCCATGGGACTCTCAAGAGTCTCCTCCAGCACCATAATTCAAAAGCATCAATTCTTCGGCGATCAGCTTTCTTTATGGTCCAAAATGCATTACAGTAGTGAAAAAAGCATACAGAAATGCATTAGGATATGGGGAAACGATTGCAAAAATGTATTATATTTGGGGAAAACTGCTATATTAGGGGATATTCACATTAAAAATTTCATGGGGGCTTTTTTAAAAAAAAGATGCTGAAATGTGGAGAACGGAACTTAAGCTTGGAAACAGAGAAACATAACATTGACCACTTTTTAACAGTAAAAAAATTCCCAACCCCTTTCTGCATTTTGGGAGCAGTTGGCACAGTACAATGTGGAAACTGAACAAGGGCCTGCCACTTATTGTCACGTACTTCTTTTAAATGTACAGTCTTAAATTTAAATGCTGTGTCCTTTGAGAACATCTAAACGAGAGGACTCTTTGTGAATCCACATTTCCTTGAAGCTCTTATTTATGTTCCAGCAAAGAGTTATGTAACCTTACTGATTTCGGCTGCCACTTTCATTAATGCACTAATCTGAAAGGCCATTATTTATTTCCTTTTGGCTTCTTCCCAGTTGAAACTATGACTCTAGTTCTATATATCTTCGCTAACAGGAAATTCTGGCTTTAGAATTTACACATCCTGTTTGCATTCCTTTACTTTGTCCATATCTCTTCTGTTTGCTTATAGAATATACCTTGTTTCTCTCCGCTGCCTCCCCCCCCTCCAATCATTCTATAAAATGTGATGAACAAACACCAGGTGTTGATGGAATTCCATGGACTGTGGAAGGACAAAAGTAAATTCTTAATGATGTAAAAGTAACACAAAGCATTTTTGCAGGAAACATGACGTGCGACGCTAGCAAGGCCCATTGTACAAAATGTACAGAATTAAAGCCACATTTTCCTTTGGTTAGGAGCCAAGAAGAAATGTTCAGTACTGTAAAAACTTTAATATTGCCTTCCATTGTCTCAATAAATATGAAGTCAGACCCTGTTAGAGAAGGAGAGTTGTTCTCTTTCGTCTAATATTTCTGAATAACTCATAGTTGGAGGCTTATCCGGACTATAAAAAGCAAGAAAAGAGTTCAGAAGATTTATATATACTGATATCTACTTTCACATTTTTTCCCTAGAAAAGAGTAAGATGGGCTAAATCTCATGGAAGTAGCTATTTCTAGACACAAACAGGAAATATTAAATACCGTATTTTTCGCCCTATAGGATGCACTTTTTCCCTCCAAAAATGAAGGGGAAATGTGTGTGCGTCCTATGGGGCGAATGCAGGCTTTCGCTGAAGCCTGGAGAGCGAGAGGGGTCGGTGCGCACCGACCCCTCTCGCTCTCCAGGCTTCAGGAAGCTATCCGCAAGCCTTGCAATAGCTTCCTAAATGAAATCTTTAGTCTCAAAGTCTCTGAAAATCTTTAAATGAAGCGAGGTACCAAACTTTATACGATGAAATATAAAATATAATATAAATATAATCACTTTATACAGTGATTCTGGATATTGACTACTGTTTCGTAGAATTCTTCGTCAGCGCGGTGGGAAGATATAGAATTGCTTCATAAACCCATCTTATTTTGAATGAATGTATGTAAATGAAAATATCAAATGCTGTGGAACAGTGCTCATGTAATAATGTAGTCATTATTATAAGATGGGTTTATGAAGCAATTCTATATCCTCCCACCATGCTGACGAAGAATTCTACAAAACAGTAGTCAATATCCGGAATCACTGTTCAGTGTTGGACATCATATTTGCTGAATACACAAAGCTTCACAGCTTGTCTTTCATTGTATAAAGTTTGGTACCTCGCTTCATTTAAAGATTTTCTGAGACTTTGAGACTAAAGATTTCATTTTGAACTTGTTATGGTTTGAAGGAATTCTATAAAGATTGTCTATTATGTATGTATATGGTCATCGTGTTGCCTAGACATTGTTGACACTTCTTTCAGTGGCCTGCCCTGTTCTTGCAGACCCTTGAAGTAAGCAATCATAGCATGTTACAACTAAAGGTCATATACCGTCAAGTCTGGGAGTTCCCCTCTCCCTTCCAGCCTCCCCTTCCGGTGGCTCACCAATAAGAATTAATGAGCATTGGGCAGATTTATAGTCCTTTTATTACAGCATTCTGTTACAAGCACAAAAAGGCAACCCTCTGCAAGGATATCAGTTGCCTACACTGACTCATCCCCAATTCCACAGCAAGAAGCATGCCAACGGAAAGTTCTTTCCCCCTTCCCACCTATCCTTTGTTCTCTGACATGCTTAGACCTCCGAGTTCGGGGGAAGGGAGGGGATCCCCCCCCCACTCTCGATTGATGTATCGCCCAGCTGCTCCCTCCCTTCTGGTTGCTTAGCTACTATCTCATAGCTGGGTAGTTCCTCTCTCAATTGTACAACTTCTGTGTCTGCCTGTCTCTCTGCTTCTGGAAACACTGGAAGCAGGGGGGCGCAAATAATCTGTTAGGAACTGATCTTCCTGCGATTGCATTCCCCAATCTTCCGATCCAGCCCATCCCCTGACATATATGATCCCTTCAACCCACCCAAGGCAAAGCAGTATTATCTTCTGTAACCTGCACCATTGATCAGAGTCAGGGCAGATACTGCATTGCACATGAATGACAAGGATGCAAGACTCCATGCAGTGAAATCCCCCTCCAACTACAGAGTCCCAAGTCATGGAGCAATGCTGTCCGATGCTATTTCCAGAGCCCATTGCATGACGCTGACATAGCTCTGCATGGTGACAAAAAGAAGCACGATTCCTTAGAAATCTTCAAAAGGTGTGGGTTGTTCAAATGATGAAATACCTATGCTGCAGTGTGTTTGGAAGATATTGGTTGTATACCAAACAGCTCAGGGTAGAACCTCAATACACACATACAAGGGAGAAAGTCCAGTTGAACACAATCAGGACATTAGTGTGGAATAACACACATTGAAGGAAAGATCAAACAGAGGCTTCCTTTGCCCAGACACCAACCTTTTAGCAAGAGACCCTTTAAAACAAAAAAGAACTGGGGGGGGGGGGAATTAAAAGGTTCTCCATAAGGAACATGATATATTTACAGTAGGATGTGAATGTTTGAGGCCATAAGGTTGTAATAGGGCCAAGCGGGGGAGACCACTTCTCCCTCGTCACTGCTATAATATTTCAAACGGTGGATTATAATTTTTGGATGATGTTCAAAATGTACAAAATTCAAAGACTGATGACATAAGTCCTCTTCATCTACAGTTTCACTTAATAGGCCATGGCTGCATTACCTCTCTCTCTCTCTCTTTTATAACTATATTATTTGCCTTCTTATTACTGTGCTTGGTAGTCAGTTCATTTGTAGAAAAGCTATCCCATTAGCAGTTTCATGACTTTATTACCAAGCTATTGTACTTTGCTGAGGTTTTAAATTTTATATATGAAAAAATATATTGGAACACTCATTGTTTGAAGCTTTTAATCAACCTCATTCATGTGCACGGGGGGGACGACACCCTTGCAAAGTGCTCAGTGTTCCGAATGCTTCCTTGAGTGCCGTGAAATAAAAGACTAGCATTTAAAGGCACATGGTCGCATTTGCAGACATTGTGCAGGTTAACCCTTTTGCATGGTGGTTTGTAGACTCCATCACTCAGCCAAAAACCCTTGCCCATGAAAGAATATTAAAAGAAAGATATTAGAAATCCAACTCCTGTTATTACAAGTGATTCAAGAGCTACTCCTGCTTGTAATTAGCTAAGAGCAGCTTGGGTTCAGGATAGCGTTAAGGACAACCTGAAGCCTTATATCCCAGATCAATCACTAAGAGCATCTAGAGACGGTCGGTTACCTGTCCCCCCATATTACAGAAGCCCAGCCACTGAATAGCTCAGTTGATAAGAGAATGGTGTTGATGATGCCAAGGTTGCAGGTTCAATCCCCACATGCATTGCGAGCGCTCCAGTTGGAGAACAGTCTTTACCAAAGGTGTCATGGGCTATGAAGACGCTCAAACTCGGGATGAAAGGGAGAAGAGTGCAAAGAGGAAGGCACACTTGGCAAACCCTCATCACGATCAACTCCCACCCGGAAACCTATGTCCCCACTGTGGAAGGACGTGTGGATCCAGAATTGGCCTTCACAGTCACCTATGGATTCACTGTTAAAACTGTGTTTATGGAAGACAATCTTACTCAGCTACGAGTGATCGCCAAAGAAGAAGCAGCAGCATTGCAGGGGATCGGACTAGATGATCCTCAGGGTCCCTTCAGTTCTACAATTCCATGACTCGATGATTCTATAACTAGCCTCAACCAGAAGCCAGACCTTTAGAGTTGCCAGTGCCATCTTGCAGAGCACTCTTCCCACAGAGATTTGGCAGGCATGATGGCTTGTGACTTTGTGTCAACTCTTGAAGACATTTTGTATGCCAACAGGCCTCTGCAGCTGTTTGATACTTCTATGAGTGGCCAGTCATTTTAATAATTGTTTTATATGATTTTTTTATTTATACCCCACCCTCCCCGGCCAAGATCGGGCACAGGGCCGCTAACATCAAATATCAAATACATTAAAACACAATCAAACAATTGACTAAAATACAGCTTAAAAATTAGAATCAGGATAAAATTAAATGACTGCCCACAAATTAAAACCATAGGGGTCGGGAACCTCAAGTATTCACGACGGCCAGCTATCCATGTTGGTCCCACATGAGCCAATAAAAGAGCCAAAGAGGTAACTTACAGGGTCCCATAGAGGGGGGTCAAACAGGGCCCAGACTGAAGGAGAGGCGGAACAGCCAGTGTGGTGTAGTGGTTAAGAGTGGTAGTCTCGTAATTTGGTGAACCGGGTTCGCTTCCCCGCTCCTCCACATGCAGCTGCTGGGTGGCCTTGGACTAGTCACACTTCTCTGAAGTCTCTCACCCTCACTCACCTCACAGAGTGTTTGCTGTGGGGGAGGAAGAGAAAGTAGATTGTTAGCTGCTTTGAGACTCCTTAGGGTAGTGATAAAGTGGGATATCAAATCCAAACTCTTCTTCTTCTTCTTGCAGGCCCTGCGGAAGAATGTCAAGTCCTGCAGGGCCCTGGTCTCCTGCAATAATGCGTTCCACCAGGCATAGCAAATGTCATTTTAATACCTCAATTTTCATGGAAGGCATCATGTTGCAAACTAACAAAATGCTGAACAGGCAACTTAAAGAAGGGCCTCATTTTATTTGGCCAACAAAATGAAAGCTGGAAGTCCCCAAGAAGTGATGGGCATGAAGCTTAGGAAATACACTGGCCGCTTGCAGTGATAGGTAAAGGTAAAGGGACCCCTGACCAATAGGTCCAGTCGTGGTCGACTCTGGGGTTGCGGTGCTCATCTCGCTTTATTGGCCAAGGGAGCCGGCGTACAGCTTCTGGGTCATGTGGCCAGCATGACTAAGCCGCTTCTGGCGAACCAGAGCAGCACACAGAAATGCTGTTTACCTTCCCGCCAGAGCGGTACCTATTTATCTACTTGCACTTTGACGTGCTTTCAAACTGCTAGGTTGGCAGGAGCAGGGACTGAGCAACGGGAGCTCACCCCGTCGGGGGATTCGAACCGCCGACCTTCCAATCGGCAAGTCCTAGGCTCTGTGGTTTAACCCACAGCGCCACCCGTGTCCCTGCAGTGATAGATTCCCTACTAATATTCGTTATGCATTCCTGTCAGTATGGATCCTTATCTAACCAAAATGGCAGCACCCATGCACACAGGAGAAGCATTAGCAGGTTCGGGAGAAAATGGAGGTTTGCAGAAGCACGCGCGCGCGCACACACACACACACAAAATCATTAAAATCAAAATTCAGGTGGGAAAATAGCTCAGTGAGGACTGGGCACCCCGAGTGGTCATAGGACGCTGATTGTTCAGAAGTGGGTGTGAAAAGGGGGCTAAGGGTAGAATGGAATGCTGAACACGAGCCCTCTGTGCTGCAACATTCTGCTGCAGGTACTACTTGTCTAGTACAATTGCTATAATTACACATATATACCTGCCCTTTCCCCTTGCCTCCCCCCCCCACTCCACCCGCCATGTGAGTGCCATTGAGCCGAGCGTAAGGGAGAATGGAGAATCTCTCTGGCTGCAAACATGAGTGGCACATCTTGTTTCTGCCTCTGAAAGGAATGCAAATTCTTGGCATTGCTGGTGCCTGCCTTCTTTCTTATCAGGAGGTGGTATGCTACGATGGCTGAACTGGTGACATGGCACGGTGAAGACGGAGGCTTGAGTTGAGGAGAGGCTCTTTTCCCAGGCCCTGGGCTAAGGGAGGTGGACGTTCCCAAAGAGCAGTTTGGTTGGGGGGAGGCTGGGTGGGACGATGGGGGCACATTAAGAAGCAGATGCTCTCCGTCTCCTGAGCAAAGCTGCTATAATCAGCATACAACATTCTGCTAGACAATCCGCGGCTCTGCTGGAGGAGTGGGGGGCGGAGGGGAGCCTTTTAGTTCAGTGCATAAATGTAAGAGGATTGTCAGACTGGGTTTGCAGTAGTCTATCAGGCTAAAAATATCCTCCAAGTTTAAAGCAAAGCATTGTTTAGGCCTTAATGAAGGCAACAGAATTTTAACAACAGAAGTTCTGTTCATCCGTTCCACACACCCCTCCCGGCCGCCACCTCCCTCCCTCGTGCTCTCCCAACCACCACATTCAGTTCCTCTACCCCCGCACCTGCTTCCAGTTTTGGCTTCTTGGCAATGATGCTTAGAGAGACATCAGCTGGCAGCTTCGAACAGCTAAAAGCTCCCCTGCAATGCAGCGTCGCAAGCGCCAGCCTTTAATTCACTGGCACATGCCAGCTTAACCCAAGGACTTTCTCCCTATCTCTTAGCATCGCTCAGGTTCGCCTTCTGAAACGGCAGAAAATGATTCAAGCGGTGGCTTATCTTAAGACCTGGCCATATCTGTTCACCAGTGGCGGTGGCAGTACGGCTGCTGCTGCTGCCGCTGTTGTTGCCTCATCCCGATGACATTACAGGGTACATAAAACCAGAATGCCGTTTCTTCTTGATTGCTATTGGATGGCAAAGGGGTTTGCTCTTTCGCTCAGCAGATGGTGGGATAAGTGACGCTTTCTGCATTCAAGGCACTTCTTTTCTATCTCGGCTCTTTGGGAGCTGGGCAGCACTCACAATGCTAAAGGGGAATACTTAGGGAACAGATTTGTTGTTGTGCTCGGAAGCATTTAAGCGGGGTTTTCAGACATGCTATGTAGTCGTTCTTAAAATGGAATTTTCACATTGGGAGCTCTTTCAAACATCAGGTGTGAGGTCACAGTGCTGGTGTACTGTGCACCCTAGGCTAATAATAATAATAATAATAATAATAATAATAATAATAATAATAATAATTTATTTATACCCCGCCCATCAGAAGAACCATGGGAGATGCTTCTGTCCAGACAAGGGCCACAGCACTCCCCAGGTGCAATCCATTGGGGCAGTTACCCCTTAATGTAGCTCAGGGAATCTTTCATTTCCATTTGACCCCAAAACACAAGTTCTTCTGGCTGGTGGGCCGGAAGGGGTGGACTCTACCCAATGCCTATACCCAATGCCTATGCCAAACCTCTAACACCTGTTGTCAATAAAGTCATACTGTCAGTAAAGATTAGGGGGGAATGCCTTGCCACACAGTGCTTCATGAATTTGGGCTGCCAGGTAGAGCTTTAAAATGGAGCCCATCCAAGCAGTCGAGACTGTGGCATTCATCGCCAGTATGTACTGCAAGTGTGCGCCTTCCATACTGCTGTTGGCAACTTTGGTTCTCTCCTCTCGTACATTAAGGTAATTCTTCGGGGATCTTTCAATGGACACATGAAGAAGTGCAAATGGTGCCACAAACAAATAAATGGGTGGCAGCAGGCTGTAGGTTCACAAGACAGAGGAAAAGCTATTTGCATCTCCCTCTCAGGCACTGGAGTTTATATCCATGGTGTTACACACCAGTGGGCATGCATCCTGTCCTCCTGCGTTGTTAATGATCTACCATCTGGGGAGCTGATTTAGATTGCAATTTTCACAAGCTCCGCGAGGAGAGCAGCTCCGTAAATCTCAAGACTTCGACCCAGCCTACAGATACAGGCTCAGAGTAAAAGACTCAGGACTCTGAGCATAGTTGAGAGCATTCAGACATTTTAGGAATTCAGAAAGTTTGTAAAAACAAAATGAACATGGGCCTGAAATCTGCCTACATTTCAGAATAGCAGGCGGCTTGCTGAGCACAATTCCAGCTATCTCAATGCACTGAGCAGCCAATTCATGCCGTCATTCCTATACAACCACATTTCATCTCTTGTTCTGCAGCCTCTCTCGTCATGCTAGTCAAATAAAACCAGTGCAAGGATGACATCATCAGGTTTCACAGCCAATCCCGACCCTCATCAGACGAACACAGATCCTTACCTATTTTGCTTATGCATCTCTCCTGCAGCTCTTTCGGTGGAATATGTTAGTGTTAATTGTTTTGTTATCTGTAAGGGGGGAAATATATTAAAACCTGGCAGAAGAAGATTCCCACCCTCATCTCAGACCAATCTGCACGCACAGAGACCAAAAACAATGAAGGAAGCCGTACCTTTCTTTTGTAACCCACCTTCTTTAAAAGTTTGTGTGGTATTAAAATGTGTAAGAGGCAGAAATCTGACAACCACAACATTTTGAAATTTACAAGGCTACCTCAGCTTGTCAGTTGCTTGCTGACAGGCACTTTGTTGGGTTTTGTTTTTTGAGTCACTCGACTCCTGTCAGACAAAAAGCCCATCATTCTTTTCAGTGTGTGTTAATTATACCTGCATTTATTCATTTATTTTAGTGAGAGCTTTCCTTTTAGTGAGAGACACCACGTCCCTATTTTCATTGAAGAAATGTTGGAGGGTATGATACAGATGAGCAGGGAATGGAAACATTCTGGGATCAAATCAGAAACTAGGACGCCATCTGTAAATCCAGGGCTGTCCCTGGAAAATAGGGACGCTTGGAGGGTCTGCTACATGCTATTTGAGAAATATATAGGTGGAAATAGTCATGGTGAAAACTATGCACCATCTTTCACCAAGAGACAGCTCATATATAACCAGATTGCAGAACCCATTTCCCATGTTGTTGGTTCTCCCCTAGAGATAAATCCTGGGTGATGTTTTTCTGTTTTATTTTTTGCATAATTTCAGATGATGGTGTGCTCTCTTTTTTGAAAAAAGTAAATGAACGGATAGGCAGCCCTTAATTATGCTCTTGAGCTAACCCAGAAAAAAAAAATTAGACCCATTTGCCATTTGTATTATCTGGAAAGTCAGGATGGTATGGCAAGCCCTTAGTCCTATATCATTCAGTTGTAAGAGAGAGCAGATCAGCCCGAGACAATGCTGTCTTTCCGAGTAACATATTGATTTCCCAAAGTGCTTTGGAGAAAGAGGGAATCCATAATAACTTAGCACTTACCGCACGCAGCATTTTACATCTCCAAGGCACGGCACAAATAGATGGCATTTAAAGATATAAAAATGAGCAGAGCTGCGCTCGGTATATAAATGTGTGCTTAAAGCGAGCTTGCATTGCTATATAGCCTTGCGTAGAGAAGTCGGGAGGTTATTGAGGAAGGACGGTAATGAATGTCGGGGTTTTCAAACATGCAGGAAACAAGTGCAGTTCACAATATCCACACAAATCAGAAGTTATACAGCCATTGTTCTGGAAACCAAACAGCAGTAAACCTCTTTAACCTGTAGTAAAGCATAGCAAAAGAAAGAAAAAGAATCTGTAAAACCGTGATGTAGGACCATGCACTAGGCTTTGGCCAAAATCCTATTAGACTTTATATATTTCAGATTCCAAGCATTCCACCATGGTGTCAGACAGTATATATATTTTAATTTCCTTCCATAAAACCTGGTAAAAGAGTAAAGGCAGAGTTTCCCCTGACTCAGTGAACTATCTCTGAACTCCCCCTGCAAGGCAGGGTATTTCTGTAGACTCTCATTCTCACACCTCCTTGGGAGAGCAGCTCTTTCTTAGAAGGGAGAAGAAAGGCAGAATGTTGCTGTGCTCTTTGTCAGCCCAGAGAAAACCATATGGCTTGTGCTGTGTACACTGTCTTCAACACCTATCCCAAAGGATCCACATTTCTCCCTGCAGTGGAGCCTTGGGTATTTCTTGGAGGAAATGTGCACTCATAAACATATCCTTGATTGGACAGCAACATCTGCATCGGCTGCCCGCTTGCTTCCAGGCACAATTCAAAGTGTTGGTGATCGCCTTTAAAGTCTTTGGGGCCAATGGTATCTAACACCAAGTAGACTTGTTAAGATGTATAAGACTGAATCGGATAAGTGTTGGAGATGCAATGAGACTGAGGGTATGTTCTATCATATGTGGCAGACCTGTAAAATGGTAAAAGAGTATTGGGAAATAATTCACAATGAATTGAAAAAAAGTACTTTTCAAAACAACAACAACCAGAATCCGTTTTGTTGGGGATAATCAGATAGAAATTCCCAGTTGTCAGAAAAGGCTATTTACGTATGCCACTACTGTGGCTCGTGTTTTGTTAGCCCAAAAATGGAAAACAAGCAAAGTCACAACCAAAAAAGAATTGCAACTTAAACTGATGGAATATGCGCAGCTTGCAGACCTAACATATAGAACAGGGATCGGCAAACTAAGGCCTATGGGCCACAAGCGGCCCAATGGGGTCGTTTAACCAGCGTACAAGCCACCCCTGAACTGAGCCGCCTGCTCGGTGAGTCCCCACAAGAAAGGGAACGCCTTATATTTGTGTATTTTTTCTCCCCCCCCTCCAATTTTAAAGGTGCAGTTTATATTCAGGTGCAGCTTATATTCGGGCCAATATGGTAGTTGTTTTATATCTTGATTTTATTCTGTGAACCGCCCTGAGACCCCCAGGTATAGGGTGGCATACAAATTCAATAATTAACAATGATTTCCTTGACATCGGAAGGGAGGGCATTCCACAGGGCAGGCACCACCACCGAGAAGGCCCCCTGCCTGGTTCCCTTTAACTTCGCTTCTCACAGTGAGGGAACCGCCAGAAGGCCCTCGGAGCTGGACCTAAGTGTCCGGGCAGAACGATGGGGGTGGAGACGCTCCTTCAGGTATACAGGGCAGAGGCCGTATACCACTTTCTCATGGGTCATGTTATTGCTTCTGAAGACCAAATGCAAATACTGTCAGAGAAGAAACAGGTACAGCGGAAGGAGAGAGAGAATTCCTAAGGGAGGGGGGGAGAAGCAGTTAGCCACAGGAATTCAACCTTTGTACACAAAAAAACGGAGAAATACAGAGAGCAGGAATTCAGTTGCAAAGTTCAGATAGTGACACAGACACAGAAATACGGGGGGGGGGGGTGCAATCCCTCTGATCTCGTAGACTCACAAGATTAGCCAAGAAGCGCGAAACGGACAGGAAGAGAGGGTGGCGTTTTTCTTGTTGGGGGGAAGGGGGCGGAGCTTAGTTCCGGCAACTGTGTCATCGGAGGAAGACTGAAATTAGCGGAGTTCCAACCGGGGCTTTTTGTTGAACCAATAAATCTTAGATAATTAACTGCTGGCGGCGTCTCATGTGTGTGGGAAAGACCCAAGCCTTACAGATACCATGCCTGGAGTTTTTAAAATGATCTGATAGTAGATTGCAATATTCTGCAGTGGCCTCCATGAAACCTCATTTTAGCACATGGTTAGAATCTCAAGGCACCAATCGTCCTTTACTGCCTCCTCCTTCCTGCTGCAATTCCCAACTTCAGTTCCTTCAAGGGCACATGGGATGGGATAAAGTTAAACCTTTTAAAAAGAATTACAGTGGTACCTCAGGTTACATACGCTTCAGGTTACAGACTCTGCTAACCCAGAAATAGTGCTTCAGGTTAAGAACTTTGCTTCAGGATGAGAACAGAAATTGTGCTCCGGCGGTGCGGCGGCAGCAGGAGGCCCCATTACCTAAAGTGGTGCTTCAGGTTAAGAACAGTTTCAGGTTAAGTACGGACCTCCGGAATGAATTAAGTACTTAACCCGAGGTACCACTGTATCTCATTTACTGGTCTTTAAGACCACAATAACTATACTTCATGAAGTATAGTGAAGTGTTGGATTTCTACCTCTAAATCTTTGGCAACAGTCATCTTCTCTTTCTCTCTCTCTCTTTTAAAAAAGCCACATTTCAAATATTTCAACGTCAGTCATTTAAAAAGAAAAAAACACTTTGTAATAACTCTAGACTCATGCTGCAAAACATGACCCAGCATTCTTTATGGAATATGCTGCACATTTAGAATAAGGTTCCACACATATCTCATGCCACAGTCCCTCTTTACAGAGTTGAACCTCCTGTGCAAAACATTCATAACTCTTTGCCACTCTTCCTTTTTTTTGTCAGCTACACAGGGATGTGTGCCTAATTTCCTCGCCTAGATCACATTTCCAAATTTTCATCCCAGAAAAGAAGTAAGACCTGCTAAAATGCGGAGCCTCGTTGTCAGACTAACCTTTGGGAATGTCATGGTGCAAGTTCAGAGTCTGACTAAGCATCCATTAAGCTAAATTTTGGAAGCCTTAGAAAGCCCATTGACCAAAATCCAGCTAAATTTAGTTGTGACTAAGTTCTGTGCAAGCAAAAAGGGACTTCAGGTTAATCGTGACTAAATTGTTCCATGGGTTTCGGTGAGTATTAGTCATTAATAACTCCGGATGTCTTGTGGAGTTGGGGTTTTGGTTATGATAAACCTATGATAAACCTTGGGCATGAGTGTTTAGCCCACCTCCCCCAGTGATTTTGCTTCATTCAAATTTGGAAACACAAACAGCTGTTTTAAGCAAAAAAATCAAAAAGATGGGACATCTGATCTCGCCTTGCATATAGTTTGGCCCTTCATGATAGAATTTGGTACGGAATATTATTTAAACATCAGCACAATAGAAGACATTCATTGAACTAGTGCCCCCCTGCTGTGGAAATATAGCCTATGTAAATGGCCCGTATTGTTCCAGATTCACCAAGAAAAGGAAACATTAGGAATTGCTATAAAGTAGGATGAAACATATGCAGTCACTTAGCCTTGTCATCCTCCTGGAAATGTTAAATGGGCGTTGCTAGCAGGAGCTGCAAATGCATATTGATTTTGTATAAGCACCTTGGACAGACCAGGAACAGTAAATTATGATTTGTGGCAAAATTAGCGTTTCCTTTTTTCCCTGAAGGTGCACAAAAAGTTAGGTAATCAAACGGTGACATGATATAGCTGAAATTTCAGTTGCTCTAGCCCAGGGGTCGGCAAGGCTTACGGGGCATGGGCCGGGTCACTCCCACGGAGATCCTCTGTGGGCAGGGCTGGCGCAGCGTGACGCCGGAAATTGCGTCTGCACATGTCCACATTGCCGGAAATCGTTTCTGCGCATGCCCAGACACAAAAAATTGTGCCTGCGCAGATGCGATTTCCAGCATCTGGGCCTGTGCAGAAGTGATTTCCGGAGCCGCGGAAGATAGTCCCCGCGTTGCGCTGCACTGGTCTAGCACAGCGCACGGGGACTCACCAAGCAAGCAGCTCGGTTTGGGGGCGGCTCATGGGCCAGTTAAGCAACCCTCATGGGCCGCTTCCGGCCCATGGGCCTTAGGTTGCTGATCCCTGCTCTAGCCTTACCAGAAACCCATGCATTCCATCACCTTTAACAGAGTGACATAGTGGTTTGGTTTCTGGGTGACAAAATTAGTTTGAATCTAGTCAGTGATGATTTGGTAGCCAGGCTGCCTAAACACACCTGTACAGGAGGGAGGCATTTGCCAATGTCCGTTCCTCTCTCACTCTTTTTTTCTAGCTTTGAGCTCAGTTTGCCGCATTTCCACATCAGTTTGAGCATTTGGTATCCATTGCTTCAAATATACATATTTTTATATGAAATTTTACCTTATATACATATTTCTGCAAGCACCACACGTGTTGTTTTCATGCACACAAGCACACTTTACTAAATGGATTTCTGTGACCACATTTGGTTGGAGAACTGCATCTCAAAATTCAGAGAAGTGAAGGTTTTGAAGGACAGCTGTGTTTCAGTCCGTGTGCTGTGTTGAGAAGGGCAAATGAGGTAGGCTCGCATTCACAGGCAAAGTGAACCAAATTTCTTCCCCACTCTTAATTCATAGTGATTAATAGGAAACACCACAGGCTCTTTCAGTGCTATTTTTCTAGAAAAACAGAGGTGCCGGAGCCCACCATGAACTTCTCCCTTGTTCTCTTAGAATGGCCATGGCACCCACCTGAGAGGTGCCGGACTTGAGCTCCGCTGAGCTCTGGCTGGAAAAAGAAAAAGAAAAAAGCCCTGGCTTTTATCTGGGGGCGTCAGTTTCACTGATGCAGTTTGCTAGCTATGGTCATTGCAGAAATAGTGGCTGCTTCTGCAGAATCCATGTTTTACATTGTGCCCTTGAGTTGCTGCTAAGTGGCGACAACCCACTGGCAGCCATGTGAGCGACAACAGCTATCTTAGCAGAAACATCGCGTTGGACTATGCAGAGCTTGTGCTCCCATCTAATACTCCTAAGGGTGGGAAACTTAGAGAGCCACATAAATGATTGAGTGGGAAGAGGCAACAAACCCTTGTCTTATGCAAAGGACATTGTTGTGTAAGCTCCCGGCAGTAATAGAATGGTCTATGAATGCCTCCAAGTTGTTGTCCCTGAACCTGGGCTTCCTTTAAAGTAATTTCAGCTCGCAGTGAAACACGATCACAATGAATGCCATCAGGGGAGGGCGGGGGAAGGAAGGTGATGGGTGAGGGGGAGCCCTGGAAGGCGGGGGGGGGGGGCTGTCCAGGAGAGGTGAGGCAAGGACACTGTACAGGGCTGGCTGGTTCATTAGCAACATTTGGAGGGGAGCCAGAGCATTCCAGAGTGGCATGTTTGCCTTTAGGTGCTCACTGGTTTTAACGTTTTTCCTGTTCTCTCTCTCTCTCTCTCTCTCCAAGATTTCTTTGCTTTTAGCTCAAAAGACTTATAAACCCCCACCTCACCTTTTCCCACCACAACGTAATTAACTTTCTTAAGGATGCGAGTTAAGTTCAGAAACAGCATTTGTGTGCGCGCACACATGCAGCCCCCCCCCCACTTTCATTTTTAATCCTCCTGCACTTTTGGTTTTCTGGTGTCCAGTTTGCTGTCTGCACGGTCATTGTACTTCTTCCTTCCTTCCTTCTTTAAAATAATAAAGTGAAAGCACCACATTGTGGAAAGCATTGGCCCAAGCAGATGCTCATTTGCTGCTCTGACCTATGACTTGTTTGGGGCAGTAGCTTTAGGATGGTCATGTGCAAAGTCTGTGTGCAAAAGGCAGTGCTGTAAACAAGGAGTACGTTGTGGACCTCAGCAGACAGTGCCCTGGTTTCCCTTTTCTTGTCTGTGTACCTCTCCTTCTTCTCCTTCCTCCTCCCACTTCTTTCCTGTCTGTGTTTCCCACAGCTAAAAAATTGCCTCCAGGACTCTGTAAGTCCCATGTTGGCGGGACTCCTTGTTTGTGGTGCAGGTGTGCAGGAGACCTCCTCCGTGTCGTCGCCACAGCAACCCGCCTGTCTAATCTGTTGAATATAAAGAAGAAGAAACAGATAGACAAAAGCCATCCACCCCCTTCTGCTCCTATCCATGAGCCCCAAAGAAGGCCATCGTCTCCAAGCATTCCTCATAATCCCCCAGTCATTGCCCAGGCAACAGGCACAAGGAACTGGCGGGCCCCGTGGCACGAAAGCTGCCCCCGTCTCAAGTTTGTCTCGCTGGCAAAACACCTCACTGTGCTTGCCCAGACACACATCACCTTCCTTTGCCTCCGCCGCTTCTTGCCACTTAGCAGATCATGATCACAGGCACCGAGCAAAACGAACGCCATCGCATTTCGTCTTTGAGCAAACCACCACACGCCTTCCTGGGAAGGAACACTGGGACGGGCCAATCTAACTTTGCAAAAACTTCCATTGCTTTTTCTTTCATTCATTTGTTTTGCTGATTCCATTGTCGTCTGTTCAATGAGTCACTGCCTTTAATAACAAAAGCCATGGTAGGTCATTTAACACATTTAAGGACGGGCTGCACAGGGTAGGGTTGACGCCAGAGAAAAATCGACGCTATCGGGATCTTAGGAGGTATACACATCATACATTTAAAGGACATATCTTCCCTTCCTGGGAATGGTAGTTAGTTAACGGTGCGGGTAATGGCAGACTACATGTGATGGGTAAACTACAGTTCCCAGGGGGGGACATGGGTGGCGTTGTGGTCTAAGACACTGAGCCTCTTGGGCTTGCCAATTGGAAGGTCGGTGGTTCAAATCCGCGCGATGGAGTGAGCTCCCGTTTCTCTGTCCCATTTCCTGCCAACCTAGCAGTTCGAAAGCACGCCAGTGCAAGTAGATAAACAGGTACAGCTGCAGCGGGAAGGTAAACAGCATTTCCGTGTGCTCTGGTTGCACCAGAAGCGGTTTAGTCCTGCTGGCCACATGACCTGGAAAGCTGTCTGTGGACAAACACCGGCTCCCTCAGTCTGAAAGCGAGATGAGCGCCGCAACCCCATAGTCGCCTTTGACTGGGCTTAACCATCCAGGGGTCCTTTACCTTTACCTTTTACAGTTCCCAGAATTGGGGGGGGGGCTTTTAAATGTATCTCAGGAGAGCACAGTTTTCATGTAAGCAGGGGAGTGTCACCAGAGCTAAGCCTTAAAAGTGTCAAGGTCACAGCTCAGCCCTGGCACATGTGAGGTAGTAAGAAAGGCTAACCAGCTCCTACATCTCTGAGATGCAATAGACAGGCCTTAAGGATAAGGATGATGGATTTCCAAGAAAGCTTGGTTTCTAGGACATCTGATTTTAGACCTTAAGCCCCAAAGAAGGCGGGAGCCGCCGTTGTAGTAGGCAGTGATAATTGTGGCTCAGTATGAGAGGAGAAAGAGAGGAGCCTAGTGCGATTCAAGTCTCCAGCTACCTCTCCGATGAGCTACGTGTTGCTGCAAGTGTGTTTATAAGCTGAAAGAAAGGGCTGGTGAGAGAATTCTTATCAAAGGGAGTCATTTAAAAAGCAGTCCCTGGCAGTTTCAGTTATGACAGCTGTTTCAGGAATATGAAGAGGGTTTTCAGAGCTGTGGGCTCTCTATCCCCCATATCCAGCAGTGAAAGCTCTCATTTGTCTTCCCACCATCATGTTGATGCAGCTGGGGTTGACACTGCTTACCTCAGCACTTTTCCCCCTCCTGTTCTTTTTTTATTTTTTTTTTGTGAAAAGACAGAAGGCTTCCTTGTGATCCCAGCCTTTTCCTATCAAATGACACTCAGCCAGGGGGTTGGTGGCTTATTTACTGGCACCAGACCAGTAAAAACAAAACACACACACACACACAAATGTATATTCACATCTAATAAATCCTCAAGCTTTAGATATCTTCAGCTACCCTGGTAGGGTTACATCAAAATGTAGAGGCTGCAATCTAAAGAGCTGTAATGGGAACTGGGATCTCAGTAATTCTGGCTGGAGCAGAAGAGATACCGTTTGTGATCACTGTATCTTCGGGTCCATTAAAACCGTGCTTTCTACTATAACCTGCAATGTGTTGCAAGATGCTTTGACACTCACACCTCTGTTGGGATAGGAGGGTACCCCAAAACTCCGTTCTTGTTTTCATTAAATGTTGGCATGTGGCTGTGTGTGTGTGTGTGTTTGTGTGCAGCTGACAGGCATATTCAGGAGAGGGGCAAGAGGCACTGAAATCACAGCTTGTTTCACTCCACTAGCAGACACAGTTTTATAGAGGATATCACACCAAGTAAGTTTGCCTAACTGTATTGTAAGCTGCATAGGACACAGTGCTGGATATTGTCACCGGCCACTTCTCACCCTGGGAGAATTCCCTGTACGCTGATAACTCGGTTTAGTGTTGCATCACTTCCTGCTGATCACGTAATAGGTTTACAGAACAGAATAACAATAATTTCATTAAAGTTAGGGGGTTGTTGTTTTTCTTTTAGCTTATTTGGTTCTGCATTCTGTAAAATTCCAGTGTGGTTTTCTTCACAGTAAATTAATGCAGAGCTGTTCTGTGAAGTCTTAGAATCATAGAATCTTAAGAGATAGAAGGGGGGGGGGGTTCCAAGGGTCATCCAGTCCAACCCCGTGCAATATGGGAATATCTGCTAAAGCACCCATGACAGATGGCCATCCAACCTCTGCTTAAAAACCTCCAAGGAAGGAAAGTCCGCAACCTCACGAGGGAGACTGTTCCACTGCCTAACAGCTCTTACTGTTTTCCCATATATCTAGTTGGAATTTCCTTTCCTGCAGCTTGAAGTCATTGGTTTGAGTCCTACCTTCCAGAGAAGGAGAAGACAAACTTGCTTATTCTTATTCCGCTAGTTGGTCCAGTAGTAACTTAGACACACATTTGCATGCACACACCCTGTGTTATATTTTATACTAATGGTACAGCTACCAATTCTTCATTATAAGCCAATGTTTTCTGAGGCTCCTAGCTCTGTTCAAACAAAAATACACTGGTGGTCACCAATCAAACGTCTTTGATTCTGTTGTTCCTGCGCTCTTAATTAACGCCGACTTCTGGGAGAAGGGGGATCAGAAATACTCTCCAGTGACAACATGTCAGCTGATTAGGTAAAGGTAAAGGGACCCCTGACCATTAGGTCCAGTTGTGACCGACTCTGAGGTTGTGGCGCTCATCTCGCTTTATTGGCCGAGGGAGTACAGCTTCCGGGTCATGTGGCCAGCATGACAAAGCCGCTTCTGGTGAGCCAGAGCAGCGCATGGAAATGATGTTTACCTTCCCACCGGAGCGGTACCTATTTATCTACTTGCACTTTGATGTGCTTTCAAACTTCTAGGTTGGCAGGAGCAGTGACCGAGCAACAGGAGCTCACCCCGTCGTGGGGATTCGAACCGCCAACCTTCTGATCAGCAAGTTCTAGGCTCTGTGGTTTAACCCACAGCGCCACCCGTGTCACCTGACTACTCTCTCGCAATTCCCCTCCCTTTCTTCTAACACTTCCCAACTATTTTCTTTGTCGTTCTCTGAGATGTGTCCTTCCTCAGCCCCCTGCTGTAAATCAATGCTGCATTCTTCTTCTCCTGCAGCATCAGGAGAAGGGAGGTGGGTCTTCTCCACTACTCCTCATCCGTCTCACCTCTTGAGTCCAATCCATGACACTTTACAACAGTAAGAGTCCCACCCATTGCATTGCCCACTTGTGCCTCTGGCTCCACCCTACGGCTGGACGATATATCAATATATCATCCCAAACTGGTTTAAAGTCCATATTGTGATATAGGTTTCATAATTTTTGACCTGGCAATTTGTTTATTTATTTTTTCAATTTCTATACTGCTTTACATTTTTAATTAAAAAAAAACCCTCAAAGCGGTGTACAGTATATTAAATCAATAAAACAATAGCCGGGCGATGTTCCTCAGGCCTCATGAGGAGCCTCTTCAGTAGGGCTGGTGAGTCTGGCCAGGTGGAAAGGGCCTTGCGGGGAGTGGCCTCCAGGCCTCACAGCCACTCACAGCAATGTATCGTGAATCATGATGGGGGGGGGGCTATGCAAAAATCACCATGTGGGAAAAACCATGAAGCCAGCCAATGGTTCTCTAGATTCCTGCGACCTCTGCTGGCTCACCTCTCCCCTGCCTCCTGGGGGGGGGGCAGCAAATCACAAGAGCAGTTGCCAGCAAAAAATCACAATGCGGGGAAAACTGGGAAGCCAGCCAATGCTTCTACATAGCACCATCCTTATTACAGACATTGTGATGTATCGGTATATCACAATGTTTAGCTGGTGGTATATCATGATGTTGTGAAAACCAGATATTGCCCAGCCCTGCTCCAGCCATCAGTGGCATACAGCCCCTGGAAAGCTGCCCATGAGGGAATGTCATCCTAGGGATGAAAAGGGTTCCCCAACGCCATCCTGCAGGGCAGAAATGTTGGTGTAGAAATATCTATTTCCTGAGTCCACACAATGGCCTTAAAGGAGGCGGACAAGCACTCAGGGCACACCTGGTTTCTGCAGTGGACAAATGACAACATCCTGTCGCTGCCAAAGAACAGCAAGTAAATTAAATGTCCCTGGCTTATAGGTAGCACACCAGTCTTCACTCTGTGTGCGTATACTGTGCATGCATTGTACATCCGAGCCCATCTACGTGAGGGTACCTTAAATGCAGGCGGCAGCAACCGCAGTTACATAATTCAAGGCTCTGAAATGCTTGCTGGTGCAGGACGTGACTTAGAATTCAAATCCAGTACCTAAAGTTAGCAGAGGTCAATGAAAAGTCCGCATCGCCTGGAAGTCGTGCTTGCTATCAATCACCGAGTGACAGAAAAACTGCTGCCGTCTATCCAGACTTGCTTATTCAGCATGAATGAGAGTACACCGTGAGCTTAGCATAAAAGGAATAATTCAGAGAATTCACTGAAAGGAAACAAATTTCCTAAATGGACTTGAGCATGGCATCAATTTTAAATAAAATCAATCGCTAAAGCAGCAAGAGCAATTCTCCCCTACACCAGTCCACCTATTTTTAGAAGAGGCAAAGAAATCAAAGTTGTACCAGCAGAAATGGCCAAAAATTGTTGTGACAGTAGAGATACTCATGGGTAAGAAACGACTCCAGAGCTCCCCAGCAAATATACTGGTATCTTGCTGGAGTAATTAAGGCAGAACCAGGTCATCAATCTTGGAAGTGACTTTGTGTACCAAGGTGCTGGTAATAGTCAATATAACTATAAGATGAGTATTACAGGTCCCAAATTCTTCTCCAGCTTGGATTTTAATTTAGAGAATTCCCCTCTAACACACACAACCCCACACACCTGAATTAAAGGATGGAGAAGAAATTTTATTCTATTCACATTTGAAGGTGAACTTTCACCCTTTCCAAAACAATACAAGAACTGAAACACAGTCACCCCACAAAATTTGCAGCTTTCTGAATTTTGCAATGCAGTTCTATCATCAAGTATTGTGCATGAAAATGCATATACTGCTGTGAAAGTGTGCATAAAAACTCATGTCTTAGTGACTATGGTATTGATATTTTGCATGAAGGGTGGTCTATAAATATTTGTATGAATAAATATACCATACTAAATGTATTAGGGGTAATCACTTTGCAAAAATAGATGTTTGTGGCAAAATTACATGCAAACGTGTGTACGGGAAGAAATCTGCACGAAAATGCGGGTGAATTTACATGAGGACTTATTTTGCGAATTTATGAAGTGATGTGAAAATGTGGCAAACTATCCTCAAGTGTGGGAAAATGAGTAACTGAAAGAAACACAAATTGACAAATTCATCCATCCCTACTAGAACCAGGCCCCAGAGTCCCTCATTACAACCATTCTCCGGCTTCCCATCTGCTACATGGGAAATGTAGTGTGCCCAGGGGATTTGCAAAAACTACATTTCCCCAGGCTGCATTCTCTCTCTCTCTCTCTCTCTCTCTCTCTCTCTCTCTCATGTCTTGCTTCTGCCATTGCTGTTGCTAGGTCATGTTGAAGTGGGAATAGCGAGAAAGAATGGGGCTGCTTTTCTGACCGGAGAGAAATTGGGATTGCGTGTTCACAGCTGCTGGGTACCTTATTTCTGAAGTTAGATTAACTCATAAATAAACAGAACACTTTACCTATATTTTGGCGGATAGCCTAACATGCTTATGATCCAATCAGACATGGCCTGGGGGCGGGGCGGATAACCAATATCTTCTTGATTTTTCTTTAAGTTATTTCCAGAAACGTTTGTGGGGCTCTATCCTTTTCCCTTTAACTATTAGTTATTATCATTAATAATAATAATAATAATAATAATAATAATAATAATAATAATACCCCGCCCATCTGGCTGAGTCTCCCCAGCCACTCTGGGTGGCTCCCAGTCAAGTATTAAAAACAATACAGCATTAAATATTAAAAACTTCCCTTCAGATGTCTTTTAAAGATAGGATAGCTGCTTATTTCCTTCACCTCTGAAGGGAGGGTGTTCCACAGGGTGGGCGCCACTACTGAGAAGGCCCTCTGTCTGGTTCCCTGTAACCTTACTTCTCGCAATGAAGGAACCGCCAGAAGGCCCTCAGCGCTGGATCTCAGTGTCCGGGCTGAACAATGGGGGTGGAGACGCTCCTTCAGGTATACAGACCGAGGCTGTTTAGGGCTTTAAAGGTCAGCACCAACACTTTGAATTGTGCTCGGAAATGTACTGGGAGCCAATGCAGATCTCTCAGATCCATGTGGCGTTCATACAGAGCCCCTGGTCGTTTCACGGACTATTGACCTGTACACCACTGCTTTATTCTTCCACTGCCACCAACCAGGTTTCTTCTGGTGAAATACTGAGTCTCAGTCAGGTTGCAAAGTCAACAACGAAGAGAAAAGTTTATTGAAGAACAAACAAGTTTTAAATATATTCAGAACGGTTTCTCAAATGCACGCCCTTAACTAGATGTGGCACTATTTCACACTGTCACAGCCTTCTCTCTCAGTTCTATCCCTGTTTCTCACTCTACTGTCACAACCACTATGTTCGACTTTTACTGCCTCTGTCTGAACCTCACTCCTCTATCTCCCTCTGGTAAACCCCTGGGCTGAGCCTCAAAATCAGAGCTTTCTCATTGGTCAATCTACATTAACCATTTCCACCCCCCTGTACAAACATCACAAGGAATGAGCAAACACCACATCCCCTAACATGGAATTCACCTTTTTTCCCTTAGCTGCTGCACACTGGGTTGATATCTTCATTGAACTACCTGCTATGACTTTCTCTCGTGCATTCACCAACAGACTATGTGAGTACATGTGCTAAATTAGGATTATTTTGCCCCAACGTGCATCACTTTACACTTGTATGCACTGAATTGCATTTGTGGTTCGAGGACCCGATCCCCGCATAGTGGAATGAAAACACAAGGACACGTGATATAAAGTTAATGGGCAAGAAAAGGCCACAACTTTATTGATTACAGCAAGTGAAAAGGTATTGGCTTAGGCATTGGATTACGTCAGCTGACTCCACCCACTCGGAGAGGGGTGAGTCTAAAACAGGGGGGGTTATTGCCCATTCACCCAAGGTGGAGAGATCCTTTTAGAGCTCCTTGCAATTCCCCTTTTTTGTTTTAACCACCTAGAACAATTGATTATCATCAGCAAACTTGTCCACCTCAGTGCTCTGCCCTAATTCTAGGTAATGAATGAACAAGCTAAGAAGCACATGTCCCAATACAGCTCATAGGAGGATTATAGTAAGATCTCTCTGGGTTCAGTATTTGGAGAACAGTCCATTTATTCCAACTTCTTTCCAAAGTCCCCTTCCATGCTAAAAAAGTTCACACAATAACATCTCAAACAACCCAATAGAGGGTTAGAGACAGATGACAAATATTTCAGTTTCAGTATATCTCAGTTTCTCATTTTTTCACCACATTTCGCCAGCAGTTTGTGAGTTTTTCAACAACAATAAAAGGCCTCGTGAAAATTCGTAAGATATTTTGACATATTTCTCTTAATATAAGCTTGGATGGTGACTTGTACGCCTCCTTCTGACAACTCCTGCAGCCACGCTAGTGCCAAATGTATCATTCAGGTTTCTTTTGGATCACATCAGCGAGGCCAAGGTGGGGGTGGGGGGAACCCAGGACCTCCATACATACTGTCCAGGCTTGCACCCCAGAGAGGTCACTGCAAATTCAGAAAAAGCAACAGGGGTGGTAGCAGCTACAAGTTACTGCTCTCTGCAGCCACAGCAGGCGGTGTGATTCTCCAGCAGTTTGACTCCCCCCCCCCAGACGGACACTCCATTGTCTTTAGAGACAGACGGATACCAAGAAGAAAAAGACATTTCTGCTACCTAATGCCTAATGTAACACATGGGTTTTTGTTTTGTTTACTAATATTTGTATTTTCATGCAAATTCCCCCCAATATATGAATCTGAGGGCTGCAGAAATCCACAGCAGCATTCAGACTGGTGGGAACTTCAAAAGACGGCTGCATTTTGGTTCACATATTGTTTTGGGAAGTCTAAACTAGGTTTGTATTAAGATGTGATCTCAAATGAATTTCTTCTCTACCTCTACCTATTAAAACCAAAGGATGAAAACAAAAAAGTTAAAGAAAATTATTATATATGTTTCCCTATCCTGTGACTTCTGAAATGGCTCCACTCCTCATGAAGCCTCAGGTGCATGAGGAAACGACTGTTTGACATAAGTGATCTTGCATTATGATTTTGAAGAGTGGAAAGGTGCAGACACAGATGGAGGTTATTTGCAGAAGCATCTCTGGAAGGGAGAGAGAAGAATGCAAGGGTTCTCTGAACATATATATTGCCCTGTGGGAAGAGAAGGATCCTAGACTGGCGATGCCGTAAAAGATTGATAACTCCTGAGCTCTTTGACAATCAAATTCAGCTGGGAGAGGAAAAATAAAACCAGTTACATATATGAAAAGAAACTCCAGGCAAGTTTGGACCTTGGGATTCAAATTCAGCCCCCCTCAGAAGTTCAAAGGAGTCTGAAATTCAAAGTTCTGGTGGGAGTCCAACTCACGTTTAAGCAAAGTTTTTGCAAGCATGATTTCAACCCTAATGGGGATGGGGGGGGGCTTTCATTCCAGCCTTAAAGTTTCTAATTTCATTTTATGCTTTGCCCCTGGCTTTGCCTCTGCTCCCTTTTGCACTGAGTTATGCTTCCTCTTGATCACCAGAAACGAGGCTGAAATAATAAATCTACATTAAGGAATCAGATGAAACAGAAATGAAAAAACAAAATAATAAAAAGAGGTACAGTGACTAATAAAAGAACCAAGAGCACAGTGTTCATTAATTAGAAGTCAGCATGGACACCAGTAAATCAGACTGGAGAGAGAGAGAGGCCTGGATAAATGGAATGAACCTCACCTGTCCTTTGTAACGCAATATGCTATTAACAAAAGAACGTATATATCACAGGCATGTTTGCGCATTTCTCATACCTTTGATAGAACATCTTGAATTAGTAGCAGGCATGCGCATCTGCTAAGTGGTGTATTGTTACTCAAATGAACATTTTCAGGCTTCCTTGCCTTTCTCTATTTTAAATGCATTTCGCAGTCAGACTACAGGTCAGCCTCCAAAAATTGGTCCCAGATTGTCCGAGCCTGATTGAAATGCTGACATAGAAACTGAGGAAAGGTTATCATAGATGTGCAAGTTGATAATGCTTTGGACGTGGGGCGTTCAGAGCTTGCTTCCCCCCACCCACCCAGGAGAGCATGACAACATTTGGAAACGGGCTAGGCATACTAGATTTAAAGTTCACACTTGGCAGGTTCTGCCGGAGTCAACTTTGGCAAGCGCAGCATAATAAACAAAAGGGGCATTTGCTTTAATTATATTTTTTTAAAAATATAGCTCCCTGCAGCTTATAGGGCTCGGTGTGGAGAGAAAAGCCTAATGCTTGTTTGCCCACTTTCATTTGGGGGTGTGGGGAGGGAGGGAGGGGACCTGGTTTATACAAACGAGCTTTGTTTTAATTAGTGTCCAGGCAGCCCCTTCTTTTTGACTCTGGGTGTTTCAATTGTCTGGGACTCCCTCTGCTAAAACTGCTCCTTAGAAGAGAAACTCCATGCACAGATGCAAAGAAAAGGACTAGCCGGTGACTCTGCTCTGAATAGAGATGGGTGTTTTTTTAAAAAAAATAATAATAAAATAAAATAGGGGAAGAAAAAAAATCCAGACAGCCTCTGCAGAGCTGTCCACAGGGAGTGAGTTGTCGAGCTATTATTACTTGAATGGTGTTCAGCTCCAGAGCAATGTCCCTCCCAAGGTTAACAAGATAGGTCAGTTAAAAATAACATTAAATAAGGGGGTGGAGGGCAAGGAGAAGCCCGGCATTTAAATAAAGCCAACAGTCTGGCTTAAACATGACAAAAGCCAGGAAATTCAAAGGTAAGGCTAAAGCTTCATCCCCATATCATGCCCATTGTTGAGAGGAAAGGAAAGCACAAAGGGGTGAGCAGAGAATGAAGTGCCAGCCAGAACTGCAAATTTCCTGGTTTTTGTCTGGCTGAGCCAGACCCTTCACATTATTTAAGCAGGGGGGGGGGGGGCTTAATAATGTCTTTCATGCATGCACACCACACACACACACACAGTATTAAGTGCACACCATTCTGAAGCCCTCTCTGGGTGCAATGTAAATAAGTGTGACTTTACATTTTTACATGGCAATGGGGGGAAAAAATCCCACAATATTTTATATTCGCTGCTCCAAATAATTGTGAGCTGTCTTGTTCTAAAGATTTCACAATCCTTGGGAACCTGTTTGTTACTTAGGGACACCAGAGGCAAGTGAGACCAATGGCTTCTCTAGCTCAGAAGTGTCTACTGCAGGGTTGCCAGACGCCCAGAATTTCGGCAAAATGTCCTGAATTTTACTTCTAGAGATATAGCAATCCTAGACTGGAACCAGCTTTCGGTGGTTTCATATGGGGATTCCTGCCCAACCCCAGCCCTACCAGGAGATGCCAGCAAATGACTTACAACTGAGCCATGGCTCTTCCTCTATTGCTGAGCTCCATAGTTCTGTGTTGTGCCAATGTGTGAATGGAGCTGCGTGCAAGCAGTGGATTTTGGGAGATCCAGAAGAAGAAGAAGAAGAAGAAGAAGAAGAAGAAGAAGAAGAAGAAGAAGAAGCAGCAGCAGCTATTGTTTATATACCACCACTCTGACTAGATTGCCCCAGTCACTCTGGACAGCTTCCAGCAAATCAAAACACCATAAAAACTACAAACGTGGCAGTCCTAGGTGTGTAGGGACTTCACATCATAATGGGGTGGGAGGAATATAAAATTACTTCCTGTATCTGTTCGTGACTTGTATCTAAGGTACTTTTGGTCTTCGTGATGGCAGACTGTGCTCAAAACATGGATACTTACTGTCCAGAAGAGCATGAGGGAATGTAGGCAGTGTGAATACAGTCACTGAACTTTTCTCCATTTGGGCTCAACCTGCCATTATTGTGGAAAGGAGAAACAGCAACTTGTGACCAAAACCATCCTATCAAACAGCACCTATACCTCAGGAAATGATAAGTGCCGAAAGGTCTATATATTCCCAAGTAACATATAGACCAAACACTTCAGGATGTAGTGGTGGAACTACTGGTCAATAATATTTTTTACATTGCTTGTACGGTAGTCCCACTTGCTGTGGCATCTAGGAAGCTACCTTCTTGTTTTATTAAAAACATTGGTAGGTCTAACATAGAAACTATGGCAGGGGTAGCCAACATAGGTTCCTCCAGTTCCTGTGGATTGTAACTCCCCTCACCCCTGGCCATTGGCCATGTTGGCTGAGGCAAATGGGAACTGTAGTCCACAGCAATTGGAGAGCACCATGTTGGTTACCCTGGACTATGGCATTCCAGCTGGTGCTTTATGTAATTTTGTTTCTGTTGAAGTGTTTATCCCATGGCAATGGATTTCGAAACTGTGACTGAATGACGTGCCCAAATCCACCCAATTCTCAGGCATGTTCTGAAAGCTGCACTCATTTCAACAGAGTATGGTTCCAAAGAATTGTGCTAAGGATTACAAGCATGCAACCAGATCTCATGTGTGAGCTCTAGAAGAAAGGCTCATGTGATTCAATGGGACTTGCTCCCAATTAAGGGTGCCTAGGATTGCATCCAAGAACCCCAGACCACACTTGTTCTTGGAAATGCTAATCCTTGCACGCAAGTTTAAATATAGTATTTGACAAATGCGGTTTTTATAATAAAAATGCTTAAAAGAAAGGGATATATATATATATTTGCCTTTGCCTAAAATCAGTTCCCTATGGCTAAAGCACAATCCCTAGATATAAGGCTTTTATAAGCCAAATAGCTAACTTGTAGAAAGGCAAAGAGCTGGGGCTCATTTTTAAAAACCCATAACCTAGCAAGATTGCAGTTTCTTTCCAATCCCATTTTAAGTGTACGTATCTGATATAAAAGGGACGCGGGTGGCTCTGTGGGTCAGGCTAGGACTTGCCGATCAGAAGGTCGGTGGTTCAAATCCCCGCGATGAGGTGAGCTCCCGTTGCTCAGTCCCTGCTCATGCCAACCTAGCAGTTCAAAAGCACGTCAAAGTGCAAGTAGAGAAATAGGTACCGCTCTGGCAGGAAGGTAAATGGCGTTTCCGTGCGCTGCTCTGGTTTGCCAGAAGCGGCTTTGTCATGCTGGCCACATGAACCAGAAGCTGTATGCCGGCTCCCTCGCCCAATAAAGCGAGATGAGCGTGAAAACCCCAGAGTCGGCCATGACTGGACCTAATGGTCAGGGGTCCCTTTACCTTTACCTATCTGATAGAAAAGACCCTGAAGGATCGCAAGCCAGATCTGCCATGGAGTCCTGGCCAGTATGAGAACAGTGCATTAGGAGCATCTCACTTCCCTTTTAGAACCGCATTGCTAGCATTCTAAAGAGATATCCAGCCTGGCTGGACCAAGACAGTTTGCTGCCTGAGTCTGGTGATCATATGACACCCTGTTCCCCCTAGAGAAGTCAAGGTGCAAAATTCCCAAGACCAACCAAGTTCTTTGGTCAACTGAGGCAGAAAAACCCACAAGTACCTCTCCCACTCCCTGGAAGCAAAAAGCCACAATAATTGTGAATTAAATAACAAATTGTTGTCCTTCCAAGACAGGCAAATTCTGCTGCCTCAGGCAAGTGCCTCATAATGGGATGAATGAACAAGCGCCTGTACGTTGCCTTTTGTGCTAAAGGCAATTTTAGAAGGACTGCATGTTCACTTTTAGATGGATCGATTGGCATATTCCTGTAATCCAGCTAGAAAATTAATGCTTGTCCTATAAGAAGCAGTAAGGATGTGCAGTTGTGCCAAAATGCAGTTAGGCAAAATTAAAATTGGCTGAACAACTCTGAGAAAGGAAAATTCCATGAGAGCTTATGGCTATAGCAAAATCACTGGCTACTAAGGAGAATCATTGGCCCCAGGACCTACTCCTTCCCCTTGAAATATGTGAATATTGAATTATCCTATATGTATGATGGAACCTCCCTAATGCCATACAATGTTTTAATAAGTGCTGTAAATGTCTACATGTATGACAAAGGACACGGGTGGCACTGTGCTCTAAACCACTGAGCCTCTTGGGCTTTCAGATCAGAAGGTCGGAGGTTCGAATACCCACAACGGGGTGAGCTCCCATTGCTCAGTCCCAGCTCCTGCCAACCTAGCAGTTTGAAAGCATGACAGTGGAAGTAGATAAATAGGTACGGCTGCGACGGGAAGGTAAACAGCATTTCCTTGTGCTCTGGCACTTGTCACAATGTCCTGTTGTGCCAGAAGTGGTTTAGTCATGCTGGCCACATGACCCGGAAAGCTGTCTGTGGACAAACAGCGGTTCCCTCAGCCTGAAGCAAGATGAGTGCCACACCCCATAGCTGCCTTTGACTGGACTTAACCATCCAGGGGTCCTTTACCTTTTTACCTTACTTGTACAGTGGTACCTCGGGTTAAGAACTTAATTCATTCTGGAGGTCCGTTCTTAACCTGAAACCATTCTTAATCTGAGGTACTACTTTAGCAAATGGGGCCTCCCACTGCCGTCGCACTGTCAGCGCATGATTTCTGTTCTCATCCTGAGATTAAGTTCTTAACCCAAGGTATTACTTCCAGGTTAGCAGAGTATGTAATCAAAAGTGTTTGTAACCCGAGGTGTTTGTAACCCAAGCTACCACAGTATTACAGACATCAGTGCTGCGTCCAGCTAGAATCATCCTTCCAATGACTCTAGCACGAAACCAGAAAGGGTGGAGAGGAGAGACCATTTGTGTGGATTTAGATTGTGTCATCCATATTGATCCTACTTGTTCCTTAACTAATGTTCATCCACAAATTCACATGTACTTGCCCATGCTCAATATATGTGTTATTATGCAGGCATGAATGTTTATGTCCATAGAACGAAATTTTAATTCACTATAATTCAAAAATTGTCGTCATGTTGGCCAACATATTGCAATATTCTTAAATATCTCCACATTTTAATTTGGCGCACACTGGGTTGAATGGGGCCACTGCAGTCTTTACTGCTGTGGTTTGAGATGAAGGGCTCTGCTGTGATGTCCCTAAGTGACACTGGTCTCAGTCATTTGATGTTGTTGAAAGTTTAGATTCTTTCATTGTTAATTCCTTCTCCCTGCCTCTGGAAATATACACTTAAGCACCATACAGTATGTTTTCATGAACTGACATTACACCTTCCTTGCTTGCACACACACAACCATAATTGATAATATCGGCCTCTTCTGGTTTTTCTTTCATCCAGTCCAATTTACAATATGCCTTCACGAAACTCCTGGCAGAAATCAATGTGAGTACAAAAATATTAAAAACTCACTACACTGACTAGGGCTGTATTACTTTGGTATACAGGCTGGGGGTGGGTGGTCATGTGATTAAATGATTCCCCCTTGTCTCAAATTTCCTCTTTGTGCAGGCCAGGAAAAACCTAGTGGCATTGCCTTCTCTTTGGTATGCTAACTATAGCCAACTCGCTACAAGTATATCATGCTGCCTGCTCATTCATTACTCCTTTGTATTGTAAGGAGCTTTGAAGTTCAACCTGATTTTCAAGCAGCCAGGCTTTTGCCCAGATCTCATGTTACTTATTGAAACAGTTCCTTTTTCACTTTTTCGGCATCGGTTTTCACATGGTGAACATCTCATTTTAGGACTGGAAAACCTGCTCTTTCCTATAAGAGAAAAAAAAAATCCACTGAAATCCACAACTCATCTGAACATGACAAACACCAAATGCCAGCAAGTGAGAGCACAGCTGAACTGAAATACTCACCATACAAAACTGACGCACACTAAAATTGTCCCAGGAAAAAGTAAGCACATCAAAAAGTAACATGAGAATCAGGCCAACGAGTGGCTTAGGGGTATAATTAAAATCCTGCAGGTGGGGATATTATGAACCAGAGTCATGACAGCTCTTTTTGAGGGTCTTGAAGCAAATTAGCTTTGAATGATTGCAAACAAACATCTTTGAATATGCTGCTGAGTAGCCCATGAGTGATGTTAGTGCAAGTTGAGCTATTACTCATACCTTCATCACAAAGGTGTAATTCGAACTTTTGATAAATAGCCCGGTATCATTTGATTTCACACGTGCATTTGCTTTAAAAGTAACTAAAATGAACATTCCTCTAAAATAATACAACCTCTTGGTTGAAATCCAATGCTGTGCCATCTGGCTAAATTGGGATCCCACACCCGTATCAGCTAACCCAAAGTAACTCAGGCTGTAACAGAAGCTGAAATATCTCCAACAACAGAGAACCACGCAAAAGTAGTTCCTACAGTGTCATATTAAGAGCAATCATAGTCACAGGAGCCAAGAAATGTTTTTAGCTCCTTTATCATCACATGCTATACCAAGCCCATTCACACACTCAACAAACAAGTGAAACTCAGGAATGGGCAGAGCAGTGGGATTGCTCCCTGTTACTCTCTATATTTTACATAACATCTAAAGAGCTTGCAGATAAATATATTTCAACATTACAACACTAGATAATGTGTACTCCTAACCCCCCCCTCCCCCCAAAAAAAATATCAAGGGGCAAGCTGCATTGCTTTGATCATCAGGATGAGAATGGGGGCAGTACAATGTGGTGGCAATGAGATCAAGGAAACTCTGGGTTGAAGCCACCCTACAGATCTCCAGCCTGGCCCTGCCCCATTTCTGTCCTTATGAGCTCAGTGCCACTGCTGCCAGGAAGGATCCATTAACATGCCTGTCAGGCATGGAGAGTCCTCCCCTCCCTTCAGTAACTTCACAGATAAGAATGAACAAGCAATTGATATATTTATAGTCCTTTTATTACAGCATCATGTTGTGAGCACAAATACACAGCTCTCTGCAAGGGGTGTGGTTGGCTAGTTAATCCTCCTTCCAACTTCTGCTGCATTTTGGGTGCCTCCCTCTGACTCCTTTGCTCTCTGATACGTTTGGACCTCCGAGTCCGTGGTGAGGGGGGTCTCCCCACACTCTCCAGAGACATCTCAACTAGCTGCCCCCTCCATTCTGGTTCTGTTGTCATTATATTATAATTGGGTAACTCCTCCCTAAGCTGTTCAGTTTTTTTCTCTCTCTCTCTGCTACTGAACACGCTGTGGACAGGGGGGGGGGCACGACTCTTCCCCCTCTAGCTCTCCATCGGAGAGAAGCTGCTCTGTCATAGAATGCATTCCTCCAGTTCTCATCTTCAGACCATTCCCTGACAATGCCTGATCCAGCACTGAAAACCCACAATGCAACTGGAAAAGACATGCATTATGGTTGCAGCCCTTTGGGCCATGGAGCATTTGGTATGCAATTGGCCTTTCTCATGCAATCAGTCCATTTTGACATGAAACTAAATTTCCCACCGTCTCTAGAATTCTATCAGAAAGCGCTTGCATGCCATTCCTCAGGGAGAGCCAAATCAAACATGACTCCACCTGTCCCAATTCAAAAGAAAAGTCACGGGGACAGAATACCTTTCCATCTTAAGGGTTATGTGAATGAGACGTTATTTAGTGACGGTGAATACAGTTCCATTCACTTCTTCGTGAAGAGGCATGGAATAACCTTTGAAGAGGACACTAAGGAGATGTGTGCTGCATTGCTGCAAACCAAGAGCCAGAAGGGATATGAATTACTAGACATATCATCTAATGACACACCACTTAATTCTTCGTGCTTGGAACTGCAGAACTGAAGGTGTCCAAGTATAAAGGGAAATAATATATGCATAAGGTGCTGTCAGCTGTGAAAAATAGCCCTGATCTATTTTTCTCAAAAGAAAATGTTGAGATTTTTATTTTATTTTAATTTTTCTAAAAAAAACCACACACACAAAAACCACAACACGTTATTGTACAGTATAAGGCAGATAAGAATCAGGACTGCTTTACATTTTTGGACAAATAGGTGTGCACAAGAACCGGGAGATGCCTTCACTTTTTTGTGTGGGTTGGAAACAATCCTATGTTCCCTAGAATGGCAACTGAAGGTGCTGTGGACCTCCCTAACCAGGGGCAGAGAGTGAGGTCCAGCACTGGGGGGCTCTCCAGGGCAGCAGGAGAAAGCCATCATCACTATTCCTCTGACAGTTCTGTCACACTGGGATCAGAAATGGGGCATGTTCGGTGTTCCACAAAAACACAGTCTCCACCCAGAACCAATGCAGCCATTAAGCAGAATGAGGCTCCCACCTCAGGCAGTAGAAGCCCCTAAGGCAGAGCCCCCCTGTCCTGTAACTTCCACTGCTGGAACAGAAGCAGCAGCAGCTCTGGTTTTGGGCAAGCTCTTGCCAATTTCGGGCAAGGTCTCTTGTGCAGCATGAGAGCTCTCACCCCAAATCAGTGAGATCTCACCTGAAATCAGCACCGATGCTGGCATTGCTTCTCTGCCAGTCACAGAGGCGGCAGGATGGGCATCAAGGCGGCAGTGGCAGGGCAAGCAGCGAAATGGAATTCACCACCCCACCAGGTCACATGATTCAATTGAACAAATTCTGAAATAGTAGCAATTCTCCTCACCCTCCAAAACACCCCCTTTGGGATGGAGGACATACCTCTGACTGAGCTGGGATGAGGGACTTCAGCTGGTCTAACCCTTGTTGAGCTGGCAGAGCTGGAGATTCTCCAATTCCAGTCTCCGCTCATCCTGGGGAATCTTGGGTTTGGATTGCTCCCGAACTTAAGTTGGATGAAAGCCATGATGCGGACATTCTCAGACTTTATGAGGCAGGACCCTCCAGAGATAGCTTGCAACAGCAGGGTCAGATGACAAAATAAAGGTCAACAGTTCACCGCCTGCCCCAAACTAGGAAATGGCAGCTTAGTAATCAATGCTACTTTGAGATACAGTAAGGATCTATCATATTACAGTGTAATATCCTAGTTCCTTGTTTCCTTTTTGCTTGACATGTTTGAAAAGGTTTAGTTAGAAAATGTAGTTAAAAATAGATGTTATGAGCACCTTTGGTGGAGAAACCAGCTCTGTGGTTGTACCAAGCATTTGTGCACAGTAACAAATGATACACAACCCTGATGACATGATAAGGCCGGATCAACTCTCTTTTCTGGACCTTAGTTCTGGATAATTCATAGCATTGCTTTTGTTGGCAATGGCACTATTCATTTCTAGTTACTTTCTTGAAATCCTCTTAAACATTCATAAGACTGGCTGGGTGGGACTTGTATATCACTAGTATCATGCATTGGCTACATTAGAAAGTTTGAATACGTGATTGTACAAAGGGGTTCAAGTGCCAAACAACAACAACTGATTATTTGTTTTAGAGAGGCTTGGCTCCCTGATTGGCAGCCTTAACTAGTGAGAATCTTATTGAGAATCTCAGATTAGAAAAGCGATGCACAGTATATTTGCCAACAGTCATCCCAGGGCACTAAGTATTGCTCCTTGAGAACAATGGCTGTAGTTTAGAAGAGCTTTCTCATTTTTCTTAAGCCTGATGTAGGAGAGGCTGAAAAGTCTTCAGCTTTGCTTTTGAACACTGGGGGGAGCCATGTTCAGCTCTGAAGAAACTCCTACTTCTTGTTCAGTGGCCAAAGAGAGAGAGAGAGAGAGAAACCTGTCACCTTGGCTGAAGAATGGACATCTTGAGATGAGAAATACACAAAGTAGAACCTAATCGATAGGAGCCACACAGGCAGTTTCTAGAGCTACCAGCTCATCTAGACGAAGAGAGATAAGACTGTAGCTTCCCTGCACACATGAATTCATTTAAATGTGTGCTGATATAAAAAATCCCATTGGCTAGTGATAAGGCGGGGGGGGGGGAGAACTTCAAAGTGGCAAATCTAAAATAGGTGTGAAGATTAATAATGTCAAGGGGGAGGGGGGAATGACAACTTAATGAAAGCCAGAGACAAAAATAGGGTGAAACAATGAATGCAAATTTTACCTTTGTACAGGATTTTACCTTCTACGCAAATTTTGCCTTCTATACTCTCTCTACTCCCAGCTCAGTCCACACAAACAACACACATAGAGTTCAAGGGCACAATCTACTCATGCAGTAGTACCTGAGGTGCAAAGCAGGTCTGGCAAAAGGTGCAGAGCTGTCTTAAGCATATGTGGCATCAGGGTGCAAAGATTCGCCTGGCGCCTCCCCTCCCGGTTGCTCAGTCCAGGTGCACAGGAGGGCAGAGCCAGCCAACCACCTCAGCGTCTCGCTGGCTTGGTTGCCCCCAAACTCACAGTGCTGAGCTGCCCGCAGCAGAAGAGCCCACTATGGCACTCTGACCAACTGATGGGAGGGCGGGCTCTTCCCCAGACTCAACTCTTGGGCCCCGGACTCTCGGCCAGTTGCCCCTGAGAGCCCAGCGCCCGGGTGCCCTGCACCCCTAGCACCTATGGGTAAGACAGCCCTGAAAAGGTGTGTCCTGGCAGAGACTACATTTGGCACATGGAAGACTACAATTGGCACACCATAGCCTGCTCTGTAACATGCCAAATGGGGCACAGGACTGGTTTTCCTTCTATGACTGCTCCAAGAACATCTAAAGTTGGGCCGCATACACAGTATACCTCTTTGAAGCATTTTCAAAGCACATTTTTCACTTCAAAGAATTGTAAACTAGGAACTGCAACCGTGTGAGGGATGAACTACGGTGCCTAAAACTCCAGCACAGGGTAGGGTGAAATCGGCACCAATGCTGGCACTGATACTCTGCCAGTGGCGGAGGCGGCAGGATGGGCAGCACAGATGGCAGTGGCAGGGCAACCGCCCCAGACCTTGAGATTATCAACTGAGGCCCTTTTTCATGTGCCCCCCTCCCTTTATGAGAGGTCCTGAGGGTGGCAACATGAGAATGGGCCTTTTCTGCTGTGGCTTCCCATCTGTGAACTGCTCACCTGAGGGAAGATTCCCTGGAGCCTTCGTAACTCATCTTTAGGCACCAGGCAAAACTGTTCCTCTATAACCAGGCCTTTGGGCTGATTCCCGTTCAGTGGCCTTTTAAATGTGCATGTGGGAGGGAGATTATTGGTTTTGTTATGTATTTTGTATTTTCATTTTGTATTTTTATGCTGTGGATTTCCCTGCAATGTTCAAATGAAGGGTAGTATACAAATTTAATAAATAAGAACACTAATAGAGTGAATGCAGCCTTAGAAAGCTTCACTGAGGAATTGCTATCAATTGTCCTGCTCTGCAATGAAGCAAAATCAACACTGGAAGGTGTGCAACATTTGTGACTGATCCATTCCTTGATCTAGACCAGGATTTCGGAATGACTGAGCTATAACACAGACTATTCCGGCCCAGAACTTACAGCAGACTGACAGGACAAAGAGAATGTTGGAAGGAAAAAATGCAACTCTGCATACAGCTGTGTGCAAGGAATGGTCTGCTAGCCATAGTCTGGATTCAGATTCTTATTCCAAAGAGCAACAGACCTCTGAGCACAACAGAAAGCTCACTGTGTATTCTCTGGCCCACCTTTGGAGGGCAATGGTCCGTGGAAGGCAAGCACATGATCCTGCCCTTCTGAGCCTCAATGGTCTCTAACCTGCCACAACCCACTTCTATCTGAAAAGCAAAAATGTTTCCGGCGATTTTTAATATTGCATGAATTAAGCACACAGGACAACCGTTTTTCTCTGCAACGCTATGCCATTCTCCAGCTTTTCCAGGACAATCTTAATCATCTAGCAGTGATAATTGTGAGTTACCTAACTATCTTGCAGCTCTAACTTATTCCCTGCTGCCCCAGGGCATCATAATGTTTCTGCGCTTCTTGCTGGAGCCTCCTTCATTACTGTGACAACAATCTTACAGAAATTATATGCCTGGGTTGCCATTAGTCCAGCTTCTCCAAAACCAAGGGATTTCTGAACAAAACGTATTCTATTGATGGGAGCGGGGGGGACGGACAGACCTGTACTGACCTCATCTCCATTCAGATATCCCACATTTGACGTGGAGGGAGGCATCTGCTGCAGATTTAACATTCAACAGCGATTCTGGCATAACCGCTGCTTCCAATTTCCCCCCCTTTCCTCCTCAGTGCAAATAAAGTTTTATGGCTACAGGCAGAAAGAATTCCCACACCATTGCTACCACTGTTTGACTTGCAAGCTAAATGAATCCACACAGGCAGAGAGGCACCAAAATGGGGATTATTTTTTTCCTCCAGCAAAAACTCGTTTGCTGTATCAAGAGTGTGCAAAGCACAGAAAGACCAGAGAGAGAGAGAGAGAGAGAGAGAGAGAGAGAGAGAGAGAGAGAGAGAGGAGAGAAAACAGATGTGTTTCTAAGCTTCCAAACAGGAAAACTATGGGTCGTCTTTTCTTTCTTACTTTTTCACCACATGTTAACTGTTTATGATCACCGTGTGGTAGCTCCACAGGGAACTTGGGTTCATGAACAATGGCCCTACCGTTCGGCAGGGTGAGGCAGCCACCTCGGGCAGCTGGTTTTAGAAGTTGCATGCTTATCTAATTTATCATTGCTGTAGTTTTATTGTGAGGGAGGAGAAGAGGGGCCTATAAGGTTATATACCACAGGTGTCAAAAGAGCTGGAAAAGGCTTGGGTGCCACGCACCTTGACTTGAAGGAGTTGCAGGGGGTGCCATTTGTGACCCACCCCAGGCAGCAAAGTGTCTTCATCCAACTGTGCAATAAAGAATTTGCACGTGCAGTTGGCTCAGGCTTTTAGCAACAACATTTCTGAAGCTTGTTGGAAAGCCTCATGTAACAACAACAACAATAACAACAATTCTTAGCAGGTGATGTTGCCTCTTGGCCTAATTTCATATAGGCACTGTCATGGCATTGAACCTGCCCTGGTTGACTTGACTGATGGCATTTGTGAGGAGAGTGATGGTGGGCGATTCCACCAAAATAAATTATCCGAAAGCAAAATTGAATTGTTCTCTTAAGGAGAAAAAAACATGAGTAATTTTGAGGGAAGGCAAAAGAATTCATGGGAATTGTCTTGTGGTATCCCATAGTGTTCCATCTTGTCCCCCATGGTATTTAACATCCGTCTGAAACTGCTGGGAGTTCTACGGAGATATGGAGTGAGGTGCGACCAATACATGGATGACAATCAGCTCTAGCTTTCTGTTTCATCTGACTCAGGTGAGAAGGCTGAGGTGCCAGACTAGTGCTTGAACCTGCCACTGTGCTGGTTGTTGGCCAGTGAACTGCAACTGAGTTATAAAAAAGACAGAAGTGTTATGTGTTCTTTAATCTGGGAGATGGGGAGACAACCTGATCTCTTCCAACAATTCTATGATTCCATGATTCTATGGTGCTCCTGGTACAACACTATCATTGGAAGCTAGGTAGCAATATTCCCTTGTTGTAATCTACCTCAAAACCTTATGGTGAAGGGCAAGTAAAATATATTAGAAATAATCTTTAAAATTCTGGTTTTCAAAATGAATAATATAACTATACAGTTTATTTCCAAGACAATATGCTGTGCTCAAAGACAATAAAATCAGAAGTCCTAGAGCAGGGAATATGAACCCCAATGAAATAAAAGAAGTTTCTTGAAAAGGAAGAGTTCCAAAATAATTTTCCACCGCCTCTCACTTCATTACCCATATAAAACTTAAAATTAACTTCTGAATTAACTTTTTTGCCATTTTGTGCCCATTCATTTCTAGCTGTAAACTGGACAGATATTGGCTGCAATCCTGCACACCGTTAAGCTATGTAAATGAAATCCCACTTCCCTCAGTAGGATTTAAGCAGGCAAATTATGCCCAGAATAACAGTCATTCAAACATATTAATAAATTCATTTTTTCCCCAGAAAACGTGAACCCCAGCCAGTTAATGCAGAAAATGAGAGGCCATTACATTTTAAAGCCTTGTTATTCTAACCTGCCTCAGCCCTCTAATTTTGGTGCCATTTATTAAGGACAGGTTTCTAAAGGTATGATGTAGCTAGAATTGTGGCTTTGTTACTGCCCTCCTCCGTTCGCATCTGGAGAACAGAGCTGTGTTGGGGAATACACATCTCTTGCAGCTGTCAACTGGTGCTGAATGCTCACCTCATCCTTGAACTATTTTTTTTCTAAATAAAGATGGAAATTGCTTCTTTTTCATTTAAACAAACAGCATGCATATTTCCCAAGTGTAATAAGTATTCCTTTGCACAGGAATTATAAAGCGGTTTTATGGTTCCAAAAACTGTCATCATGTAAACTTCTCAGTTGGCAGGATCATTTCAGATTTTTAAAATGGGGCGGGCAGGCACCAGCTCTGGGTGCAGTCCACCCACAGGACAGTTCCAAGCCTTCCATGGAAGTTAGGCTTCCTTGGAGGTGAATACTGCCTGCTAGAAGCACTTACTGCTTAACTACTCACTCCCTACTCTTGGCTAGCACTGAAAAGCAAAGTAGACTTCTTTAGATTGCCCCTATTATGAGGAATCTATAAGAACAACTCCATACTGTTCATTGCTGAGCACCACCTGTGTGTTGTCAGCCTCCCAGTACTTGTTGTCTTCAAGGCGATATCCTTCTCCCCACATTCACATTTCAAGATTTATGGGTTTACAAAGTATTTCTGCTCCACATTAAGTTTTTTTAAAGTACAGTGGTACATCAGTTAATGAACATAATCCATTCCGGAAGACGGTTCGATTTCCAAAACGTTCGAAAACTGAGGTGCAAAGGGCGGTCTGCAAATTTAATTGAGAAACACTCAGCGGAAGTTGTTTGACTTCTGAAGCGCGTTCGAAAATGGAAGCATTTACTCCTGGGTTTTCAGTGTTCGAAAACCGAAGCGTTTGACTTCTGAGACGTTCGAAAACCGAGGTACCACTGTATTCTTTAGAGAAAGAGGTTGAGCTGTAATTACGGATATAATGGAGAATACTCCATTCCAAAAGTATTTAACATAAGGGCATTCCCACCAAACATGAATAAATGAACCAAGCTTTCCATAGCCCTTCCAACAGAGAGAGAAAAGGGAGGGTTTAATTTTTGCCAGCCTGACCAGCTTCCAGTGCCATTGGAAGAGGACCTTGAGAGGCCTTCTGTAAGCGAGCAGAGACGGTTTTGAGTGGGGAAGTGGTCCAGATACCCTCCCATTTGTGATCAACAATTGGGTGGCCAATTTGAAGGCCTCCAGCACTCCCTGCTTCATGATCTAACAGATTGCTGTATATTTGGGAAGCAGCCTTAGCCATACTAACTTTGGACATACTTAGGCTCCACCCTGTGCCACAGCAAACTAGTAAGCTTCTTACTGACTGCAGCACAATTAGCTCACCAATGGAAGAACCAGACAGAAATACCCCTGAACATATGGGAAAATAATATTTGGTATACAGCAGTGTTTGATCATCTCATCAGACACAAGAGGGCAATTAAAGGCATAATGAATAGAGACACCTTCCAAGAAACATGAACCCCTTTCTTTAACTATGTTAATGACCAAAATCAATACTTTCTTATTCCAACAGTTCAATATTTGAATGTCTTGTAATTCACCAAAACAACCACTATTCTTGCATGCTCCATATGTAGGCTGGAGTTTTGCCTTAGAATGCTGTTTGAAAATCAAGTGTTAAAGTAGATCCTTGCAATTCTAAAAAACATTGTGGTCAAATGAAACACAATCAGTTTCCTCTCTGTGTTGATTCTAGCATAGATGTGTGCATGCACACACACACACACATTTCAGCTCTTAGTTCTGAGGTACACAGCTCTAAAAATGACTTCCTCTGTTTAGTCTCTGCTGCCTCAGGTATGGTGCAGACAGCCATAATGTAAGTTTTGTCACTTGGTCTTGTCAGTGACTCTAAGCTGACGGTAGATCATTACCACATGGCCACAGCATTCTCTATGGGAATGAGAGACGTTAACTGTGTCAACTGGGTTGTGATATATTAAATATGGCAGTTTTATAAAGTGGGCCTCAGCCTACCAGAGAGCTCGGCTAAACCAGAAACTCTGTACTGCATTGGCTTTGAACAACGCCTCTCCAGGGGTGAAGCTCTCCCCCATTCTACCCCACACATACACAACCACAAATAAATGTTAGAGAAAAGAGGCATTTCTGCCACACTGTGTAGCAGTAGGCACAATGGTTTTATCATGTGGAATCGCATTGGGGTTGGGATTTTGATATGGTATGTTATGAGGAAAATCATACATTAGTCACAGTCAAATATGTCAAAAGCATTAAAATATGCAAGAAAATAAAATCAGATTCACTATAGGACGCCAAACTAGTATGATAGACCACCTACTGCGTGATTAGTACTAATTACTAAATGCAATATTTATGGTCTGCCTAGAAAATATAATATCTTGCCTTGGGAAGTTACTGTGCAAATGCACCAGTGTTTCAATTATGTAGCATGTGGGCATAAGGGACAAGGCAGAGAATCTTTACATCTACTCAGAAGTAAGTTCCACTAAGCTCTGTCTTAGACACCTGGAAACTCATCGGGGAGCCGTCTTGGCCATAATAGCTTTGTACCCATTTATGGGTAAAAAGTGGTCTCTTTCTAGTCTACTAGTTACATATATTCAACCAATTGTATTTATTGCAAGGAGGCTGGGGCAGAGTTTGACCAAAAGGAAAAGGGGGGAAAAGCACACTGCTGTTAGAATGGCAATGTGAAGTTCTACAGCTACTTGTACCAAGGGGAACATCTACACTACAAATGCCTGTCACTCTTATGCCTCTTTCAACTCCCTGGCTTTTGCAGGGAGTGTTCTGAGTATTTTAGAGATCACAGAACTCTATTTCCAAGGTTTTTCCTGTGGAGTGGGAATAACTCTTAAAACAATTTGAGGTATGTGATAGAATTATGTCCATAGCTTTCCCAGAAGGGACTTCCAAGAGTGTTTTGGGGTTTTTTCTGTTCTTTTCTGGTTGATTGGTTGGGGTTACTATGCTAGTCATAGGAATTGCCTTACACAGTAGACCATTAAACTAAGGATGGTCAGACCCAATAATGTTCAGTCCATCCAAGTTCCCAGAAGGGATGTGTGCCTGCATGCTGTTTCCCGCCCCCTGCCCCCATTTCTGTAATTTACATTGAGTGAAAGAAAATGCTTAATGTACACCCAAATTAAAAATGCAACTTTTTCATTTTCATATTCGGTGAACAACCCTGAGATCTGCATTTCTAAGATTTATAAGATTCCAGAGCAATGTATGGCAGATATTTATTATTATTATTATTATTATTATTATTATTATTATTATTATTATGAAGAAGAAGAAGAAGAAGAAGAATTTGGATTTGATATCCTGCTTTTTCACCACCCGAAGGAGTCTCAAAGCGGCTAACATTCTCCTTTCCCTTCCTTCCCCACAACAAACACTCTGTGAGGTGAGTGGGGCTGAGAGACTTCAAAGAAGTATGACTAGCCCAAGGTCACCCAGCAGCTGCACGTGGAGGAGCGGAGACGCGAACCCGGTTCCCCAGATTACAAGTCCACCACTCTTAACCACACTGGCTCTAATACTCCACCCATCTGGCTGGGTTGCCCCAGCCACTCTGGGCACCTCCCAACAGAATATTAAAAACACAATAAAACATCAAACATTAAAAACTTCCCTAAACAGAGTTGCCTCAGATGTCTTCTAAAAATCTGATAGTTGTTTATTTTCTTGACATCTGATGGGAGGGTGTTCCACACGGTGGGCACCACTACCAAGAAGGCCCTCTGCCTGGTTCCTTGTAACCTCACTTCTCACACTGAGGGAACCACCAGAAGGCCTTCAGAGCTGGACCTCAGTATCCGGGCAGAATGATGGGGGTAGAAATGCTCCTTCTGGTATACTGGAAAGCATCTTCTCATGGCAACAGTAGAGGTTTTTTTTTAGCATGCTATTGTCCACAGTCCACCCAAGAATTGTGCAGATCCCCCTGAGACCTGCAGTTGCCTTCCACTTCTGCAATTTCCATCAACAAGATGTGGCTAAACCTACGAAGCCAGACAGGCCTACCCACCAAATGTCAACAAGAGGATACCTGAAGGGCACATGCCACCTCATGTAGAGTGCATCTCGTTCATTCTTTGGTTTGCTATGTTTGCAAAGCTGTCAATGCTTAACAGCAATATTTATTCATTTAATCTTGTTAAAGCTCTGATTATTTGTTTAAAAGCTTCTTCTTCCTGACTGTTTTGCAGCAGCCCCAGGCATCTGTACGCAAACTCTCCCACTCCGTTCTTTGCTCTGACCTGGAGGCAAGTTCAGGCAAGGCCATCAGGTTTTCTTCGTGCATGTTCCTCTAAAAGGCCACAATCACCCTTCCTTTACCCTCAAATGCCCTTGCCTCTGGCAGGTGGCAAAAGCATGCTGCAGGAGGGAGAATAGGCCACTGTCGAAATACCAAGAAAGACATGGTCCATAATCATGACCATTATAGTCCATGAAACACCTGAATGATGGGGGTGGAGACGCTCCTTCAGGTATACAGGACCGAGGCCGTTTAGGGCTTTAAAGGTCAGCACCAACACTTTGAATTATGCTTGGAAACGTACTGGGAACCAATGAAGCTTTAGAAAGGGGCAAGATTAGATGCAGAGACATAAAGCAATAACAACAACAACAACAACAACAACAACCAAGACTCCTTGCTCTCTGCTCCCACTATCTTCTTGCCCAGGGCAGCCCTGCCCTTTGACTACCCCTCAGAGCTGGCATATCACACAGGGCTGGGCCTTGGCAGAGGCAGCCTCTTCTCCTCCTTGCCCACTCTCCAGCAGCAGCTACAAGCTGCTCAAGGGAAGAGGACAGCTGCAGAATCCATGGAGAGGCAACGGGGTGCTCCCTTGCCGCCGCTCAGAACAAACAGAGCCTCTTCCTCCTCCCCAAGCTCAGCAGCACTGGTGGGGGATACAGGGACATTTCAGAATCAAATCAGAAGCTGGGATGGCTTTCATAATTCCAGCACTGTCCCTGGAAAATCAGGACACTTGGGATCGGTGCTTGCTATAAGCACAAATATTCATTTGCACCGCCATTTTGAATTCAAACTGGCAATGCAAATTATCTTCCTCTGCAACCATGGTTTGATGTACAGTGGTACCTCGGGTTAAGAACTTAATTCGTTCTGGAGGTCTGTTCTTAACCTGAAATTGTTCTTAACCTGAAGCACCACTTTAGCTAATAGAGCCTCCTGCTGCCGCTGCACCGCTGCTGCACGATTTCTGTTCTCATCCTGAAGCAAAGTTCTTAACCCAAGGTAATATTTCTGGGTTGGCGGAGTCTGTAACCTGAAGTGTATGTAACCTGAAGCGTATGTAATCCGAGGTACCATTGTAAAAGAATCATGTCTGGGGTCCATCTTGGTGAATGCTCATTTCATTACTGTCTTCTAATCTGGTTGTCCATCAAGCACACTATACTAAGAACTGTACTCAGTTTCTTGCCAACCTGGCGCCTCCTGGGTTTCTTGGACTCCAGTTCCCATCAGCCTCAGTCAGCACAGCCTTATTTACATGGAAATTGCCCTAATGAAATAGCCTCTGTAAATCTGTCCTAGAATAAACTGGAATAGAGCCTTGGCCTAAGAAAGAACTTGAGTGGCTTGAAATTACAGTCCCATTTTTTTAAAAGCACATTAAAAAAAGGCACATCTATATTTATTACTAGTATCTCCACTGGCGGATATAACATGGTTCTTGAGTAATATAGGTCATATTCTTTCAAGAATGTGCCTGAAAAATGCAAAACTTTAGGGGGAACTCCGTGGCACTAAAACATGTAAGAACAAGAAATAAGAGGAATGTTGCATTTGTATGCTGAGGAAACAAATCTTTTAAAGATAGATTACTCCATTTCTAAATATAGGCTTTTAAGATTCCATAAAACGGGAGAGAAAAGGCTAAAGTATCAAGCTCTTAGGAGATTAAAAAAAAATGTGAGTGCTATATTTTATGTCATTTTTGCTGGGGGGGAAATATTGCAGCTGTGTTTTTTTCTGAACATTGAAGACTTTACTAATTCCACTATGTATTTATAAAACACATATATCCCTTCCAAAAGATTCAGTTTTAGTCAAATTAGACATAATAAAGTAGCTGGATTTTGTGGGGGGCAGGTTAGGAGGTTCTGAACAGCGCTTGCACTTACGTAGGTGTATTACTCTGAGAACAAAGATGCCAAACCCAACCATAAACATGCTATTTATCTACTGAGTGCAAAATCAAAATCTAGCAGCATGGATTAAGGACCATCATTTCCCATCATTTCTTTGTAAGCAGCAAGTATGCAGCCTAATCTAGTGGAGCTGTTATGTGAGGGTGCAACGGGGAACCGTTTTAAAGTGTGGTGCATGTGGTCCCTTTAAGCTTATAAATTATTGTGAAACAGAACATGGAATAAAAAGACACCAGTCAGTGCAGAACAGGCATTGAACCTGACGCAACAGAAACTCAGGTACGGCACAGTGGACCGACCTTTAGCTGCTATGCAAACTGCACATACCACTCGCACCAGATGCACAACTAATTCTTGGCACTTATTACTCCATTTCTAAATGCACAGATGTGTCTGATGAGAACTGAGCTGCAAATTCATGTTAGTACATAGACTTCCTGGGCAAAAAAATAAATAAATCTAGCACTCCCCTTTGTTAGATTCTGGATGAGTCGTAACAGAACTGTACAGGTTTCATTCTTTATACCACACATCCTCTGTTTAGCATGTACAGTATTTATTATTCTGCCCCCCCCTTCCGAGGGAACTCAGATCATATTCTTTTGTGGTGACTTCTTATATAAGATATGCATCCACATGGGAGGCCATAAGAAAGAGACAGTGGAATCAACTGCAAATTGCTTTTGCATGATTCTTTCTCTTCCCAATCCTGGTAGGCCCTTAATAACCAAAGGATCTCCACCGTCTTACAATGATGGCCAAATCAAAAGTTTAATATGGCTGAGAGATTATTCCCTCCTTGACCTCTTGAGTGTGCAACGGTGAAATGGAAATCTCCTAATAATCATTCCTTAAAATGTGAGATTCCTGTTCCTTCCTTTCTGATCCATCTGCAAACACTGCTATGAACATGTTTTCTGGGTTCCTTTCAGCTCCCGTCTCTTCCTGAGAAGAGCAGCCATGGAGACTAATGTAGGTGAAGCTGTTCAAGTGCTATTTTGGTTAGAGTTTGGCACCTATCCAAGCCACGTCCCTTCAGAAGGAATCATTGCAACTTCAAACTTTTTCAAAAGTTCAACTTTGAAACAGAAAAAATGATGCCCCTCCCTCAAGCTCCACAAAGCCTGAGCACCAGAGAGCAGAATCAAAAGTTACACCCCCTCCCTACTCACAATGTCAGTGCAAAATATATCTTTTCTGAAACGCTCATAAAATGCACTCCTATAACCTCATAAATCTTTTTCATTTTAAATCTTGCTCTTTCCACTCATGAAAGACACATTTTGTCCCCTACTTAATCCATATTTACCTTTACAGAAGTGGTATTTACATTCTCTGTACTTTTTCCACAGAATGTGCTTCATCCCTTTGATGTGTGACTACATTGGCTTGGCACCTGGGAGTGGAAGGAGCCTGTAAAAGAAAAGAAAAGAAAATATGATTGAGCTGTTTAAAATGTTAATAGTTGAAGTGCACAATTCAACTTTAAGGCAAAAGAACACATAAATATCTACAACAATTATGGGCCTCCTCGCCATTTTACTTACACGCATACCATCCCAAAGTTGGACTAGAGTAACTCTGGCTTAATTATCCTTATTAAGAAACTGTTCTCAAGCTACAAGACCTAGCTTTCCACCTACATATGACTTAGGTCTAGGAAACTAGCTACACACATACCCTCCAACTTTTCTCTGATGAAAATAGGGGTGTCCTATTCCATAACTTCCACCATTTCTTCAGTGAAAATAGAGACATTCCAAAAATTTTCCAATGGAAATAACTATGTCCTGTTCCATAACTTCCAACATTTATCCAATGAAACTAGGGATGCCATACCATAACCTCCAACATTTATCCAATAAAAATAGGGATGTCCTACGGAAAAGCGGGACATTCCAGGATCAAATCAGAAGCCGGGACAGCTTCTGTAAATCCAGGACTGTCCCTGGCAAACCATAGGGGCACTTGGAGGGTCTGTACACATTACACATGCAATACTTCCCCAATACCATTTAAAAACAAAATAAAACACAGATTTGGTTTCAGAGTGGTGACCAAATTTATAATGGAGAAGTGGTGCTGAATGCAGTCTCCATCTCACTTTCTCCACACGCTAATTTATCCACTCCTGACAAGGCCCCTTTCCATGGCTTCATTGGTGCCCAGGTTCAAAACATGTGTGAACAAGCACTTGAAATTCCGGGGAGGGGGGAAGCCATGGGGAGGAGACTTGGAGCAAAGAAACAGTCAGGGAGGAAATGGTCCTTTGGCTACACATAGACTTTATGTAGACCAGGCTTCCTCAACCTCAGTCCTCCAGATGTTTTTGGCCTACAGCTCCCATGATCCCTAGCTAGCAGGACTAGTGGTCAGGGATGATGGGAATTCTAGTCTCAAAACATCTGGAGGGCCGAGGTTGAGGAAGCCTTATGTAGACCTTGGAGTGGTTTGAGTGGAAGTCTATAAATTTATTTGTATGTTGTCAGACAGCAGGTGAAAAGCAGGGGACGCGGGTGGCCCTATGGTCTAAACCACTGAGCCTCTTGGACTCGCCAACTGGAAGGTCGGCAGTGTGAATCTGTGCGACTGGGTGAGCTCCCCTTGCTCTGTCCCAGCTCCTGCCAACCTAGCAGTCCGAAAGCACACCAGTGCAAGTAGATAAATAGGTACCACTGTGGCAAGAAACAGCATTTCCATGCGGTCTGGTTTCCATCATGGTGTTCCATTGCGCCAGAAGCGGTTTAGTCATGCTGGCTACATGACCCAGAAAGCTGTCTGTGGACAAATGTTGGCTCCCTCAGCCTGAAAGCAGATATGAGTGCTGCAACCCCATAGTACCCTTTGACTGGACTTAACCCTCCAGGGGTCCTTTACCTTTGAAAATAAATAAGAAAGCAATGAAAAGATTAGGGAGGGCAAGTTACAGTCAAAATGCACTTGCTTTTTAAATATATTTATATATTTTATATATTTAGTTTACAGTGTTGTTTGCCTAGCTTGTAATGTTCAGAAATAGTAGAAATGTTTCTGGGCTACAGTCCCCAATATGCTGAACACGCTGGCTATTGTCACTGATTGGAGTTGGAGTCTAACAACAACTGGAGGGCCTCAGGTCCCCAACACTGTAAACTAAATATATAAAATATATAAATATATTTAAAAAGCAAGTGCATTTTGACTGTAACTTGCCCTCCAGTTGTTGTTAGACTCCAACTCCAATCAGTGACAATAGCCAGCGTGTTCAGCATATTGGGGACTGTAGCCCAGAAACATTTCTACTATTTCTGAACATTACAAGCTAGGCAAATTTTGCCTTCAAGTCTCAGGAACTGCAATTTTGATAGCATAATTTCACATCAGATTTGCATTAATCAAATGGCTTCCTAAGAAGTCCATCAGAAATTAATGCCATCAATACATAATTCAATTATCCTATCAAACGGCAACATCCAGCCTGCTTTCTAAATCAGATTGATTCCTATGACTCTTTACAGAGCCATTTCGATATACAAAGCATCCCCCCCCATCCTTATCCATCTTCACAATAACCTCATGATAAAATCAGTGGTATGGATTTTAAGAAAAAAATGTTTAGGAACTTAGAATATAAGAGTAAGTAGAACCAGTTTCCAGAGTCAATATTCTACCCAGTGCTCAAACCTAGGTAATTATTATCACTGATGTGGTAAACTTTTATTTGGACCGTACCACTTTTTACTAGAGGTTGAAGTTCACATAATTGAATACACAACCACTCAAGAAAATTCCCTTCATATAGAAGACTGTATGTCAGGAGAAAGAATTCTCCCTGACATGTAGATGAAGGGAAGTTGTTGTTGTTGTTGATGATGATGATGAAAAATCCCTTTTGTCACCCCAACAGCACTAAGAAGTGGAACAACTCAGAATCAGGTTTTTATCACCTCAATGAGAAGTAGGCCAAAGTATCTTCTTACCATGGTAGACAAAACCCATTTCTGGCATACACTGTAAATTTAATGACATCATCGGAATTACACTAATAACTACTTTGGCTCATTAACAATGAAAGCTCCAGATCCTCTGGGAGAATTGAATGTCATCTGGTGACTAGTCTAACTTTAGAATTGCTCAGCTTAAGCTCATCTATCCTTAACTTCCTATTTGTAGCTGTGTCATTTCCTAAAGATCCAACGACTAGATTTTACCTTGTTGTATTTCCCATTAATGGGATCAGTGATGTCAACATTTGTAAAACATCACACACGTAAAAAAATGTTAGAAGACCCAGCCAGTTAACTGCAACACTAATTTCATCTTTGAAAAAGAAGCAGCTCTCCAGAATGTAACCATAAGGGGGGAAAGTTTGTGCAATCTGTTCATTTGCATAATTAATAACTGAGGACCTGAGAACATTTGGAACGTTTCTGACGCAGACCTCGATCATATCTCTGTTAACATAAATAACAAAGACACAGATTTCCAAGAACTGCAAACATCACAGAGTAGTTAGCAACAAACCCAGTAAAGACACACAAAACAAATGAAAAGAGAAGTCAGCGAAGGCCACCAATCTATTGCAAGTAGCTGATGTTTTTTGTTGGTGAATGAGAGGGAGAAAAGGTATAAAAGGAGAATTCCCTAGATGCCAAGATTCAGGTTGGGGGCAAGTACTATTTGGTGGGAGAACCCCGGCAAAGATTTAAAATCACAAAATATGCAGTGAAGCTAAACATGGAAATATAGGCAGTTAGACCTTTAAAATGTGCCCTTCTGAGTTCCAAAACTTTCCTTTTTCCCACATCGTAGGAAAAAAGCCATACATTTGGGGAGTTTGGAGCAATGGCATGGGACTCAGCTATACAGCTGCAAATATAACGTTATAAGTGCATTATACAAATGTGACTCTAGTTGTCGCTGATAATCTAATGGCAAATTCCACATATATTTTACAACTTTTTTTTATAAAAAAGCATTTTTTTAATATCTGTGTATATCTACTCATGGTCCCAGAATTAAATGAATCCTTTTCCAACAGCAAGGAAATTGGTCAGGAAGAGAACATGAAGGAAAGATTAGTAGAAGGGGAGTCATCACACCATGTTTGGTCTTGATTTAGCACTACATCCAAATCCCACCAACAGTGAAATTTCAAGGTTAATTCTTTTCTCAGGAAAACATTGTGATTCTGTGTCAGAGAATCTCTGCATATTCTGACCACGGAAAGTGCTGTTGCACTTTGAAAGCCTTGCTGTGCTACCGGTGTCCTGTGATTCTCACCAGCACCAGAAGTTCTGTTGAAAGTCTGGAGCTGTTGAAAAAAAAATCTTCATATAGTGAACAAAACTGATAAAATTGGGTCTGCAGTTGCTACGGAATTTCACCTTAAGAGAAATGTCATTGAAAATTCAGGTGAGGAAATATTCTAAAGAATTTTGAGAGAAGAAAAGGTTTTTGATAACACTAGTATAGATATAAAAAATCTTCAGCAGGGTTCTGCACCTATCAGGTTAATGTTACCACCAAAATAAACTATCCTAAAATCAATTCCAATGTGAATTTTTCTCTCCAGGCAAAAAACTAAATAAATCTGAGGAATTTTGAGGGAAGGCGAAATAGTTTTTAAAAAGCAAATAATAATAGATCTTAGGCAAAACAATGTGTGTTTGTTCTTGTGTTTGGGTGGGATTCCAGCAAATAATGAGAAGAGGGTGTGGCATCTTTCCCATGTGTCTCTAAAGAGTTCGGTCACTGTATGTTTCCATTCCTCTATATTTCATAACAACACTCCTTCACTTCTTACACAGAACTCCTGTGTGTGTTTTCTTGGGAAAGAAAGGCCTACTCTGTCCATGGGACTAGCACCCTAATAAATGAAAATGAGCCTCAGGAGGATGGGATTTTTTTTTTGATTTTTTTTTTGTCCTGAAATGGTTTTCTTTCATAATTTGAGGACATGATAGCAGTTTCCAGCATTGTCTGGCTAAAATCAGAGCAGATGGGAAGAAATTCTAGGTTACTGCTAGAGAACCTTTCCCACTCCTTCTGAGGATCACATTCCCTCAGGTGTAATCTTTCAGAGGCTGCAATACCAGTGGTGACCACCTCCACTGCTTTTCTTGAGCCAATACTCACCAGAACAAACGATCACCAATGACTATGGCAGCCATTTTGCACTGGCACACTTTTATCAAGTTATATATACAAAGTGTGACTGGAAAGTTCGGCGAACGGTCACAGAAATCAGACAGCGAGAAATATTCAAACATATACACCTTACAGGCCTTCAAAGTAGGTCCCCTCTGATACAATTGACAATTCGTAGAACTGTTGGAAATTTCTGGAGAAGTCCTCTTTTTGTACTGCTTTCAGTTCCCTCGTCACATCAGCTTGGATGTGTGAAATGTTGGAAAATCTGTGCCCTTTCAGTGCAGATTTCAGTTTTGGAAAAAGAAAGAAATCCGGTGGGGCCAGATTGGGAGAATATAGAGGGTGGAATGCAATTCTTCTGCCATCATTCGGACAGACAAACGCCGATCCCACATCAATAACTCACGAATTCTGTCGACATTTGTCACCGTCCTGCTCGTCGATTGTCTACCAGACCGAGGGTCATCTTCGATGGTTTGCCGCCTTTCACAGAAATGCTTAAACCACTCATACACTGCCTTTTGAGTTACAGCTTCATCTCCAATTGTGAGCATTTCGTGGGTCCGATGCCAATTGTATGTTTAAATGTTTCTCACTGTCTGATTTCTGTGACCATGCACCAAACTTTCCGGTCACACCTTGTAGATCACACACACACACACACACACACACACACACACATTGGGCTATCTCATACTGAGTCAGAATATTGAGCCACCTAGCTGAGTACTGCACACACTAACAAGAAGCAGCTCTCTCCAGGGTTTCAGACAAGGGGTCTTCTCATCCCTACCTGCCTGGAGATGACAGGTTTTCAACTTGGGGCCTTCACCATGCAAGGTAAATGTTCTACCATTACACTACAGCCCTTCTCCAAGCACAGCAGACACAAGCTGACCCTAAGGAAACCTAAATATGCACAACTGCATTCACTTGCATCCACCCCTTGCTATTCCAGCCCTCCCTCTTTTCTCTTCTTCCACACCTGTTATCTTCCCCACTGCTGGGCTGAAGACAGATGCAATGAAGTCTCAGGGCATCCTTCAGCCATGCTACAGGCCCAGCTTCACAACTCCACTCAAACATTTTACCTAGCTTGACTAGGATCGCTGGGTCCTGTCTCATCACTTTCACAATGATTTTTTAAAAGACAGCTCTACTACACAGAGACAGCCAATATGTTAGGAGTGGGGCAAATGATCTCTGAGTTTAAAAACCCTTTCAAAAAACTGTTTAGATGACTTATTGGGAACTGGGAACTGGGGGGGGGGGATGGTTTGAGGTCACAACACCTGAGTCTATGTACTTACGTTAATAAAGGGAAGGTGATTTATATAGAATAGCCAACCATTAAAACAATCAGAGAGTGGTTGGCTGTGAGACAGAGCCATCAAGCCCCTTCTGTGTAGCTTCCACTCCTCTAGGGAGTCTACTCTCCAGGTCTATTATTGATTTTGCTTTCATTTGTGGTTTCAAACCACATGTTGAAATGCAATCAACATGACACAAAACAGCCCAAATCTAACAGAACAGTGATTTACCCCCCTCCCCTGACCATTGTACGATGCAGGATGATAACGAATCATGGAGACCCAGCAAGGCATTTTTGCTGAGCGTGTGCAGTCAGGCAGCTGGCCAGTTGCGTATTGTAGAAATGAACAGTGTGATAAAGCAGAGTGCTCATGCTGGAACTGGGTGAACCCTGTGGGGAAGTGAGAATCCAGCTTCAAAGGGAACAACCAGAGCCTATAATGGGAAGCCCCTCCCTGGAAGCAAGTGAAACATGGCACAGCTTTGCAAAATGTTGGATAAAGAAACACGTTGAAGCTCAAGTGGCTCATAGAAATGCTATTCTCATCCTAGCTGTTCCTATAGCTTCGCAGACTGTCACCTGAGCCTCTTGGGCTTACTGATCAGAAGGTCAGTGGTTTGAATCCCCACGACGGGGTGAGCTCCCATTGCTCGGTCCAAGCTCCTGCCAACCTAGCAGTTCAAAAGCATGCCAGTGCAAGTAGATTAATAGGTACAGCTGTGGCAAGAAGGTAAACGGCATTTCCGTGTGTCCTGGTTTCCGTCACGGTGTTCCATTGCACCAGAAGTGGTTTAGTCCTGCTGGCCACATGACCCGGAAAGCTGTCTGTGGACAAACACCAGCTCCCTTGGCCTGAAAGTGAGATGAGTACCACAGCTCCATAGTTGCCTTTGACTGGACTTAGCTTAGCTTGGCAAACCATGAGGCAGTTAGAGATCAGTGGCAAGAAATCACTTTGTTTCTGCTTTTGCTCCCTTCACAAAGTAGGAAATTCAATTAACTTTAAAGTCTTTAACTGTTTACTGTTCTTAACCTTTGGACAGTATTTGCTGCCCGTGTGGCAAAGCAGCAGGAGTTGGAGGCACTGATAGGGGACACCTTCCCTAGGGTCCCTTAGAGAGAGGCATCACCCAGTAGCAAGCCTTTGGCATGCCTGTACTGGAACTGATAATGCAGTGGCAAAAGCAAAAGGTGCAAGCAAAAAGAGAATCGTGTTTCTGGGTGGTGTGCGGGGATGCATAATAAAAATAAAAAACTAGAATGTTTTGCACTGGTGGGGACCACTAAACACAATACAGTGGTACCTCGGGTTACAGACGCTTCAGGTTACATACGTTTCAGGTTACAGACTCCGCTAACCCAGAAATAGAATTGTCCTTTGTTTTTTCCGGTGTTATGCTTCGCTGACTAGCTGTACGAGTTAACCTGGTCTGTGACCGTTTAATAAAATTTGAATTTGAAACCCAGAAATAGTACCTTGGGTTAAGAACTTTGCTTCAGGATGAGAACAGAAATCACGCGGCAGCAGCGGGAGGCCCCATTAGCTAAAGTGGTACCTCAGGTTATGAACAGTTTCAGGTTAAGAACGGACCTCCAGAAAGAATTAAGTTCTTAACCCGAGGTACCACTGTGCAGTAAATATGTACATTCAGGGTCGCCATCCATGCGGGACCATGGGGGCCAAGGCATCCCTAAAAATTTCAAAGAGGGGCCCTGATCCCCTCAGTACTTTGCTGCAGCGGGCTTCATCGGGTCCTCCCGCTGCTGCAGGGTTTTTCCTGAACTGTCATTTTCAGGAAAGATTATGATGATTGAGTGAGAGGCTGAGACAGTCAAGGTGGACATGAAAATGCCAATCGATATGCGTGGAAATGCATGCGCATAAGGTTTTTGCATTCATCCATATTTCACGCTCCCCGCTTTCTTGAACAGAATGGAGTTCTATTCAGAGACAGCCTTTTAAAATGCAATTTGCTTTGTGGAAAGGGAATGTTTGAAACGTATGTTGCTCGCATAATACCTGTTTAATTACAGAATTACAACCTGAAGGGGAGAGGCAGACACACGCAGAGACAGTGTTTGTCTTCAAAGCAGCTTTCGTTCCCCTAAAGCAGCAGCCCCCATTGGCAGCCCTTGCCAAGGATTCTTCTTGCCATCTGCAAAGACTCGGGCCTTCTGTTTCTTTCGCTGGCTACACTCATATGTCCAAGCTGCTTTCTTCACAAGCATGGCTGGGCCATGTTCATTAAGAAGTAGCCACCAGCCATCCAAGCTCCATCTTTGGCCACAGTGATGCAGTGGCGTAGCGTGGGGGGTGCAGGGGAGGCTGGCTGCACTGGGCACAACATCTGGGGGTTAGGGTTAGGGGGCGCAAATCCACGGGTTGGGGGCGCAAATTACTTGCCTTGCCCCGGGTGCTGACAACCCACGCTACGCCACTGCAGTGATGACATGCTCTTCACACGATTTGAGACACAACAGCACCGCCATTCCAATTGACCGTCCATTGTTGGCCCCCCCCCACCCCCACCCAGGAAATGCAAGCAAAGGGTAAAATCCAATCCATGTTGAATTCTGGAGAAGCTATTCTGTTGTTACATGGCTACTTCCACCAATGACTTTGTACCAAAAGTCTGTACAAGATGACTTGGGGGGGGAGGGACAGCTCTCAAGTGCCAGAGTCTGAGGTGGCTGTGGAATGGGCTTCCATCCAAGCTGGCAGGCAGACTGGAAAGGATTGTTTTTAATTGCATGACCAAGAGCCATTTGGAACTGAGGATCAGCCACATGCTCAAGTTTCATTGCCACAAAATGAAAGATAAAAAACCAGAAGCAATTATTCACTTCCATTAAGTGAATGTGCACACACACACACACACACACACACACACACACACACACACTCGCTCATGAGTTCATGATTCCTCCTAGTTCTTCCCCACCCTGGACGGCCCCTATCAACCAGCATGATTGTATGTGCTATGTATTTGCCATGCATGTGGTTGTGTATGCCTCCTCACACAGAAGTCATCTGAAACTGATACAAGCAAACCCCAACAGAAGTTCACTAATGACTCCTCAGCATGGTCTCTGTTCTAACTATAGAGTCTAAGTAGGATCAGATGTTAGGGACTTTATCCGGAAAGCACCACACAAATAATTCGCAGCAGGCTGCAGATATTCTGAGTATGATATTCAGATTCCAGTAGATCCTTTTAGCACCCACAGCAGCTTAGCTGGATAACTCTGATCAGACACAATGGGTGGGGGGGAGAGACAGACAGACAGACAGACAGAATGCTATTTGCCATTGTCTCCACAATCCTCCAAAAGTGCTCTACAAAGTCCAGTTATTTATTATTATTTTATTAAATTTATTAAATTTGTAGGCAGCCCTATACCCGCGGATCTCAAGGTGGTTCACAACATAAAATTGCAAGATAAAAACACAAGATACATAATAAAAATAAAAAACTAGAACAACTTGATTAATTCTCCGCCCCCCCCCCATATATTATTCCCATTTATTCCTTGTACTTCAGGTATTTCTTCATGCACCTTAGTATTCCAGTTTCTCAGCAAATCAGAATCAATGCACCCATCGGTCCATTAGGGCAACTTCAGAATGAAGTTTTCAACCAAAGGGGAGGTACAATGTGTGGGGAGCTAGTGGGGATTTTGACAGGAATGTTGGTGGCCAGGAAAGGGGGAGAAAAATCCTTCCCGGTCACATAAAATTTGGATCTACAAACAACCTCCATTTGCGGTTGATTTCTCCAATGTGTTTCTGTGTAAGGGTTTTATTTTTGTAACTTCTTTTTCTCTCTCTCCTACTCAACATTAAATAAGCATGACCCCTTCTTGATTTGAGAAACAGACTTCGTGGGTGGTATTCCTTCTTCTTCTTAAAGTAGCTTAACACAAAATACACAACAGAACCGTAAAAAAATGAAATGGGGGGGGGGGGAATCACTCCGGTTGCACTGTTTGGCACTTAATGATTTGGATCCAGCCCAAAGCCAAGCCACTGAAAAAACGCTCCCACTCGCAGGGGTTGCAGAAGGTGACAAAGCCTCCTCTCAAAAACATAAACTTTGCTTACACTTCCCAGCTTGCCAATTTGTTCTCCCGCTGTAAATCACAACTTCTACCAAAGTGCTAGGGGGACAAGTAAAAAAGAGGAGGTGTGAAAAGTCAATCTCTCTCTCCTTTGGGATCCATGTGCTCAGCACCCACATGTAGTAAACACTCCTATCGCATACTTGGCTCGTCTAGTTATCAGACAGTGCAGGAGGAGGCAAGCAGGGAGGGGGGGGAACAGTTTCCAATTTGTCAGCAAGTTTCAGCATCATTAGCTTCTATATCAGATTTGCTTCCATTCAAAAATGCATCAAGAGGCAACGCAGGAAGAGCTAAATATCTTTTACTGGAATCCGAGGTCTGGGAGGAGATGGAATTAGATTAGCTCCGTGGAAATGGGGGAGGGGGTATCCTTTACTGACGGGGTGGGGTTACCTGTCTCGAAGCTTAACAATGAACAACTCCACTAGCATATGGTACAGCAATGGGTTAGTAATCAAGTGCTAATAATCCTAATACATCCTCTTTTGAACCTAGGATTCTTGGTAGGTGAAGCGGGGGTGGGGTGGGGGTGGGGTGGGGTTTGACTGCACTTTCCTCTTGTGTCAGGTGAAACTCATTTGGTGGTAAGGTGACCATGTAGAGATGGGCACCCATCTGGTGGTTTTCTTTTGTGAATTTCAACCAGAAGGTGTTTTAATGAGGCTTTTATAGCAGGCGCCACCTGCTACTGATCTTCCCCTCTCCGGGAAAAGAAAAAAAAAGTATAATTGAGGGTTGGTTTTACACTGTGGTGTGGATCTTAACCTTGGGGGACTCATCACAAAATGCAAGCCCTTGTGGGATGTAATCATTCCAAAATGCCATTTTTTTGGCTTTGGGTTTGGAGCTGGAGCAGGTTATTTGCGGTTAGCTAATTGCAACCAGTTCTATGGTAGCTTCCCCCTTTCCACATGGATTAATAAGTGCATCATCTCAAAATTAATCATCCAGGCTGATGGTGACCATATGTCTTAGTTCAGTTTCCTTGCATGTGTGCAGAACGGCAAAAAAGATTTATTCCTTCGCGTTTCAGTGGTTTATACTTTGTGTACAGTTTAAATTTTTAATAACGTTGCATTTTTTATTTTATTTTATTTTTGAAAGTGCAACTGAAATAATTTGAGAGCTAGTAAGAGTTTTACTCTTACTCTAGTGCTGGCCAAGGGGAGTATCTTTTCCAAAGGCCAAAGAGACCCTACATGATCTCTTCTCTCACACATAGAACTGTTGGCAAATTCTGCTGCTTCTGTTATACTGTTGCTTTTTGTGACCTGCTAGATAGTGCTACATCATACATAACATGGTGCTTGAAGATGCACTCCCATTTTGGATTGTCTATCACCAAGGCCCAAGAGATGGCAAATGGATATTGCAGAATAGCATTGCAAAATCTGTAGGCTGCAGTAGGCAGGGCTAGGAGGGGGAAGTCTTCCTGAAATGTTTGGGATCACTTAGCAATCTAGCTGGAAAGGAAAGGAAGCAAGACCACTGAGAGTTTTTCCACCCATTCATTACCCAGGAGCAAATTCCTGCTTCAAACCATGTACATTGTTCAATAGGGAGCCACAGCCAAGCCAGGCTTCATGTATGCATACAGAATATACATGTCTGAAAATATGTATGGCTGTACAATTTTTTAAAAAACACAACCCAAATGGACACCCAAAAACATAACGTATGAAGTTGCTTTTTGTGTAAAGGAAGTATTGCAGGTATGAGGACCCTGTAGAGGTTGGCAAGTATCAAATTGTATTTAATAACTTGCCTGCTGATGTGCTATGATTAGGGGTGGTTAGAACAAGTATAAGAAAAGATACGTATATGTTTTTGTTTTTGTTTTTCTCTTTTTTATGTACAGTGGTACCTTGGGTTACATACGCTTCAGGTTACATATGCTTCAGGTTACAGACTCTGCTAACCCAGAAATATTACCTCGGGTTAAGAACTTTGTTTCAGGATGAGAACAGAAATCGCGCAGCGGCGGTGCAGTGGCAGCAGGAGCCCCCATTAGCTAAAGTGGTGCTTCAGGTTAAGAACAGTTTCAGGTTAAGAACGGACCTCCAGAACGAATTAAGTTCTTAACCTGAGGTACCACTGTATATGATTGAAATTTTAATTTATTTATGAGTTCTATATATATGTAATGTATTGCAAAATTATTAATAAAGACGGGGAAACATAAAAAGAAGTGAGAACATTCAGGGGTTGGAGAAGTAAGATTTTTCATTAATGGTTCCTCGTCATCGTGGAAAAAATGTGACATGTGGGGTGCCGCAGGGTTCTGTCCTGGGCCCGTTGTTGTTCAATGTCTTTATAAATTGAATTGAGGGGGTGCTCATCAAATTTGCAGATGACACCAAGCTGGGAGGGGTAGCTAATGTTGTAGAAGATAGAAGCAGAATTCAAAATGGCCTTAACAGATTGGAGAACTGGGCCCAAGCTAACAAAACAAATTTCAATAGGGACAAACGTACCGTAATTTTCGCTCCAAAACACGCACTTTTTTGCTCCTAGAAAGCAAGGGAAAATGCATGTGCGTGTTACGGAGCGAATGCACGGATCGGAGCCATGGCTGCCGTCAGTCAAGAAAAGCGGGAGCTGCTTACACGCTCTACGAGGCTCTCGCTTTGCTTGCTTTAAAGCGATCTGGAGCCGGGGAGGAGGGAGGGAAGGAGAGCCATGGCAGCAAAGCAGGCAGCAGCCGCTTACACGGGAGGAGGGACAGACGCTAGCAAAGGTCCGCGTGCTCTCTAAACAGAGGAATGAGGCTGCAGAGGAATGGCAGGTAAGATAAAATTTAAGCAACCAGCAGCAAAATAAAACCAACCTCGAGCTCTGAGCCAGCGCAGTGAAAACCAGGAAGTAAAAAAAAAAAAGGTTGGGGAGGGCATGAGGGAGAGGGGAAAACTTCGCAAATCCCCCTGGGACGGAGCAGCTTGTTTTCAGGCAGGATAGATTTGAGCATTGTCTGGGTCCTAGTGCCCCTACCGCTTTTTTGTGCTCCATTCTATTGCTGCTGGTGGCTGCTTATCATTCAGGCTTCAAGGAGGAGCGCTTTTACACAGCTAATGGCGAATCCCCTGCAATCCAAGTCCTCCTCACTTGCTCAAATCTATTCTGCCTCAAAACAAGGAGCGGAAGGAAAAGGCTGCAAACTGTTAAATGGAAAAAAAAAACCCAGGCACAGGGCAAATACCTTAAGTATACCTTTAAAGCAACAGTGCTCTTTCCCTCCCTCCTCCCCGCTCAGCTCGCTGAAAAGCTCCTTCTCCACACACACCCCACGCGTGCTCCTTGTCCCTTGAGTTCTTTTCCTTCCTTCCCCACTTAAAACGTGGTTACAAAGCACGGATCCACATGGATCCTCAGGATTTTTGCACTGGGTCACCCCAAATTCACCATCAGATCACATAGCAGGTCCATGGCTATAGCCTGCACCAAAAAACACACACGCACCCACTGTTTCATGGGGCCGCAATGGCGCAAAAACGTGGTTACAAAGCATGGATCCACATGGATCCTCAGGATTTTTGCATTGGGCTACCCGAAACTCACTGTCAGATCACATATCTGTGGCCACAGCATGAACCATAAAAATCATACATCCACTGTTTCGTTTAGAATATTTTTTCCTTGTTTTCCTCCTCTAAAAACTATGTGCGTGTTATGGTCAGATGCGTGTTATAGAGCGAAAAATACGGTATATAACATAGGTAGACAAAACTACAGAAAGCATTACCCAAAGAGAAATTCAGGTTGTTGTGTGGGGCCCACGAGGCACAGATGTATATGGATTTAAATGCTGGATTTAACCTGAGAAATTTGAGTTTGAAGATAGTTTGGCCAACAACCCTGTGGAGTCATCCAAATAACTTTCACGAAGCTCATAATGTGTCATTCATTAAGATGACTTTCCTAGTGGCCTGTGTGGGTTGTCCTCTTGTTGTACCCCTGAAGCCTGAGGGAAGGAGAGAGGTGCCAAGCCATTATAATAGCTGAGCAATAGAAGCCACTGTGGTCACAGGGTAAATGCCAATTCCAAAAGCATGTACCAGCTAAAGTGCAGATGTTAACTTTGGCTATGTAACTCAGCATGTGGGCCATTTGAATTAAATGAGCTGAAAAACTACAAAAGTTTTCATCTTCGGTCTAGCTCATGTGTATATGTCTGAAAGGAGCCTATAATTCACAATCACTCATCTTGATCTTCCAACTTTTATTTTCCCTTTTTGGCAGGATGGTCCTTACAGCCTACTGTGGACTCCAGGAAAGCTGTGTTAGGCATAATCACCCCTTTGTGTGAGTAAATATTCTGACAGTTGCTAATAGGTGCATAAATTGCATTGAGATGAGTCATTACGGTTGGCTGTGTAAACATATAAACTTAATTTTTGTGGTATCCACTGGGACATCGTGGAAAAAAAAGTGAATAGGGGGAGGTTTCCACTGTAGCTTTTTCTCTGAAGAATTTATGATTCAGGGACCTGAATCACCTACAGCATTTTAATTACTGCATTTTTCCACAACCTCCCTGAGTTATTTTTCAGCAGTATAATTTTTTTAAAAGAGCGTAGTACACATCCTTACCAGCCAAGATGTTTAGGGTTATAAAAATCAGTGTGGTATGATATTTAAAATGTTAATCTGCCCTTCCTTTATACTTTCATTGGTTAGCCTAGTACAGTGGTGCCTTGGTTCTCAAACTTAATCCGTTCCGGAAGTTGGTTCCAAAACCAAAGCGTTCCAAAACCAAGGTGTGCTTTCCCATAGAAAGTAATGCAAAATGGACCTTTAAAAACAACCCCTAAAACAGCAATTTAACATGAATTTTACTATCTAACGAGACCACTGATCCATAAAACGAAAGCAATAATCAAAGTACTGTACTATAAAATAAATAAGACAGTATTGTAGATAATAAAACTAAAAATTAAATTTTGTTCTTGTCTTCACTCATGATAGTCATTGTTTGGATGGGGGGGGGGCTCTTATCCATTTCCGCAATCACACAATCAATCACTCAGCAACTGAACTGGATTTTACACAGTCACAAAAACAAATTAACCGAAAAAGCATCAAAAACAAAAACACAAAATAAATAGCAAAAACAAAAGCGCTAAACTTAATCTGTTGAAGAAGTCCGTTTGACTTCCGAAATGTTCAAAAACCAAGGTGCAGCTTCTGATTGGTGCAGGTGCCCTGTAAACAATAGCTGACAGCCGCATCAGACGTTTGGCTCCTGGAAATCATTAGAAAACCAGGACACTTACTTCCGGGTTTTGGGGGTTTGAGAACCAAGGCGTCTGAGTACCAAAGCATTTGAGAACCAAGGTACCACTGTACTTAAAGAAAGTAGAGGCTGTCCTGGCTCCCAGGATTTCCTGTATGGTCCTTTCCACCATCTCTTGTTCCAAGGAATTCCCCGCTCCTCAATTGCTAGGCACTGCAGTCACTTTCTCCTGTGTGAGGTGAAGCAGGATATTTGAACCCCACCCTTTCTATGCAAACAGGCACAGAGTTCTGTTAGAGTCTTCCTGTTATGTATATTTGCTACCATTTCCTATTGCTATGAATGATAAAAGAGACAGTCAATTTATTGCAGCCAATACTGTAGTCCTTCAGGGGGGAAAACAGAGAAGACTCCATAGGTGAGTTTGACTCATCCCAGTTTACTCAGCAATGTACATATGATTCATTTTGTGTCCTAGCTTTGTGCCCAACCACCTACAGAGGTGGAGAACCTGCAGCTCTCCAGATGTTTGACTACAGCTTCAATCTTCCTTGACAGCTGGCCATACTCCCACATCTGGAGGGCCAAAAGAATTGTTCCACTACTGGAATACATCAGTAGTTATGGCTTTCTGTCCAAGAGAAACAAACCCCGTTTTCACGCCACTTCCAGGTCTGCAATGACCAGTGTGTGTGATTACACGTCAATCAGACTTGTGTAAAATGGTCGCTGCTTGTATGCTAAGCTTTTATTCATATAAAATATGAACAATATATAATAACTTTATGTTACTGATTTAAGATCAGCCCTGATGTGATACATATCATCACTATGGATCAGGGTGGTGAACCTCCAGCATATGGGCCTCATTCAGCCCCACAAGTGATATTTAACTGTCCTTGCAAGATCCTCCAAGAATTTGGCAGAGGCAAAACAATACCAGAACAGACTGTGGCTGCATCGCTGCTATTTCTGCCATTTGAGGAGCTTCTTGATGCACTCAGGAAACAGAAAACAATGCTTCAGTCAGCTCTACTGTTTCCTGGCTTCTGTGGCTTTCAGGACAGAAAAGGCAAAGACACACCAACACCTCACAAGGTAGACTCTTACAATGGAAAGGGACATGGGTGGCGCTGTGGTCTAAACCACTGAGCCCCTTGGGCTTGCCAATCAGAAGGTTGGTGGTTCAAATCCCCATGACGGGCTGAGCTCTGTTGCTCTGTTCCAGCTCCTGCCAACCTAGCAGTTCGAAATCATACCAGTACAAGTAGGTAAATAGGTATCGCTGCTGCAGGAAGGTAAACGGTGTTTCTGTGCACTCTGGTTTCTGTCATGGTGTCCTGTTGTGCCAGAAGCGGTTTAGTCATGCTGGCCACATGACCAGAAAGCTGTCTGTGGACAAATGCCAGGTCTCTCACCCTGAAAAACAAGATGAGCGCTGCAGCCCCATAGTCGCCTTTGTCTGGACTTAACCATCCAGGGGTCCTTTACCTTTTACTTTTACTCTTACCATGGTAGAATCATAGAGTTGGAAGGGATCACAAGGGCACTCTAGTCCAACCTCCTGCAATTCCACCTCAGACTAGCATGTGGTAGTTTGGTCATGCATGTGTGGTCTGCTTGTACTGTATATAATCTCTGCTTTAAGTATCTTACAGGATGGGATCGGTTGTGCTTTATTATGGATGATGCCGATCACGTTGGCCATTTTTCATCCTGCAAACTAGGAGGATTTTTTCATCCTGCAAACTAGGAGGATTTACATTAGGTCGACATGACCCTAGCACCAAAAAGGTTTAGTCACCTCTGCTATAAATTTTAAATGGGGGTGGGGTTTCTATTCATAAATACAGAGCCAAAATTGGGGGTTTACCAGACAGTGTGTTATTAGTTTGTCTGTAGACTAGAAAAATAGTCCATGTCCAAATTGGTAATGCCCACTGTTTCTTTTGGTTCGGTTTGATGTGAGAGTTTGTGTCAGGGAGCTCCCACGCTTTGTGCAGCCATTGATTCACCAATGGGATTTTATTAGACTTCCCCTTCCCCTCCGCAAGCTCTATTTTTGCTGCCATGGGAAGGAATGAACCTAAATCTGTATTTCCTGTGAGCATATTATTGCCATGTAATGAACTGAACAGTAAAATGGCACTAGGTAAGAGAAAAAGGAACGCGGGTGGTGCTGTGGTCTAAACCACTGAGCCTCTTGGGCTTGCTGATCAGAAGGTTGGCGGTTCAAATCCCTGTGGTGGGTTGAGCTCTCATTGCTCGGTCCCAGCTCCTGCCAACCTAGCAGTTCGAAAGCATGCCAAAAAATGCAAGTAGATAAATAGGTACCTCTCCGACAGGAAGGTAAACAGTGTTTCTGTGTGCTGCTCTGGTTTTGGTGTTCTGCTGCGCCAGAAGCAGCTTAGTCATGCTGGCCACATGGCCCGGAAAAACTGCCTGCGGACAAACGCCAGCTCCATCGGCTTGTAAAGCGAGATGAGTGCCGCAACCCCAAAGTCGTCTGCAAATGGACTGTCTGGGGTCCTTTGCCTTTATCTTTTTAGGTACGAGAAAATGCCATTAAACAAAGGGAAACAGACTGGCAAACATAATTTTCAATGCCTATGGCTTTAAAAATTGAAAAGATCGTTAAAGGTCTGCTGTAGGAGTAATGCTACTATATTTATGAAGAGATACAAAAACCAGCATAACGAATCCTTGAAGAGCATGCTTCTCGTTCCGTAATTTAGCAATGAATGTAGGATCTGGTCCTTGGACTGTTCTGAAAATAACACCTTTGCCACCTTACCACTAACTGTTGCCTCCAACAAGCCCCACCCCCTGACTTGTGCTTGTACCAACTAATCATAGATATGTGGGGCTCAACAGGGACATCTAGTCTAATATAGTCACAAGGCTACCAGTTGCAACTAGGAATGGGGGAAGAGAACAATTTGTTCAATTTGCATTTTATTGTGCAACCAACTAATTAGGGATAACCAATAAATCTGACAAAAATGGAAATAGCAGCGGAAATTGCAAATTACTTCTTCAGGATGGAAAACAACCCAATGAATATGATCAGTATTTGCTGCTGTTGTTGCTTTCATCATCATCATCATCATCATCATCATCATCATCATCTATTGTTTATATGCCATCCATCTTACTGAGTTGCCTCAGCCACTCTGGGTGGCTTTCAGTAAATAAAAGCATTAAGCACAGCAAAACATCAAATATTAAAAACTTCTCTATAAAGAAGTTTTTATCAAATGTCTTCCAAATGCCTTCAAATGTCTTCCAAAAGCCAGATAGTTGTTTATTTCCTTGACATCAGTACACAAACAAAACATATTTTTTTACCTCCCCGCCTCCCCACACTTGCATTGTGTTTCCTCCACACTGAAACAGTGTGGAATAATGTAACAGTGACATAAATTGTGTAGTTTGCATCATTAGTTATGTAAATTACATAAGTTACGTAATTTCACCACAGCAGACAGCAAAACAAATCATGTTTTTAGCAGATGAACTGCAGCAGAACAGAAACAGAACAGAACAGAAACAGTGCTTCCATGATAATAATAAAATGAACAGAAACCATACTTCGGGTGATGAATACAGGGAGGAATTGAAAATGATGCCTTCTTACAACGCCTTCTCACCTCATGGGCACCCATGTCCTGAGCCAATATACATACAAAAAATGCAGCAATTTGTAAATTGAAAAAGGTTTGCAACTTCTGCATTAGGGGGAAATGCATGTAATTTGGATGTTAGAGGAAGTAACATACAAAAATGCATTACTTTAGGTAAAATGGTTTGCAAAAAAATGTATATTTAGCAAAATTATGTATAGAATATGTACATTTTATTCTGCATGATGCAGAAGAGTCAAACTTACAGATCAGGTTGAAAAGAAAAAGAATTGATAGTATCAATTGTTTTAAAATAACTTTCTTTGGTATCTTCTCTTTGGGAACCAAAGGGGGGAATTTCCCCCTTTTTCTGCTTTGACAAATTTGAGAGGAAGCAGTAAAGAGGGAAATTAATTTGTGTGTAATCTGAAGAGATGAATTTTTAAAAGGAGAGAAACCGGGGGATCAGTTTTGAGGTTAAAAAAAAGGGGGTGATCACTTGGGGATAAGAACTGAGACAGAGATCAGGTGGTATTATTTAATATTTAAAGTAAGGTGTTGCAGCTGCCCACCACTCCCAACAGCAAAACATTAGTAAAATGGCAGGGACTGTTTAAGGTACCGTGACAAGTAGGCCCAACAGATTACTACATAATAGTGTCAAATGGAAAGAAGAAGATATATCCTCATCTGGAAAACAGATGCAGGAATGTAGATGCTAGAATGTAGAATAATGCCTAATAAAGGTTTGATTTCAAGAATTAGGAGCAACATTGCCCAAGGCCAGCTTATCAAATTCGCATTTTCTGAAACAATATGCGAACCGAAACATAGCTGTCCTTTGAAATTCATACTTGTCTGAATTTTGCAATGCAGTAATATAAACAAAAATGCTAAGCTATGGTAAAGTTGATTGAATTGAAATCAAACCTTTATTAGGCATTATGCAAGTAAAAACCATAAAAGAGAAAATAACATGTAAAAGCCTTGAAATATATATAAAAAAGGCAGCAGTGGGCTACATACATATATATATATATATACATATAGAATCAGTGGTTTTCCTTGTTAACCTGATCCTTGGAGGACTGCTACCAAAAACTCGGCTACCCCCGCCGTTACCCTTTGGTCAACGTCGGATAGACAGAATCCCACACATTCACCTTGCTGGGGTTCCAGACCACCCAAAAGAGGGGACAGCACGCGTTGACGGAGCGTACTGTGCAATGGGCAATGAAAGAGAATATGCTCTACAGTGTCCGGGACATTCATAGAGCATCTGCAGAATCTCTTGTTTCTAGGGATGTTTTGATATCTTCCCCAGACAAATGCTGAGGGAAAAACATTCAACCGGGCCAGCATAAAAGCCCTACGTTGGGCTGGGATTATTAATTTAGTGACGTAATTGACTCTGCTATCTAAGATATTTAAATCATAGAATATGGGGGAGCAAATTTTGTTTACAGCTGCCATAATATTTTGTCTCTCGACATCCTTTAGTCTAGTTAGGATATTATGGAAAATGTATTGCTCGTTAGAATTGTACAGGGGCTCCAGCTCAATGCCTAAAGATTCAATCTTTTTTTCGAGGTACTGATACCATCTTGATTTGTAGGAGTCTTTGAGCAAATCAGTGAGCAGGCTTGATGGAGGGCAGCGAAAATGGCAGCGTAACCAGTACTTTATTGAGGTGGACCAGGCCCAGTATTCCATTGTGTGTATGCCTATTTCTGCACACATTGTTTCATATTTGATCACAGCTGGGAGTCCAAGAATACGTCTCAGAAAGCTGGAGTGAATCTTTTTTAAATCACTGTTATATGCTTGGACCCATAGCGGGATTCCATAGAATATCTGGGCTTGCACTTTTGTTTGAAATATCTGATTGGCCGCAAGAATAAATTGATTACCTTTCTGATAATAAAAACGGGCAACAGCTGATGAGGTGCACTTTGCCTGTTTTATGGCATTTGTGCGATGATTTGCCCACCCTAAATTGCTCTGGAATAAGATTCCCAGATACCTATAGATTTTCACTTGTTGGATTTCTTGCCCTCTTATTTTCCATTTCTCTAATTTCCAACCATTCGAGAAGACCAAAATTTTTGTCTTCTCATAATTTATAGAGAGTTTATTACATTCGCAGTAAAGGATCAGAGAAGAAATAAGACGTTTCAGACCCAAGCTCGTTAATGATAGTAGGACTGCATCGTCTGCGTATAATAAGAGAGGAACTGGTTTCTGATTAAGTTTAGGGGCATGTGATTCTATTTTTTGAAGGTGATCTGGCAAGTCTGATAAAAATAAATTAAATAGAAAGGGGGCAAGAATACACCCTTGTTTTACCCCTTTCGAGTTTGGGATGTCTGATGAAAGGTGACCTTTGGTGTTAAGTTTGACTTGACAGACATTGGAAGAGTATAGATTTTGTATTAGAATCAATGAGCGCTGATCAATTTTTAATTCTGCGAGTTTCCTCCACAGCTTTGGACGATCAATTGAGTCGAATGCACCACGAAAATCTACAAAAGCAGCATATATCTTAGATTGCCTTTGGGATCTGTATTTTTCAACCAAATGCATAAGTATAAGGCAGTGGTCTAATGTAGAGCAACCTTTGGAGAAACCTATTTGTTCTTTCCCTGGTAAATTTAGATTTTTCATCCAGGTAAGGAGTTTAGATAAAAGGTGCTTAGCGTAGATTTTCCCTATCACTGATAGTAAGCTTATCGGTCTATAATTCCTTGGTTCTTTTGGGTCGCCATTTTTAAAGATTGGGATAATTATTGATCTTAACCATATCTCAGGTATGATCCCATCTTTGTCTATGAGAGTAAACAATCTTTGAGCTATGGTAAAGTATTGCATAGAAACGCATACTTTTGTGAAAATACCATAGAAAAATGCTTCCTGTTAGGGAAAAACTACTTTGGAAAAATGATGTATGCATTAGGCAGCATTGTACATAAAATTGTATACAGTAAAAGAAATCTGCACCAAAATCCTAAAGAATTTCCATGAGGATTTTTTTCACAGAAAAAAATGCAAATTGATGTAGAAATGAGTTCAGGAGAACTGAAGTTCAGGAGAAAATGAGAGAAATTGAAATGGACATATTTGCCCATCCTTAAGCAAGGCTCAACTTGAAACAGGAAGTCCTTTGACACTCCTTCCTGTCCAAGAGGACCATTGGTGCCAGGTTTCAGGGAATCCGATCTCCCTCCCTCACGGCAGTCTGCCAGTAATGGAAATACAAGAAGCTCTTACCAATGTCTTTTATTTAATATTCACAGAGAGAGACATAGAAATGTCATCTCTCTTGGATAATGGTGTTACTCCAAGTAAAGCCTCACCCCCTCCGTCTCTCCTATTATACGTCATCCCTACGTTGGCTGATCTGTGCTTTCTACCTCTAAACTTTCTGTTCTACTACTCTCAATGCCAGGGGGTGAGCAAGCTTTTTCAGCAGGGGCCGGTCCACTGTCCCTCAGACCTTGTGGGGGGCGGACTATATTTTGGGGAGAGGGGAATGAACGAATTCCTATGCCCCACAAATAACCCAGAGATGCATTTTAAATTATACTCATGTAAAAACACACTGATTCCTGGACCGTCTGTGGGCCGGATTTAGAAGGTGATTGGGCCAGATCTGGCCCCCAGGCCTTAGTTTGCCTACCCATGCTCAATGCCCATCTGGTCCTGGGAGTGGAGGAGTCAGGAATGCTTTCTAAAGACACCGAGCCTGTCTGCTGTCTCTACCCTGGTGCCTCTTCTTCTTCCTGCTCCTCTCCAAATATTTCCCAGCTTCTCCCCTCTGCAGCCTCTGAACTGTGACCTTCTGCAAACCACTGTTGGAAATCTATACCAAGGGTCGGCAACCTAAGGCCCATGAGCCACAAGCGGCCCATGGGAGTCGTTTTACCAGCCCACAAGCCACCCCCGAACTGAGCCACCCATTCTGTGAGTCCCTGTGCACTGCACTGAACCAGTGCAGCACAGTGTGGGGACTCGCTTTCGCAGCACCAGAAATTGCGTCTGTGCAGACGCCGGAAATTGCCAACGCGCTCACTCTTTCATGCCCGCAATCCGGCCCATGGAGGGGGCACTGTAGCAGTGAACCAGCCCAGGCAAGGTAAGCCTTGCTGACCCCTGATCTATACTGTCTCCCTCTTCTCCGGAAAGTGCAGAAGGAGGCAGGGCAGTCTCCACCATTCCTCCTCAGTCCAGGCCCTGACATCCGGACCCATGGAACTTTCATTGAGACACTGCTACTTTGAGTTCAGTAAGTGAAGTGGTGGTCAACAAAAGAGGTTTAAAGACTGTCTCAAGGCAAATTTTTAAAAATGTAGCATAAACACCAACAATTGGGAAACATTTGCCTGTGAGCGCTCCAACTGAAGAACAGCCTTTACCAAAAGTGCCATGGTCTTTGAAGACACTCGAACTCAGGACGCAAAGGAGAAATGTGCTAAGAGGAAGGCATGCTTGGCAAATCCACACCGTGATCAACTCCCGCCCGGAAACCAATGCCCCCACTGTGGAAGGACATGTGGATCCAGAATTGGCCCCCACAGTCACTTATGGACTTATTGTTAAAACCATGTTTATGGAAGACAATCTTACTGGGCTATGAGTGATTGCCAAAGAAGAGAAGAAAATTTGCTTCTTGACAAATGGAAATGCAAAGAACCAAGTGACTTAAAGTGTCAGAAGCCCCTTCCAGCCATCCTGCAACCTGATGACAGCAGTGTGGGAGCAACTGCCCCATTATTTCCCCCCACCTCACTCCAATCTTACCTAGATCAGTCCTGGACTTCCATTCCGCAATCTGAATACAGCCTAGCAGGCAGGTATTGTAGCTGACCCAGGTGCACAACCTATTACTGCTCCTCTCTTTTTTGGTCTTGGAGTCAGGAAGTGAGCCACAATATATGACTGATGGATGCAACACTCAGCTTGAAGGTCACACTTTGTGCACTCTTTGTCTCAATAAAGGAATCATGGGGTGCTGAATAGCACAGATTCCTCCCATAGAAACATCACATCTCCCAGCGGCTGGGAAGGTCTCAAAGTTTCTTCCATCTAAACATTCTTAGGCTCCCTTTGTAGTAATATATGAATTGCACTTCAGACAGTTCTGCTGAAGCAGAAGCCCTTTCTCAGTAGCATAACATGAAAAATTCTGAAGTCAATCTTGATTCCTTTCTCAATCTGGACAAATTTACCACCCTCTCTCCCCTTATGCCCCACCCCCACCTTGATGATTTCCTCCTCTCCCCGCCCTCCAAAGGCTCTTCCTCATCTGATTCTGTGTGTTTCCCCCATATGGCAGAGGGAAACATTTTCCTGCAGATGAAGTTACACTGCTGTTTCTAATGGCAGCCGTCCAGCAACGAGACAAGACTGAGAATTAAAGTGGCAAGATTGTCAGTGCTCCGCTCAGATGGGTTACTGCAGACAGTAGTGCAGCTGGAGAGAGTTTGCTCATTGTTGTGCCCTGGGACTGTGGTTAGAGTTGGTTTTCTTGCAAATGTAACTACAAAATGTTTGCAGTTTGGCCACAATATCCAACGCAAATTACGTTTCGCTATTCATCTCGAGCACTGAAAGGATCCTGACCCCACATCAGGAAAACCCAAACCCAGATGGTGAGAGGTTCCATTTTAATGAGAGCCTCTCAGTCATTATAAATAAATGTCTCCTCAACCTGTCACGGGGTCTGTGGTGTCTGGGGTTTCCCCCCTCCTCTCCCCAACTTATCATTGTTTGCAGATTCAGACCCAGCGAGCTGTACTGTCGTTGCATGTTCTTAGCATTTTGGTGAAGCTGACTAGTTCTTTATAGAAATCATTCCTCCCTGCTGTAGGACACAGCAAAAAAAAAAGCTAAGAAACTACTCACGATTCATAAACTATACCCATAAGGTTTGAGAAATAACTGTGTGGTTCAGTGTTTCCAACTAAATGCTTTTCAGAGCATACCTCTTGAAATTAATGGATGCAAGTTAGACATGCCCATTAATTTCAATGGAATACTCTGAGTATGATAGTACAAACTCATTGCTCTTTTGGCTGCTGTTGTTATTACAAATTTGAAATAAAGGAATCAAAAGAAAAAGGTGCCATAGGTATAATTTGTAACAGCAAAAAATGTTAATTGGAAGTCAGCAATTTATCCATGGAGAGTTATAGCAAAATATTAAAAGCTCCACAACGGAAATTAGCAGCAGCAGCAACCACAACAATTTTATTGTTTTTACCAACGCATATAAAAACACAATAAAGCATCAAACATTAAAAAATTTCTGATGCAGGGCCGCCTTCAGATGTTTGCAGAAGGTCATATAGTTGTTTACCTCTTTGACATCAGACAGGAGGTTGTTACACAGGATGGGCACCACTGCGAAGAAGGCCCTCTGCCTATAACTTCACTTCTCGCAATGAGGGAACAGCCAGAAGGCTTTCAGAGCTGGATCTCAAGTGCCCAGGCTGCATGTTGGGAGTGGAGCTGCTCCTTCAGGTATACAGGACCAAGGCTGTTGATGAATTAAGGATTCTCATTCTCTCTCTCTCTCTCTTACCCAATCAACCACATATACACACACCCTATAAATGTGTTCTACAGATATTCAGGAGGTTTCACCTTTCCTGCTACAAGGATCTACTCAGAAGTTGTGAGCTGAAACCTGTAAGCCATAGCCTTCACTATCAGTGTTTGATATGGATGAGGAATCCATTTGCCCAAAGGTGGTCTGCAAGACGGTACTTCTGCATGAGCCAGGCGCACTCTCTTAAATTCCATCAATTATCCCTCCCCACACACAGCTCTCTACACTACATCCAGTATCTTTCAAGAGAGTTCCTTGACCATCACTCTCAGCTTTTCAGAGGGGAGAGGTGGGGGAGCCCTGTTTCACAAGCAGAGTTCTGTTCACATTTTTTTTAATCCAAGACACTGTTTGTTAGCCAAGGTAAAAACGAGTGGCAAAAATGCTTTTCAGTTTATCTCTGGACTACAAAAATAAATAACCAACTTACAAGGTTGAAGCAAACTAAGGAACAGTAACCTTAAGAATAACAGTAATTCAGAATGTAAAAAATAAAATAAAAATAGGACAGGTTTTAGGGAACGGTTTTGGGAAACGATCAAACTTGATTCAGCTTTGGACACACAATATGAGAAAAGCTGTGCAGAATATTTGATTCCAGATGAGACCATTGCTGTTGACATTGCATACACGGGTTAGGATTATCAGAAGCCTACTTGAAAAATTTCCTTCTTTGGAAGAACATGTGATCATAAGATAAGAACCATAAATGGACTGGGAAGCAAACAGCAGCAAGAAACGTACAGCACCTAGTTGGTTTATTGCAACCACTAATAATCTTGGAGTGGAAGTAAACACACTTCAAGGTAATTAATTGCAAAGCCAACAACAGAAAGTAAAATGTCAAAAGATTAAATGCATAGAGAGTGATTGGCACAAAATGTTTGGTTTTAAGTGATGGCTAAGATGCTTTTGTTCCATGTAAATGCATTTATCTAGTTATACTTTAATTAGCTGTCTTAGCGTGGATTGAACACTCTTCTCATGTGTACTGGTTTTATTGTTGTAAAGTCAGCTTGGGAGTTCTTAGGGTGTTTATAGGTCCTCTGGTGGGGGACCCATTGTGCTCCTTCAAGGGTAGTTTGTCCACCTTTGGTCCCCACCCTGCACTCACTTCTCTGTGGCTCCTAGAAACTGCCAGCATGTGGCAGCAGCCATACCCTGGAAAACAGCTTTGACCAGCCAGCTAAACCAGGTGGGGGTAGCTCAGGGGTCTTAAACCCTCATTGAGTTAGTGACTTCCCATGCATGCGAAGATGGGCTCTAGTGGGTTGAGCTTGTCAACCTGGGAAGGGAGCCCATCAGGAAGATGGAAAACTCTGGTGCCAAACCTCTGCTGCCTGGTGGGATATCTTTAGGAGAAGAAAAGAATGAGGAGTAAACACTACAGAAATCAAGAGTGGAGTACCTAAGACAGTTGAATGGTGCATTGTAAGACTCATTCAGGCAACTCCTGCTGCCTTTTGTTTTTTCTACATCAAAACCCTGTACAGTGGACCCTCGGGTTACATTACCTTTGGGTATCATGACTTTCAGGTTCTGAATGTGGCAAACCCAGAACTGTATACTTCCGGGTTTCGCCACGCGCGCATGGGTAGAAGTGCTCTGTGCGCCGTGCGTTTGCACAGAAGGGTGCCTCCGGTTATGAAGATTTTGGGATACGGCCAGGCCTCCGGAACGGATCCCATTAGTAACTGGTGGTACCACTGTATTACTCTCTTGTTTCTGTCTCACAGCAGAGGGAATAAAGTCTAAGAGAACAAGCCAGGCAGCTGACCAGGAGATGTTAGTTAGGGGCCAACTGGTGGGAGAGAAAATGGACCACAACGGGAGAGAGAAAATTTACCTGCTGAAGTCCCTAGTAGGGCTGAGGGATATCTGGTTTTCAACATTGTGTTATATCACCAGGTAAACATCATGATATATAATGATGTCTGAAATAAGGATAGAGCCAGTGCTTTTTTTTTCCTTTAAAAGGTTTAGGGGTATTCTCATTTTGACTCAAGAAAATCACCATTTTATAGTTCAAATTGAGGGGAAAGAAATAAAGTAAGTGGACAAAAGTACAAAGAACATGCATTACCTCATATTATACAGCTGACAGCTCACAATAGCATTCATCAGTAAAACACCATACATCCACATTCCACACTGCTTCACACATTAAACGCTCGCCTCCGTCTGAGAATCAAGAAACACTGTGACAGGAAATGTGGCCGTCATTGGGGGTAGCGACGGAACTGACGATTCACCATGCTAGAGAAGAAACTAATTTTTTAAAAAAATAAATAGTTTATTCTCCTGTTCGATTCACAAAATTTTTAGTAGTATGCATACCCCTGCGTATCCCCCAGAAAAATAGCATTGGATAGAGCTATGTAAAGGCATTGGCTGGCTTCACAGTTTTTCCCACATTGTGAAAATTGCACACACAGAGAGAGCATGATTTGCAATATATTGCCAGGTCAAAAATTATGAAACCGACCTCATGATATGGGCTTCAAACCCCTTTTGAACAATATATTGATGTATCACCCAGTCCCTAACCATGAAAACTAACTTGAACACTCATTTGTACAGGATTTCCAGATGTCAACAGTCTATTCCTTCGACACATAAAAATCCACTCCTGGTCTGGTAAACAATCATCAGTCTAATCCTAGAAACAAGCAGCACCTGATACCACCCCACCCCTTGGCAGAAAACAGGGAACCTCCACATATTTTGCATATTACAGAATATGCTGTTTGAAAAATGTTTAATTTCCGAGCACTGTTTACATATTCTGTTTGTGCAGGTATAATTAGTCGTTATCAGTAAACCCAGGGGCACAGAGGGAAAGCATGCATTTGCCTTAAGACTACAGGTTCTCCAATCCAGAAGTTTTTCAAAAGGCTGAATAGGAAAGATAATTGGACATCTCCCCCACCCCCCCACCCCATTGCATTATTAATCTCGCTTCCAGTGTAACAGCAGATTACAACCAAGATGGTAGCATGTTTAAAGCTTTCATCCTCCATTTGGCTATGATCCACTGGCCTTAGGAAGGGAGATAAGTATTTACATTTCTTATCAGTCACCAGATGGCTTTTAAAACTAGAGGCTGTCTGGTAGGACTTAAGTTAATGAACAGAAGTGCTTTTTATGAAGTAGTGGTATGTACAGACAGAGATGTAGCTCTGGTTATTCAAAAGAGTGCAAGAGAATATATGTGAACCAGTATTTAAACAACTTAATCTACCCACTGCAACAACATTTGCAACTCATTTTCCCTACAAAATAGTGTACCTTTCTGGATAAAAATGGATTTAAGCAATATATATGAGAGAGAGAGAGAATTATGTAGGGTTCATGTTTAAATAGAAGTTGAGTGCTTTTCTGTGGATATTGCTACAGGGTTTTTATTACTGGAAAATGTTTTTGAAAAGACTCAGAGCCAAGAGTATATTATAGCTCCTTTTCACATAAGGAAAAAAGCATGACTGCATTTTCTATAATCACCACAAAGATGTGCAGAGCCTGTTTCTGGGAGACAATGACACAAAATCTAACAGTAAAGACATAAATCTGCAAATAAAAAAAAAATATCTTCATTTTGGAGAAATAATAAGCATTTACTCTAGCGGTTTCAAAGAGGACCAAATCCTAGCAACAATCAGTGCCACACGGAAAGCCAGCAGGGGGGACGGGTGGAAGCGGGGGAGGGGAAAAAGAGATTTAAAACAACACACACACACACACCAGAAAGAGTTTCTGGATCAGCTCTCTTTTTATATACAGTGCTGTTGAAATTTGTTAAGACCATATGTTAGTCATATTGAGGCAGGCACGGTCTGACTTTATGAATGTTGGCGTGATCCCAGCAAACGCTCAAGATCTGATGCGTCTCAGATTCGTTGACTGGAGCAAAATGTGGGTGGAGGCTAAAAAGGGGGGGGGAGAGAATAGAAGAAATGATATATTTAAAGAAAAAGTTGTGTTTGTTGTAAAGAGCTGGGGCCTAGGATTGTGTCTGGGTCCTTTCAACGAACCAATTATTTGGTTTCAGAATAATGGGAATAAATCCATATGACCAGCCAAAGATTCTTCATCAACTTGTGTTTCCCTTGTAAGGCAATATGGGTGGCACACATTCAGAGGTGTGGTTATTTTTTTAGAAATAGGTGTTCTGGTCTCACCCTCATCTAACACTCAAACGTGTTAGAAAGCAAGAAATAACTAGCCCCCCTCTCCCTGAACAAGTGAGGGGTACTCATATATTGTATTATTTATGTAGTGAGATAAATATAAATTGTGTTGTGTGTTTGGTGGGGTAGGCTGCATGAGTCCCTTCTAATTTCTGGATCCAGCCAGGGTTAATGGAGAATCCCATTGTTCAAGTAGCCAGGCAAGAGCCATAATGGCCCCTAAGTATCAGTCATTAATATAAGAAAGGGAAGCTGCTCTGTGCCAGAGGGCAAGTGAGTGGGCTCCCTCCCTCACCTGGCTGGAAACTAGAAGGACAAAAGCCAGAGCCGGGTGTGTAAGAGAACTGGGCTAGAAGCAGGCAGAAGATAAGGAGTGAGAACCATGCTTGACTTATGCTTGAATCCAAGGCTGTGTTGATGAGAGAAATAAGACCTTCTATGGCAGCAAGGTTTATCTTGCTTGGGCTGAATCGGTCCCATGGAGCGTGCGCACCTGCGATTTTCGGCGTCAGGGAAGCAAGTCCCCACACCGCAGCAATTTAGCACAGCACGTAAACAGGCAACTCAGTTCAAGGGCAGCTCGTGGGCTGGTCAAACAACCTCTGCGGGCTGCTTCCGGTCCATGGGCCTTAGGTTGGTGATCCCGTCCTACGGTGTTAATGTGAGCTCCTCCATCGTAGGCTCAGGTTGCATATATGTGTATAAAAACCATATATCATGAAGACAACACAGACTCTGCTGTCCCTGGGTCAACTGCCTGGAACCCCTGGAACCTCACATTGCTCAGAGATTGGGGTGGTGCAGATAGGGGCGGTGTGTGACAGTTATAAGGAAAATACTGCTCCCTTTCCCTTATGGGGTATCTAAGAGCCCGTATAGAGCCCTTAAGTAGGTTCTCTATCGGTAGGAGAAAATAACAGAGGCCAGCTGGAGAATATTGAGAAGCAAAGCAACTAGTAAGCATGATCTTTATTAAACTGTTGCAACAGGGTCCCCCACTCCCCCACACATGGATAGAGGAGAGGAACCCAGAACATTGGTGTCCAAGCTCTTATATAGACTTTTGAAATTGCCTACCCTGTAGCTCAAGACCACCCCCAAAAACATCATCCATACTTCACAGAAAGAGGTGGTCCCCAGCAGAAATTTGAGTGTGCTGCTTCTCTCCTGTCTGCCAGGATACCTGATAATGCCTTATCTGACTGCCATTTCTGGGTTGCCTGGCCATTCCTTTGAGATGGTAAATACTTAGTTCCTGAATCTCTTACGCATATTGATAGTGTGCTCAGCTTAACAGATACTTGCCAGACTGTATTTACAGGGAAGTGTGAGCCCCTACAGTCCAAAGACAATTGGAAAGCTTTTTCCATTTCCTTCCTCCTTGTAGAGAAATATTTGAGGTCAATTTGGGAGAGTCAAAATGGCTTCAGGATCCTATACTATTTCAGACAGATGGTTTACATACTTATGTATGTGTTTGCTTTGTATATTTCTGAACATTTATGTTATATATATATAATTCCTATAACAATCTATGTTGCCCACTCCCCCCCCATGAACATTCATATTGTATCTAAATCTCTGGATTGATGTGTTCTGCATTCCAGGTTCCTCCCCCTCGCCCCTCTGTGGTGAGAGGTTTTGTGGTGAGGGGCCTTCTCAGCAGTGGCGCCCTCCCTGTGGAACGCCCACCCTTCAGATGTCAAGGAGATAAAGAATCATATGGCTTTTAGAAGACATCTGAAGGCAGCCCTGTATTGAGAGGTTTTTCATGCTTTTATTATGTTTTTATATGTGCTGTAAGCTGCCCAGAGTGGCTGGGGAAACCCAGCCAGATGGGCGAGGTATAAATAATAAAATTGTTGTTGTTGTCTGAGACTCTGTTTTGCACTGTGTTAATAGTGGTGCGATCTTTTTTTCCTTTTGCCTGTCTTGTTTAAATAAAAATATTCTTTTTTAAAAAACCCAAGTTAAGAAATTGTGGATTGGAGAACAGTGAGGATCACATGTTGATGATCTGATTTGTTTTCAGTTTGTGGCTGATTAAAACAAAAGGAACTGGCGCTAAGAGAATCTGAGTTGAGTTTGCAAATGGAGGACATCTGCAGAGTTTCTAAAATCATGTGAGCACCAAGTGAGAACATGACAGGGTAGCAGAGCAATAAAATGGCAAAGGACCTAACACACAGCAAATCAAGAAGAATAAACTTCCCCCTACGAGAAGGCAAGAGCAGCAACTACCATACATAACATACATGTGTGTTACTACCAACGTTAACATACATAAAAACATAACAAAACATGGAACATTTAAAAACTTCTCATACAGGGCAGTCTTCAGATGTCCTCTAAAGGTTGTATAGTTACCGTACTTATCTCCTTAACTCCATACCCTCCAATAATTCTCCAATTTAAACAGAGACGTGGCATCCCAAGGAAAACCCAGAACATTCTGGGATCAAATCAGAAACCGGGATGGCTTCTGTAAATCCAGGACTGCCCCTGGAAAATGGGGACACTTGGAGAGTCTGCTATACAGTGGTACCTCGGGTTACAGACACTTCAGGTTACAGACTCTACTAACCCAGAAATAGTACCTCGGGTTAAGAACTTTGCTTCAGGATGAGAACAGAAATTGTGCAGCGGTGGCACGGTGGCAGCAGGAGGCCCCATTAGCTAAAGTGGTACCTCAGGTTAAGAACAGTTTCAGGTTAAGAATGGACCTCCAGAACGAATTAAGTTCTTAACCCGAGGTACCACTGTATTGAATTGTACCCAAAGTCTTGTGCCCAGACAGGGCAAAATTGCTTCTTCTACAAGTTGCCTGCCACAATGATAATCACTTTTCCCTCAGCTAAGCTTGAAGGCGTATTTCACTTGCTGGGCTTGCATGACCAGTCTTAAACCACACCACAATATACTACACCCCCTGAACTAAGAGTGCATACATATATTGTTTTTTCCTCATTTTTTTTTTTTAAGGAAAAGAAGTTCACTCCCTCAAATGCACTGAAAAGACATGAAGCAGAACTTCCTGTTTCTGACAGATAAGTTCACCCCTTGTTTCTTTCACAGCCTGCCTCTGCTGAGAGTATGTTCTTATCTATCCCATGAATAACTCTCAGCTTTGTCCTGTTTCGTTTCATTTCAGGCATCCGTAAGGTAGGTAATAAGGGCAGGCAGGCGGACAAAGGAGCAGTCCTGTTGAACTATAATGGCTTCGGGGACCGGAAGTGACATGGAATATCTATGTCAGACCCTCCAAGTGTCCCTATTTTCCAGGGACGTCCCTAATTTAGAGAAGCCGTCCTGGTTTCTGATTTGATCCCAGAATGCCCTGCTTTTCCTTTTGTTGTTGTTTATTCGTTTAGTCGGTTACGACTCTTCGTGACCCCATGGACCAGAGCACACCAGGCACTCCTGTCTTCCACTGCCTCCCGCAGTTTGGTCAAACTCATGCTGGTAGCTTTGTGAACACTATCCAACCATCTCGTCCCCTTCTCCTTGTGCCCTCCATCTTTCCCAACATCAGGGTCTTTTCCAGGGAGTCTTCTCTTCTCATGAGATGGCCAAAGGATTGGAGCCTCAGCTTCACGATCTGTCCTTCCAGTTGCTTTTCCTTAGGATGCCCCTATTTTCATTGCAGAAATGTTGGAGCGTATGGAGTTATCTGACCCCTGAGCTATCTGAAGGCAATCCTGTATAGGGAAGTTTTTTGGGGGGAAAGTTTAATGTTTTATTATGTTTTTTTATATATTGGACACTGCCCAGAGTGGTTGGGGCAGCCCAGTGTGGGGTGTAAATAGTAAAATTATCATTATGGAATGGGACATCCCTATTTTCATTGGAGAATATGTTGGAGACTGTGGTTAAGTTTGCAGGAGGAATCTGCACAGACTTAAACTAGTTTAACAGTCATTCCTTCTTCTGTACCACAGAGAACAGAGAATTTTTAGCACCACAAGCCACTATTCCCAGGATTCTTTGAGGAGAGACATGACACTTTTGCAGTCAGAAACCAATACAAGGGAAGGATGAACTAACTGGTTCCAGCAGCAGAAGCCAGTGGAGTGACTTCCACTTCCTGCCTCTCTCCTCCCTCCACATGCCCCCTCTTCCACAACTGGCTTGTGTTTGGTGGTGTTTGTTGGGGAAAAACCCCAGAAGAGCATGCAGAGGGAGATGAGGGCAGATCATCCCATCAGGAAAGCAGAAATGCTTGTGCTTATGGAGTAATCTGCTTAGCACTACATTGAATTCCTCCTTATGTTTGTAGTACAGATAAGCCCCGAGTTCCCACTGCAGGAGAGAAGGTAACGTCAAAGGAAATCTCTGCACTAAAGTCATTCCTGCTTTCATGCCAACACTGCAAACCATCCTCAGACCCTCCAAGTTTCCCTTATTTTCAAGGGACAGTCCCAGATTTACAGAAGCTGTCTCGGTTTCTGATTTGATCCCGGAATGTCCTGCTTTTCCTTAGGACTATTTTCACTGGAGAAAAGTTGGAGGGTTTGGAGTTACGCGACCCCTGAGCCAAGGAGATAAGGAACTATACAACCGTTAGGAGTCACCTGAAGACAGTGCTGTATAGCGAAGTTTGTAAATGTTTTATTGTGTGCTTTATATATGTTGGAAGCCACCCAGAGGACTTGAGCAACTCAGTCAGATCTGTGGGGTATTATTATTATTATTATTATTATTATTATTATTATTATTATTGGAATAGAACATCCCTATTTTCATCGGAGAAATGTTGGAAGGTATGCATTCTCAAAGTGCACAACACATTCCCTGCTCATTGTCTTGCAGGAAATCCCAGTGTGTGTTAAGAGTCTTCACATGCAGAGAATCCCCAGGCTCAGCCCTTAACAGAGAAGCCCCTGTTTGCACACGGTTTTGTGAGCTCTGCAGTGGCATACCTTGGTTTATCTTTTTCAAAGTTCGCATTGAAACAAGAGACAAACTGGGAGCATGCAAGCGGCAAGAGAAGCTACTTTTGCTCAGCTGCTAAAGGAAGAAGGTGGAATGAGGTTCCCTGGTAAGCAAAACATATGACGTACTCAGTCACTCCATTAAGGCCTCAAGCTGCTTTGAGAGCTCCTGGTGGACCAAAGAAAAGGGGGAAGAGGGAATACGTATGCAAGAATAAATAAATAAATTAGCAGCTGCCGAGCCACACTCTTCCCTTTCTGATGAGCCGGGTTCTAGACCACACAGAAGCAGATCTCTCTCTCTCCCTCTCTCTGTCAGATGTGAGGTGACAACTCCTTGTTCCAAGGCAAGGCAAAAAAAATTAAACACCACAAACTCAAACTCAAACTGATTTAATTGACCCCTCTGTACAAGAACACTAAGACATGCAGTTTTGTGACATTCTCAATGGTTTCCGATTAGAGATTCCTAGCCCTCCGCAGTACTGTTTTGGCTACCTAGGGAGTTAAGGCAGCTAAACTAGTTTTGAAACGGTTGTTTAAATTTGTAACGAAGACATCGAGCAAATGTGCTCCATTTCTGAAATGCAAGATTTGTGGTGGTTTGGGCCACTTTTCAAATGGTCTGCTTTGGATTGATGCCAACAGGCCTGACTGTAAGTATTTTCACATTGAAACAAGAGACAAACTGGGAGCATTGGACTACCTAACTTCTTAGTCGCCATCCACGGGCATAGTGAAATAGCAGTCATGAGTAAACCCATGTACTGAATCATAAGAGCAACACAACATAAGCTGCCGCCATCTCCCATTTCACATCCACCCAGAAGGCAAGTATGTTCTTCTGCTTGGGTTCTACTTGTGGGTTTCCTGCAGGCATCTTGTTAGTGACTGTAAGAACAGGGTGGGCCATTGGCCTGGTCCTACAGGCTCTTCTTGTGGTCTTACGTTATCCATGCATGCAGAGAACTTTGCCACAAGGTGTCACAGCCCTGCCTAAGTCCCATTGCCGAGCAAGCAGCGGCTAGGAACCTCTGAGGAACACGTGCCTGAGAGCAGAATCTGCATATGAATTCAGACAGTCTAGAGGTCAGGGAATCCAGATGTTCACAGAGCCAAGGATCCAGCCCAGAGGTCAGGGAATCTGGATGGCCACAGAGCCAAGGGTCCAGATGGAGAGCAGGCAGCAGCAAGGTCGGGCCGGGAAACATAGGCATCTGACTTCTGCTGAGAGCTCTGTAGGAAAAGACCTGCCAAGGAAACTGAAAAATATCTTTATGTATGTGACAACGGCGGCAAGAGTCTTAATAGCACAAGGATGGAAAAAGGAGGAAATCCTGACTAAAGAACTGTGGCAAGAGAAATTGATGGACTATGCAGAATTGGTGAAGTTGACACACAAACTATGTGATAAGGACAACTGTGACTTTAAAGAAGAATGGGAACCTTTTACAAAGTACTTAAAGAAACAACAAAATGAACTGGACTCCTTGACAGGCTTTTGAATAAACATTTACAAACTTTTTATTGGTAATATACAGATAGATAAGTTAAGGATCTTTACAATTTTATAAAATGCAGAGAATAACATGTGTCGAGAAACCAGAAAGAGGAGCTGAGAGAAGTCTAGGGGGGGGGGTCTTCTTTTCTTGGGGAGGGGGAGGGAAAAACGGGGGGATGAGGATGATGTATTTGGGATAAATTGCTGTGTTGAAATTTCTAATAAAAAATATTTTTTAAAAAGACGCCCAAAGCCAGCTGGTCCTCATCGGAGTGGAGAAAGGGGAGTGTGGTGGGGGCGGAATGACCTGGGTGTCACTGCCAAGGGGGGTGATAAAATGCTGGGTGGCACTCACCGCCGGGTGAGCCACACGGCTCTTCTAGGAATGATGGGGTGGCTTGGGCGCCTGCAGGCTCCATGCTGCCCCAAACGGTCCGCCCACTGCCTCCCCCTCTGCTGTAGGGTGGTTGAGTGGGAAGAGGCAGGCAGACCCCTTGGAGGCCCCACGGAGCATCCTGCTCCGGCTGGTCCTGCCCACATGGGTGGCTGGCCCCGCCCCTGGGCGCAGGGTATGTGTGCCATCCCAGGCACCAGATCAGCTGGCTCTGCCACTGGCTCTCATCAGTGCCAGCTAGTTCTCCGCAGTGCCTTCTCCTCTGTGGAGGCTGATCAGCTGCAGGAAGAGTCCTTCTGCCTTCTCCCTCTTCAGGCTGCTGTTCAGCAGCCGAAGCTGACTCCTGGGCCATGACACATGGGCTGCTTGCGCGCTTTGCGGGTCTTTGGAAAAGGGCGTTTGGCCCGGAAAATCTGGACTTCTCTGCACAGATAGCATATTGACATGCTCCACCCTGTTGTTGAGAAGAAAGCTGAGAGAACCATTTTACCAAATTTCTCACGGGGAGAAGAAATTATCCCAAGTGTTTCTCAGCGATGGGGTGCACCATTCGCAGTGGCAGTAGCAAGCTTCTTTTCCCATAAGGACTTTGTGTGTGCTGCCGCATAAGCCGAAACTGCTTTGGCAGCCTGGCCACCATTTTGTATCCTCCACCACAGCCCATACCTTGGCACCATTTTGAGGCACTGCATGTTAGTTTTGCGGGGCAGGGAGTTGACAACAGCTACAAAAGATGGGGCATATTCAGGGAAAATTCTATGAAGTAGCCTTCTTTATTATTTAAGGTAAGAAAATAAGAATCCTAGGCATTCCACCCCCGCCCCCAAATTTCCTATGAGAAATGTTGACTGAGCTCTAGTCAGAACAAACAAATGGCTGGCTACATGGAACAATTTAATGCAGCTTCTATTCAGCAGCCATAACATGTTCAGCAACCCCCCCCCCCATTCGTCTCAAGGGACTGGCCTGTATTAGAATATAAAATTAGCTAAAACTTTTAAACTTTGGCGGTCATTGCAATGGTATCACAAGAATAATGTCTGGAACCAGGGGGAGGGTGGAATTAAGGCATGTTTTTCTGTCAGTTTTTCATGAGCCTTCAAGCCTGGTGCATCTGCTACTCCATTTTTATATATAAAACAAAAAACTTGTTTTAAGGCTTGCAGGTGTGATTCATGCGGGAGAGAACATCTGTAACTCTCAGCAATGAATGGAGAGAAATACATGCAAAGCTGGCGCATATCAGCTGCTAGCAAATCTCAGCCGTTGCAATGCTTTCCAAATTCACAAATTATGAATATACAGCTTGGAGACAAGTACACTTCTCCAGCTGTGCATTCTTAGCTTCTGCAATGTGTTCTGGACATTTGTTAACAGTTTTCTTCACACTGAGAATTGTTCTACAGCCTATCATCATGTTTTTCAGTTACTTTCTTTCTTTTTTTAAGCCTCAATATAGAAATGATTGTTTGGGAGTTGAGCCAGTTGAGTGTCAATGGCCTCCTCGGTTTTTGACAGAGATTTTGAAATGAAAGGTAAAAACAGAAGTTGCCAAATAAAATCCTGCTGCATTTTTTAGCAAATTTAAAATGCCAAGTGATTGAGAAGAAGCCAGTTCTTTTCTTTTGCACTACACTAACTTTGGGCATAATTTACAAGGGAAGTTATCTTGTACATCTCCTGCTAAAATGAACGGGTTTTACAGTGGTTTGCTAGGGATGTTGGGAAAAATCTGATCTTTGCTAATTCCTGCACTAAATGACCTGATCGGCACCTCATTTCATTTCATAATAACCTTCAATTTTGGTGTGTCTGAAAATGAAATATCAGTTGGAGAGAAAGATTTCTGTCATTTCTTCCCCATGTTGTAGCACAGTGCTAATACTACCAAAGGTTGACAGGAATTGTCTCCGGGGTCATGTCATTAACATCTCACTTTTAGGTGCACAACTAAGGTTTCCTAAATGTAAAAATTAAAATGTAATGTGTGAATGAGACCAGCTGCAAATATACTCTTATATGAGTATATGAGTATATGAGTCAGTGCTAACTGCAGCGCCCTGTCAAATGAACACGTGTAGAAAACCTGGGTTTGCTTCTACATAACATAACATGTGGAATGCCCAACATTATCTCGTTGTTTTTGGAGTTTTCCAGCTTACCTCTGCATTTAACAGAGTTGTTTTGACACTGGACATTCTATAACTAGACATATGGCTATTATAAAAGGTGAACCTCAGAACACAGATGATCTCAAATTGTGTAGCTGTCTGTAGAAGTAACTAAATATTTTAAGAACATATTCCTTAGAAAGAATGTCTGCTCTTCATCAGCTGCTATTTTCAGCAGCTACTATTTTTCTCTAAACAAGATACGTAGAACACTGATGTGTATTTGAACTTTTTTAAAGCTTATTGTTGGTTTTTAAAGCTTATTGTTGGTTTTGGGACGCGGGTGGCGCTGTGGGTAAAACCTCAGTGCCTAGGACTTGCCGATCGCATGGTCGGCGGTTCGAATCCCTGCGGCGGAGTGAGCTCCCGTCTTTCGGTCCGAGCTCCTGCCCACCTAGTAGTTTGAAAGCACCCCTAAGTGCAAGTAGATAAATAGGTACCGCTTTATAGCGGGAAGGTAAACAGCGTTTCCGTGTGCTGCGCTGGTGCTGGCTCGCCAGAGCAGCTTCGTCACGCTGGCCACGTGACCCGGAAGTGTCTGCGGACAGCGCTGGTTCCCGGCCTCTTAAGTGAGATGAGCGCACAACCCTAGAGTCGGACACGACTGGCCCGTATGGTCACAGGTACCTTTACCTTACGATTGTTGGTTTAAAATTTGTTGAATGTTTTAAATAGTTGTTTTAAACTATTTTAATGGTGATTTCATTGGGTTTTGTCACTGTAAACCGCTTGGAGAGGTTTTCTTTTTTCAAAACAACAACAATAATCAAACAATGTATAATTTTCATGAAATAATTAAACATATATCATGTGCCAGTAGTGTTGAGGCAGTGTTCGTGGGCCCAGCCTCCTTTCCTAGACTGAGCTAAATTCTTACTCGGGCATGAAGCTAATCAGACAGCCTTGGCCAAATCACCATCTCCCACAGATTGACCCACCTTAGTGACAGCTGTTGTGAGGATAAAAAAAACGGAAGAGTCCTTGGATGTGAATTAGAGCAATCAGCCATCTCTTTGTGATTCACATTAGTTACATCTTGAGAGACTCAAAATGATTTTCCTCCCTGCATTATTTAATAAAATTCCTTGCAACAATGAACCCTCCCTCAAGATGCAGAATGTACTCTTAAAGTATCAGTGTAAGAATCAATTGTGTCCAGAGAAAGGAAATGAATTCTGTGTGAGAGGGAGAGGGAGAGGGAGAGAGGGAGGTTGGCTACGTTTAGCATTCATCCTTCTGTAATATAGAGTCTGGATGCAGTTGTTTCTTAACCAGATCCTGTTGAGAAGGTCTCATTATTATCTCTGCTCTTTTCTAAATTGCAATGACAAAACGTTAATCAGCAATACATCATTCCGATTCTCGATTCTGATTCTTTACTTAACCAATTTGTCACAAGTTGCTATGCACATTTATAGGGTAACTACACCCTTAGAAAGATATCAATAGAATACACACAGCTGTTGACACAAAAAAGGCAAACATTTGCCTTGTTTTGGTATTGACTTTAATACCATACGTTGGAATATTTCAGAGTCTTGATGTTTCACTGTTAGGAACAAGGTGACCTTGCTCTTCTACAGCAAATGTTTGCATTCCGTAACAGCTAGAGATGCATGTAATCTACAGGAAAAAAAGATATTTTCCACAAATACAGGCCAATGTTAAAATGCATTCACTTTCACTCTGCTCTGTTACTTGTGGTTTTTCATGGGTGTTGCAGCGTGACTGGATTTCATTGGCCCCCATATTCTCAGCAAGCTGCATTTCAATATTTCATGCATGGCTCTGTGGAAGAACTCCAGCCTTCTAGCTTTCACAGTCACAAACTTGAGAGAACTTGGGGGGCACTATGGCTTCATGTCTGAATCTTCTTTTATAGTGGAATCTTCCTCATTCTTTCTCCCAAAGCACCCATCGGATTTTTTATGCAGAGATTTATTTCTTTGTTTAGTTTTTTTCTTCCCTGCCTTTCACCACAAGGTCCCAGGGCAGGTTACAACAATTTAAAAATACAATATTAAAATCAATTAACACAAATTGTATTCTTCTACCCAGTGGTGCTTTTTTTCTGGGGGGGACGCAGGAGTACGCATACCCCTAAGCATTTTGTGACTCTTTGTACTTTTGTCCATTTACTGTATTTATTTTTTTCACGATTTGAACTATAAAATGGTGATTTTCTTGAGTCAAAATGAGAGTACCTTAACATTTTTTTAAAGAAAAAAAGCACTGGCTCTACCTACAGCATGAAGTGGTACAGTCCAGGAGAATTCCCCCCACCTAATCTGCTGTGTGGGTAGCCTTTCGTCAGGGCTTATCTTTGCCACATTTACGTCTTGCCCTGTTCTTTCTAACCAGAGGTCTGTGCTTTAATGTTCTGTGTCCATACATTTGCCAGAGCTTTTCCTGCAGGAACCTGCTCTTTAAAGCTGAATTGGAGCAAACATCAATTTGTTTTTCCAGTGGATTGACGTTTGCTCCGATTCAACTTTAAAGAGCAGGTTTCTGCAGGAAAAGCTCTGGAACGAAAGAGGGTGTTCAGCCACAGAGCTTTAAATTGCAAACTGTGCCAGGAAAGAGCGAAGGAAAGGTAAGTGTTGATAAGTCTTAGCTGAGGTGAAATAGTTTATACTTGTTTATTTTATTTACAAAATATATGAGCTGTGCTTTCATTAAAAGTATTATAAGAAGGTGGCATATAACATATAAAAGCAAAACCAACAAAGATATCCATTAAAAACATGATTGGATTAAAATGAAAATTCCTTAACTTAGATCCAATGTACACAAAGGAGGGCCTTGATCCCTACATTAATGGCCAGCAATTCATCTAAAGCAGAAGTGGGGAACCTTCAGGTGCTATTGAGCTCCCATCAACCCCAACCAACATGGTCAATGATCATGGCAGTTGTAGGCCAGTCACTGAAGAGCCACAGGCTTCCTACTCCTGACCTAAAGTGAAATAGTGTCAGGGAGGAGGAGTGGTGGAGACCGCCTCCCAATCCTGACCCTTCCAGGGAGGAAGAAGAGGAAGACAGTATAGATTTACAAGGGTTTGTGGAAGGTCACAGCTCAGAGGTAGATGAGGGGAAAAGTTGGGAATTATTATTATTATTTGTTTATACCCCACCCACCTGGCTGGGTTTCCCCAGCCAATATGGGTGGCTCCCAACATCATCATCATAATCATTATCACCACCACCACCACCATCATCTGAAGGGCTGCCTTCAGATGTCTTCTAAAAGTCAGATAGCTGTTTATTTCCTTGACATCTGATGGGAGGGCATTCCACAGGGCCACTACCCAGAAGGCCCTCTGCCTGGTTCCTTGTAACCCCACCTCTCAGTGAGTGAACCGTCAGAAGGCTGGGTTCTATGGCCTCTCTCTGTAAAGTTTGAAATAAAGAAGGACTGTAAGAAATAATGGGAAAGGGGGAGCAAGCAGAGCCAGAGCAGCAGTCGGCTGACACGTTGTCAGTAGAAAGCATTCCAGAACCTCCATCTCCCAGAACCCAGTGAGCCTTAAAAGTAGGAGAGCAAAGAGCTCAAAGACAGAGGGCACTTAGTGGCACCCATAGAAGTGACGGATGAGAAAGTGGGAGAGATGGTGGGTGGAGATTCACTTGGGACAACGCTGTTATCTAAGAGGCTGGGTTCTATAGCCTCCCTCTGTAAAGACTGAAATAAAAAAAGGACTGTAAGAAACTTTTCCTTGTCTTTATACTTTGCTGGCCAACCAGCTGGAAGCCATTGACAGCACCCTGATAGATTGTCCGGAGTGAATCTCCACCCTCACATTCTCTCCCACTTCCTCATTCACCATTTTTGCAAGTCTTGCCATGAGCGCACCCTGCTTTGCGGCAGTGGGTGAGGGGTGGCTCCTATGGAATGCCCCCCCCCCCCCCCGTTAGGAGACGCTCCACCACTGACTGGGAAGATAGCATTGCAGCTCCACCCAACTGGATGAGGCATTTCTGATAGCAATCGTAAGAGATGAGCATGAATCAAGCCTATACATTCACTGCAAAAGAGCATCCACACATCTCAACCAGGAAAACAACCTGCACAGACAGTGGTCGGATGCAGGCCACCCCCACCCCAGAATGGAGCAGCTTAACATGTTGTTGATGTGGCAGATCTGCACATGTCAGTGTTTTGCACAAGCTTTCTCTAATTCGCTGAATTATGCACATTTATGTCTGTACATGTATGTCTGTACTGGTCCCATCACCTCCTGGCAAATAGAAGGGGAAGAAATGGAGACAGTGAGAGATTTTACTTTCTTGGGCTCCATGATCACTGCAGATGGTGACAGCAGCCACGAAATTAAAAGACGCCTACTTCTTGGGAGAAAAGCAATGACAAACTTAGACAGCATCTTAAAAAGCAGAGACATCACCTTGCCAACAAAGGTCCGTATAGTAAAAGCTATGGTTTTCCCACTAGTGATGTATGGAAGTGAGAGCTGGACCATAAAGAAGGCTGGTCGCCGAAAAATTGATGCTTTTGAATTATGGTGCTGGAGGAGACTCTTGAGAGTCCCATGGACTGCAAGATCAAACCTATCCATTCTAAAGGAAATCAGCCCTGAGTGCTCACTGGAAGGACAGATCATGATGCTGAGGCTCCAATACTTTGGCCACCTCATGAGAAGAGAAGACTACCGGGAAAAGACCCTGATGTTGGGAAAGATGGAGGGCACAAGGAGAAGGGGACGACAGAGGATGAGATGGTTGGACAGTGTTCTCAAAACTACCAGCATGAGTCTGACCAAACTGCGGGAGGCAGTGGAAGACAGGAGTGCCTGGCGTGCTCTGGTCCATGGGGTCTCGAAGAGTCGGACATGACTAAACAACAACAACATCTGTATATATGTGTGCATGTACATGTGTGCCACCCACTTTTCAATAATCAAAAGGCACAGGGGCTAAAGGGAACTCCACTCTGCTGCCCTACCACGTACAAAAAAATAACTTATTGGAGTGTTTGAACTGCCCTCTAATGCCTAGAACTTGAAAAGGCAATTGCCCTGGCTTCCCGCTCCATCTCCTGCCTTTTAATCCCTTTTCCCATACATGCTCCCTGGACTGCTTAGATTCAGGCATGTATGCTCAATCAAATGCCTTTTCAAGATGTTACTTTCCTTTTACAGATCTTTTCTTTTTTTAAAGCATGCATGCACACACGCGCGCACACACACACGTTTCAATGTAAAAATTGGTTTAAAACAAGGATGAAGAAGCCCTTTGCTTGCTGGTATTCATAATACGCCTATTTGCTAATAAGCAGTAAAATGAAAGGGGTGGGGGCAAATGGAGCAGAGAAAGTACTAACATTCCATTGCCTGAGAACCAAAGCATGGAGAGTTAGTTTAGCATAGCTCTGGTCTCTGAAGGCTACTGTGCTCGGATTTCAAACTGCAGATTTACAGGCACAGCGTGCGGCTGTCTATGCCGCCTCCGAAAGCAAAGCCACGTAGCTCGATGCAAGTCAGCTGTACCTGCAGTCCAATGTTGTTGCGTGCCTCAAACTTTTTTGTTTTGTTTTGTTTTTGAAAACGGGGACTGATTTCATCAGGAAAGCACACTGTAAAAAAACAACACACCAAAAAACCACAATGGTGTTAAGTGAGCAGATATCAAACTGTGGATTACAAGAAGGAATGTTTGGTTTTGCAAAAGAAAGAGTGGGCAGGGCTTTGTGTGGCGGAAGGGACAGAGTCTTACAAGCTCCTCTCGTTCTCTGCACAGCACACAGCACACTGCATGAGCCTCACTGGGAAAATTCAAATAAGCAGCTCTAGTAGCATAACGTGATTTGGCAAGAGTTTCGCCTCGGAGTGTGGTTGTGAGGTCCCCACAAGCTAACATATGCTTTGAGTAAGCTGGAGCGTTCGAAGTCTGAGCTTCTAAATCTCTTGCTTTAATTTTTCTTTTCTTTTTCTTTTTTTTAAGGAATGTCAGAAACCTAACCAAAAGTTGTTAGCTGTGGACAAAACAATGCATTGTGAAATGAGAGATCATCTTGAGGAAGAGGAGTGAGCGGGGTTGAGGAGGGCGGGGGGAGATACTTAAGTCTATCCTCTGCAAAGATAGGGAAGAAAGGGGAGTGGGAGGAGGGAGGAGGGAGTGAGAAAGATGTCTGCTTATGATTATGGGATGAACTTTGAACTTTTCCTATTGTTCCAGCCAAAGACTTTTGAATGCTAATGTTTAAAGAAGTCTGTTATGATATTTTAAAGGGTGGACTGGAACAGGCATATCATTCTAGAAAGAAAAAGAAAGAAAGAAAGAAAGAAAGAAAGAAAGAAAGAAAGAAAGAAAGAAAGAAAGAAAGAAAGAAAGAAAGAAAGGGATTTTTTAAAAGAAAGGACAGCAACAAGTTTTCACAATACACAAATGCATTGGGAGACATGCCTTCAAACACCCGTTGCCAACCCCGGAATGTGGAAACAAAGATCATCTTTTCATCTGCTGCGCTTTCCCACCTGACGAGTGGGATGGCAGTGCCTTCCCGGGAAGTTCAGACATGCCCTCAAATTGGTCTGCATTCCTTTATTTCCTATTTTCTCCACCGTGCACATGATGACAGCCTCTCTTTTCTAAATCAGATTTAATTTAACAGTGTTAACTAATATCCACTCTTCTTTTTAAAAAAGAATTCATACCAGCTCTAGAACTTGCCAAGGCAGGAAAGGCCTTCTTAAAGGACAGGTGTCTACTGTTACTGGGGGGGGGGGGGGACTAGCCAAGCAGCAAGGAAGCCTCCGTTTTCCCTGCCAGTAATGCGGCGCTCGACTCCCCCCCCCAACCATCCTTACTCAGCTCTTACACACCCAAACACTTCACAAAGCAGAATTGAACTTCCCAGCAATCAGCTGAAGTGCAGGGAACTGTATCCTGTTCTCCAGCCGCAGGATTCAACTGCATCTCCACACACCCGTATGTGATGTCACATATGACATCAGGTGCGGAGCAGGTGGGTGTGTGGGGGGGGTTTTGGGGGGGGGAGCTTCATGGGCCAAATGGGGGAAGCTTGGCAGGCTGAATTTAGCGAGTGGCCCTGATACTGAACTAGATGGGCCAACATAAGATCACTGGCGGAAGAAGAGGAGTGGGGGGGGGAGCGCACCGCCCCCGGCAGTGCAATCCCAGTGGGGTGCCATCACGGCTGCCCCCGTGGTGCTGGGCGCCACGCCCCGGGATGCCCCACCCCGCCTACTCTCTGCCACTGCATATGATAGTTCCCTGTGTGATTTTGCTTCCAAGGTGACTGGCTCTTGATCATCCATGTTTGTGTATTTAGAAAGGAGGATAATACCTACCATTGGATATGTAGTAGTAGAAGTAGTAGTAGTAGTAGTAGCAGTAGTAGTAGTAGTAGTAATAACAATAATTTATTTATACCCCACCCTCCCCAGCCAGAGCTGGGCTCAGGGCGGCTAACACCAATAAAAATACAATAAAAACATAATGGGGGGGGGGACCAATTTAAAATACAGGTTAAAAGTACAATTTAAAATGCAGCCTCATTTTAATAGTAGCCCATAGATCAAAACCATAAGGGGAGGGAAACATAAGAGTCAGACTGGGTCCAAACCAAAGGCCAGGCGGAACAGCTCTGTCTTGCAGGCCCTGCCGAAAGATGTCAAGTCCTGCAGGGCCCTAGTCTCTTGTGACAGAGCGTTCCACCAAGGTGGGGAAAACTTTTCATGTAAAACTTGAAAGCAGGTCTTTGGATCCCGGCCCTCTTTTTATGGCACTTGTGATGGTATAGCATTTTGAAAATTGCCTTTAAAGTAGCAAATTTGAAGGGCAGAGCAAAATACATCCATTGAATGTATCTATCTATCCAATCAATCAACACATTCTGGTTGGTAGCCTGCCTGTTCCTGCTGCTCTCACCTATTCCTGTTGCCCATAGGACTAGCAAATATTGAGAATTTCTAATAGTAGAAGTCACACTGTGGTAGTTCAGCCACTTTCTGGCTTTCCACAGCTCGAGATAAATTTCATTGATCTTCAGCTATACTCACCTGTATCCCCACTGTTACACCTATGGACATTTAAAATCTGATAAAATATTTAAAGTAAGGAAAAGAACCAGAATTCAAAGGTCTCCTTCCTGAAGTGCTAATGGTCAACTCACACTGAGCCCCTCTACTGGCTGACAGCTATGAAAAACCAATGAAGAATACTGGTAAGCTGGAGTAAACCTAAAATAATACGGAAACTGGGTGAAACCTGGTAATTATCAGCCAATTCACTTATGATCAGTAATTAGTAAGATTTATGCTATATACACACAAGTCATAAATTCAACAATTAGACTGAAGACTCAACTCAAATATCCTGGGTTTGGAACAGGTCGTTCTTAAGGAAGGAACCTCCATTGCCTCAATTTATCTCTTCTGGCAGAGGTCAATTGGTAGTCAAAGCCTTGGCACTTCCTCTTACAACTGGGTTGTAAGTTGCCTAGAGGTGAATTTTAGCTTTTGCTGATTTAAAGCCAGTCTTTGACACAGTCCCATGTGATTGTTTGTGGAAGAAACTAGAGAGGGCTGACAAATGGACAAATACCTGCTGTTTCTGATTAGGTGCTTCTACGCAATGACATCTTTGCGACTCAGATGTGGCCCAAGAGGTCAGCTTACAAAGAATATTGTTGCATCGGTGTGTCTGTGTCTCTCTGTGTAGGATGTTCGTACCAACTCCTCCTTTGTTTGATCTGCTCTTGCATGATCTGGTATTCAAGATCACATTCAGCTGAGATTCATGACCCTAAACTAGGAAGCACATCCATTAGTATATTAGTGTGTGCAGAAGACGCTGTATTGTTGTCTACAGTAAAAGTCAGTCTTAGACTGGCTTTAAAGCAATCGTCTTTACACTACAACAGTGAAAAGTAGACTATAAATTATCATGGACCTAAAAACTTGGCTTTCTCCAGATGCAGATCCATTTCCAAGTGGTAGGCGGATGGTTATCTGTTGGAACAAGTGAGAGCCCTATTCGGAAATTATTTTTCACTCCCCCTTAATATATAAAAAGGTGAAGGGATGTGGGTGGCGCTGTGGTCTAAACCACTGAGCCTCTTGGGCTTGCCAATCAAAAGGTCAGTGGTTTGAATCCCTGCTCCCATTGCTCTGTCCTAGCTCCTGCCAACCTAGCAGTTTGAAAGCATGCCAGTGCAAGTAGATAAATATATACTGCTGTGGTGGGAAGGTGAACGGTGTTTCTTTGTGCTTTGGTTTCCATCACAGTGTCCCATTGTGCCAGAAGCGGTTTAGTCATGCTGGCCACATGACCTGGAAAGCTGTCTGTGGACAAACGCCAGCTCCCTTGGCCTCAAAGCGAGATGAGAGCCATACTCCATAGTCCAGGGGTCCTTTACCTTTACATGTATAGAAGGGGAGAACAGAATCCTCAAACTGGAGGAAGATGGTCTTCTATCATATGAAGATGGGGGTTTCAGTTTTTGAAGGTTATGGTACATCCCTCAACCACTACGTAATGCTACCTATTCTCCCCTTCTGCTGCTGTTGTTGTTTTTTAAAGCAACAACTTACACCACATAAAATTAAGTTTTGGTAATATAAATAGTGTCATGTTTCTCTTTATTTTTGTTATCTACCTCAGAAGGGACCTGTTGCTTAAGGATGGATTCAGATTTGCGTAACTTCTGGACTTTATATTTTCAAAAAATGGGGATTCAGCCATTACTGACCTCTTTGTCTCTAGCAGTCCTAGGCACAACCTGCATAGCACCTAGCAGAGCATAATGCAATTAAGTCAGCAACTTCTCATGTACTTCACTTTAAGGCTGTGACTAAATGTAGACTTGTGGCTTCAGTTAGTATCTAGGCAGGCTTTCTCTCCCACACAGCTTTCTCTGCATCTTCTCATCGTGTGTAATAAGCTGGATGGATGGATGATGGATGGATGAAAAAGGTCTTTGTGCAAAACAAGGGAGTGGAGGGCAGTGAGGCTGCTTGGTAAGCCAGTTGTCTTTAGTATTTTGCTATACAGTGGTACCTTGGTTCTCAAACTTAATCCATTCTGGAAGTCCATTCAAAAAAGAAAGCATTCCAAAACCAAGGCGCGCTTTCCCATAGAAAGTAATGCAAAACAGATTAATTTGTTCCAGACTTTTAAAAACAACCCCTAAAATAGCAATTTAACATGAATTTTACTATCTAATGAGACCATTGATCCATAAAATGAAAGCAATAATCAATGTACTGTAGTATAAAATAAATAAGACAGTATTGTAGATAATAAAAAAGAAAATTATTATTTTTTCTTACCTGAACTGATGATAGCCATTGTTTGGATGGGGGTGCTTTTATCCATTTCTGCAGTCACACAATCAATCAATCAGTGGCTATACTGGGTTCCACATAAAAACAAATTCACCGAAAAAGCCTCAAAAACAAAAATGCAAAATAAATAGCAAAAACAAAAGCACCAAACATAATCCATTCCGGAAGTCCGTTTGACTTCTGAAATGTTTGGAAACCAAGGCGCAGCTTCTGATTGGTGCTGGTGCCCCGGAAACAAGAGCTGACTGCCGCATCGGACGTTCGGCTTCTGAAAAACGTTTGAAAGCCGGAACACTGACTTCTGGGTTTTCAGCGTTTGAGAACCAAAGCGTTTGAGTACCAAGGCATTTGAGAACCAAGGTACCACTGTATGGTTTAGGGGGAATCTTTCCTGCACTTCTTCTTCATCTGGAAGAGGGGAGTTGTAAGATTCTCCTGGCAGGGGCCACACAGATGACCCAACTATACAATGCAAGCTCTCTTACCCTGGGCAACCGGTCCTCTGCACAATCTTATCCAAATAATGAAGAAAATGTTATTGGTTCATTTTTTGTTGCACTCATCTAGGGAGCATGCATGGTATTTACCCCCTCCCTTTTAATATCCTCACTACATTTCTCTCTATAAGGTCTGGCTGAGAGAAGGGGCACTGACTTGGGTCCCAGGTGATGGGTGCCCAGCGCTTGTGCCCTGATGCCATTACATCACACACCCCTGGAACTTGACAGCCAGTGTGGTATAGTGGTTAAGAGCAGTGGACTCGTAATCTGGTGAACCGGGTTCACTTCCCCGCTCCTCCACATGCAGCTGCTGGGCAGTCACACTTCTTTGAAGTCTCTCAGCCTCACTCACCTCACAGAGTGTTTGTTGTGGGGGAGGAAGGAAAGGAGAATGCATACTTTGAGACTCCTTCGGGTAGTGATAAAGCAGGATATCAAATCCAAACTACTACTACTACTACTACTACTCTTCTTCTTCTTCTTCTTCTTCTTCTTCTTCTTCTTCTTCTTCTTCTTCTTCTTCTTCATCTTCCGGTGGCAACAGAAGTCAGTTTCCAAGGGCTCGCAAGGCCTCAGACATGAATTCTGGTGCTTTGCAAGGCAACAGAACTTGCATCGGGAGCCCTACAGTGGGGGTGCTGAACACCCAGGGCCCCTTACAGTTGGCGACCCTGGCTGAGAGGTAGTGACTGCTCCAAGGTCACGCAGGGAGCTTCATAGGTTAGTGTGGATCTGAACCCGGGTCTTCTCAGTCCTGGTTTGATACAGTCCTGGCATGTAATGGCATATTGGTTTTTGTCATTCCCACATATGCACTATCATGTTGGGTTGAGGGATGCTTGAAAAATACGGCCTTTGTACGTTCTGATACCAGATGACCTGACCTGCTCTGCACTTCCTGGACTAAGGTATAGTGTTTCTTCACCTGCTAATGTAACCCCTGGCAATCATCCCAGCACAATTTGGACTGTAACTATTTGCAGGGTTTCATGTGCTCTCTCTCTCTCTCCCACCCACCCGCCTCTCTCTGTGTGTTTCTTTTAAAATCCAGTGATCTTATTTGGTTGACAAACATTTTATTTTAAACACCAGCAGTCATTCTCATGGGCTAATGATGTAAGAATCTTTCCTCAATCAGTCCATAAACCAGAATTATTATTATTATTTTTTGAGGGGGGGGGGTTAGTGCCATGCGAGGATAGCAGGACAGATGCATTATTATTTTATTTGGCAAAGAAATACATTTCTTGGTTCAAAACTTGCATTGAAACATATTTAAGCTGTGTTATTTTGAAAGGAAATACTTTTCAAACATGTTTATTAAAGTGCACATTCTTCTGTGTGGAATATATATATATATATATATATATATATATATATATATAATCAGTCTAATGTAGAAACAGGACAGAACAGATTTATGGATCGACACATGTGAAAGCGATGCAGACTAAGAACAGACTGCTTCACCCATCTGTGGATAAGTTACTACTATATCTGTTTGTGTTTTCCTCCCTTCCCCAAAATGATTGTGGCACTTGCTGCTATGAAATATCTTAGATTAAGTTACAATCCGATGGTGAGGAATAATTAAAGTTGAAGATCAGATTTTATCAAATTTATTCATATGGTCATAGAAAATCCCTCTCTGAAATGGGTAACAGACCCCAAACAAGATGGAATGTTACAGATAGCATGAAGCATAATACAAGACGTACAAAACTATACATCCAGCCCAAACTCACTCTGGGATTATCTGTGCTCTTGTTTCGATTACATTTTTTTAAAAATAAAAAAAAATAAAGGCTACCCTTCTAGTAACAGACTCATCCTTTCCTTTCATACAGAATTATAACAGAACACCTATCAGTCTACCAGATAAATGCTCAAATTTGCCTCAAGATTTGGAAGTGCCCTCCCCTACCCAGAGGCGGAGCTAGCTGCTCTGGTACCCAGAGCTGCGCACATGCTGTGCTCCCAAAAAAGCAGGGCTAGCTGCCCGTGGGGGCGGGGCGAGCATCCCAGGGGGGTGCCGCCTGCCTCAAGCGTCCCAGGGGCGGTGCGGTGATGTCACCCCCCCCCCTCAGGGATTGTCAGGAGTTCAGCCTACACTCAAGTAGGACCCTGGCAGAGACACATGCCCGACTGGCATGTTCCCTCCCTCCTGGTCAATCGTTCGGGAGCTTCAAAAGCATTCTTCTGCCCAAACATCACAGCGACTGATGCCAACAGACACCGGCACACTTAGAGATCCGCAGAGTTTTTGCATCATGCGCATGACAGACCTCAGCAACTCATCTATTTTATTTACATATAAACACACACGGAGCACTGCAACATGGCTCCCTCTCTCTCTAGCATCAGACAGCAAAGAGAAAAAGAACAAAGGACAATAGTCCCACTTCACGGAACACAGTAACACAAACATCCTGTCTCTGTCACTTCCCACTCTGTGGAGTCAAAACATACACCATCATGTGATGGACAAAAATCCTATGACTGTAGTCATGGAGCAGGAATTCTAACAGGGATGACACCCACGGCTGACCGCACCCACCGCACCCACCGCACCCCCCTTCCTCCACTAGTGCCCCTACCCATTTAAGCGTTCCAAAATCTCAGTCGCCTCCACACCATATATTTAAAGCCCTTGGCTTCTACCAAACCATCATGGGAACTGTAGTTTACCCATCACACAGCTACAATTCTCAATTCCCCTTAACAAACCACAGTTTTCAGGGTTCTTTAATGGAAGCCATGTGCTTTAAATAGAAACACAGACCTGTAGAGTTGGGTCCCTGAGAATCATCTAGGTCCAACCCCTGACAATTCAGGAACATGCAGCTGTCCCATATGGCGTGGATGGGTTCTTGTCAGAAAACCCCCTTGTACCTCTGTCAGGTACATCCCCAAATAGCAACTCCAAATAACAGCTGGGCTACAGTCTTGGCCCTATGGAAGTGGAGACCAACTGCACTTTTAGTATTTAAAAAAGAACTATAGCGTGGGAGGCATGAGAGGCCATGGCCATAGGCTGCTTTATGTAGTTTTTTATATATTGAGGTAAACGTAAAAAGGTAAAGTGGCCAGCATGACTAAACCACTTCTGGTGCAATGGAACACCGGGATGGAAAGCAGAGCACACGGAAACGCCATTTACCTTCCCACCACAGTGGTACCTATTTATCTACTTGCACTGGCATGCTTTCGAACTGCTAGATTGGCAGGAGCTGGGACAGAGCAATGGGAGCTTACCGCATCGGGGGGATTTGAACTACCAACCTTCCGATCCACAATCTAAATCCATACGAATGGTCTCTCCTCTCCACCCTTTTTGGTTTAGTGCTAGAGTCATTGGAGGGATGATTCTTGCTGGACGCAACACTGATGTCTGTAACACAAGTAAGGTAAAAAGGTAAAGTACCCCTAGACGGTTAAGTCCAGTCAAAGGTGACTATGGGGTGCAGCACTCATCTCGCTTTAGGTCAAGGAAGCCGTTGTTTGTCCACAGACAGCTTTCCAGGTCCTGTGGCCAGCATGACTAAACTGCTTCTGATGCAATGGAACACCATGACAGAAACCAGAGCACAGAGAAACGCTCAAAATAAAAAAAATTCCTTCCAGTAGCACCTTAAAGACCAACTAAGTTAGTTCTTGGTATGAGCTTTCGTGTGCATGCACACTTCTTCAGATACGAGGTAAAGTGGTATCTGAAGAAGTGTGCATGCACACGAAAGCTCATACCAAGAACTAACTTAGTTGGTCTTTAAGGTGCTACTGGAAGGAATTTTTTTATTTTTACTATGGCAGACCAACACGGCTACCTATCTGTAACTGAAACAGAGAAACGCTGTTTACCTTCCTGCCACAGCAGTACCTATTTATCTAATTACACTGGTGTGCTTTCGAACTGCTAGGTTGGCAGAAGCCGGGACAGACCAAGGGGAGCTCACCTCGTCACAGGGATTCCAACCGCCGACCTTCCGATCGGCAAGCCCAAGAGGCTCAGTGGTTTAGACCACAGCTCCACCCAGTACCCTATACATGGCAAGCAGCCCAGATATTCAAATGTTTAGAAGTTAAAGTGTGCATACACATAAGCCATAAAATGCTATTGAGAAATGGAGTATATTGAAAGATTTGAAATGTGATATGCAACAAGATGCATGAGATGGAACCTAGCCAGTAATACACATAGAATATATACACATAGACTCTTTCTGCTTCTTTTTACCCCAATGTGTTCTTCTAGAAAGCAGAGTGTTCTCTTTGCAGGCCTCCTTCCATCCAGAATATTCTAATTCTAATCACAACAGCTGTACTCTGTGCCAGCAAAAACAGCCAGGAACGGTTCATGAACCTGCCTGCTTTTTCATTTGTCAATAAACTTTGGGGGCTTCTGTTCAGATCCATGACACTGTGTTTCTTCCTTCCAATGCCAAGGAAAACACAGTTAATTAAGGCGCCTATTCAGATTATATAAGTCTCAACACTTTAGCTGCACAACTCCCCATAGTATGGTTAATGTGCAAAATATCAAGTGGGGAAAAGGAACCAGAATTTAGACTTGATCTGCAGTATTATTGTAGGTTGAATAATTATTAAGTGATTATTAAAACCTACCTAAAGATTAACCATTGTCAATTACATAGTGGCTAACCTCCCATAATTATATATTTTAGAATTGGTTGGCATTTATTTATTGGTCTTACACAGTGTTGTAGTTTATATGCCATGTCTTTTATAATATTGCCTATCCTCATTAAACACATTTTAATAGCCTTGTGTTATTTATATAAGACGAAATAACCATTGTAATTAATACGCTTTTGGGAACCTAAATTAAACATACATCCTAACAGCTATACTGTGTCACATAAAGTTAAACAAAATGCATATTAGACCATAGTGTAACTGTTACAGCATTTATACTGAATGGTGAGTCACATTTTACAAGTCATGTTTATGAAAAAGCCTTCCCAATGGGAAAACATTTTACAATTAGGGATTCCAATTTAGCCGAGGCAAAATAGTGAAACCCCCAGTTCATGTGTGCAACAGGATACAGTGTTGCACAATTTAATACAGTGGACTTGATCCTGCCCAGAAGTAGTGCTGAGTGTTGCAAGGACCGATATAAATTGTCGGACAAAACGTGATGAGTGAGAGACACAAAGACTGGGAACGTGATCCATTGTTAATATGGTCCCTGGTTGGAGCCCAGAAAACAACATTGCCTTGGTGACAGGCAGGATGCAATCACAGACTCTTGCTTCCTCGTTTTATCCCAATGTGTTCTTACTTACTCTGCTGCTCGTACACAATTTCACGGAGCTTCACCATTTCTTCTTTTCACATCTTCTTTTCACAACGAACAAAGCTTACGGACGCTAAGATAAGACAAACATCATAATAATACTTTATTATTTATACCCTGCCCATCTGGCTGGGTTTCCCCAGGCCCTCTGGGCGGCTTCCAACAAAATATTAAAATACAATAGTCTGTCAAACATTAAAAACTTCCCTAAACAGGGCTGCCTTCAGATGTCTTCTAAAAGTTTGGTAGTTGTTTTTCTCTTTGACATCTGGTGGGAGGGCGTTCCATAGAGCGGGTGCCACTATCGAGAAGGCCCTCTGTGTGGTTCCCTGTAACCTCAATTCGCACAGTGAGGGAACCGGCAGAAGGCCCTCAGAACTGGACCTCAGTGTCTGGGCTGAACGCTGGGGGTGGAGATGCTCCTTCAGGTATACTGGACCAAATTCAATCTTCGGGTCTAAAAACCCAAGATAGCTTACAATAAATTTAAATTTGGAAACATTATATGAATATAGAGAGAGAGAGAGAGAGAGAGAGAGACAGAAACATCAAAAGAAAAGCAATTTTGAAAACAGTTTATAAAGCAACCATCAAGTCATGATAATAATATGAAGCCACATCAACAAAACAGAAACATCTACAGAAGGTTAACTCAGTACTGTTTCTAGTCTGCATTTGTGGAAATATAGTTTTTTAAAATGTAAAACCTGTGGCTGCTAATGCCCAACAAGAGGAGAAGTGGTTATGCCATCAAGACGAGACCCCAGTTTGTATTATTCCCTATATGACTCCTACTCCTGACAATCTGCTCCCACCTGTTGCCTGCTAATGTCTCCATCTCTCCTTAATCTCACCTGATATATCAATTTGCACATACGGCACAGGACACTATCCAGCTCGGGTAACTCCCAATGAACTGCCATTACTTCAACCATTTCAGAAAGCACTTTGCTTCCACCTCCTTCCAGGGTCCTAGCTTAGGGAGCAAAAAGAGGGAAAGAATAGGGCATTTTTGATGTCCCATCTCTCCAATCCATGAGCAGCCTTTCAGGCTGGAAGAGGCTCTGGAAAGATGGAGAAAGGGGATCATTATCAAGCTCACTCCTGTCACACTCACACCCCTTTTTTATATCACTGCATTTGCCACTTGGGGCAGCTTGTGACAGTCCAAGGCTGGTGCTAGCTGGCAGTGGCATGCAGTCATTGGACATGGGGAACTAGACTTGTCCCCTAAATGTTCCCCTGGTGTCCCCTTCCCAAATCCGGGCAGCTTCTGCCCTGCTTACTGAGGGAGGCACAATGCTCATGTGTGCAACATCATGTGCACGACATGCCCACCCAATTGTCCTCGCAAGCTGGCGCCTTCTGGCCCTAACAGTTCCCCTACGAAATATTTCACTGCACACCCTTGCTGTGCCACAGCAGTGGTGGATGGGATGGCAGAGAGGCGGGGGAAGAATGAAAAGAGGTGGTTTTGTATTGATAGGCACTAAGAATTTGATGAGAGAAACTGGGGGAGGGCTGAAGTAAGGGAAATACATGTTGGGGTGAAAAGGCAAGGAAAGGTCAAAGGTTAAGGAATGAGTTGGCACCTCACCCCCTTCCAGAAAACCACCAACACCTCACCCATGGAAATTAATAAGCATATAAATATGACAGGTTTTGTTAAATCATATAATCAAACGTTTGCATGAGTCATGTGATTATTATAATTTATCCCACCTGTAGCAACATTGCAGAGATTGGCTTTGAGTGTTGCAGATTCCTGGCCTTGTAATATTTCATTAATAAATGAGTCCATTGTTGCTCTTGAGATTATTTCTCAAGTCACGCAAATAGGCCCTGTGTAGAGGTCTGGCGATGTCCGAAACCAAACGTATGCAGAGCCCACAGTACTCAACAAGTAGCGGATGAGTAGCTTCGTTTACTCTGGGGAAGCCCAGTTGCAAGTCAGGGCACATCACATTCAGCTTCATCAGAATTGTGGGCTGACCTCTGGCTCGCCTTTAAAGAAACAAATGTGGTTGTGTGGGCACAAACTCAAAATAAGCCAACCCAAATTAGTTCCATGCAGCTTATGCTATCAAAAATTCAAAATCACTTCTCTGAATGAGCACGATGGAGCTAACTGAATTATAGCACTCTATCACAAGGCCAGAATTTTACCATGAACAAGCGAAATTACATCATTGGGCAATGACAGCCCCAATAGTCTTTGCAGATCACATGAAGGCCAAAGTCGGCACAGTTCTCCTCGCACAACATTATCATAGCATGAATAGTGACAGTTGGGGAGAGTTAGAAAGTGGAATATGAATTCTTCTGCTTTCAATTGGAACATAAAAACAGCCCAGTTATACTCCCTCCCCCACTTCGAGGCATTTCAATATTTGGTGTCAGACTGAACATTCTGTTTTCTCCTTGCAAACATTTTTCATGTCTATTATCAGGCATCATTCCTTTACTTTGTTTTAAGTGCTCCAGTGTACTCAAGTGTTGAATTGCTCTCTTGAAACTCGAGGATATGAAACACTTTTTAAAAGCCTATAAAGATGGTTCCTCTTTAATAACAGGAAGAAAAAAGAACTATTACAAGCTGAATTTTCTGCTGATGTAAAAAGCATTGACTCTCAGTGCAGCTATGCTGATTTACACCTGGGCAGAATCTGTGCTACAGAACTGAGGTTTCCCTACAAACACATACCCTAGGAACAGACTCCCCCTAAACCACATTCCTGACTTTCAAGACTTAAAAGGGGAGGTAATGTTGCTCTAGAATCACTGAACCTGAAAAGAATGATCAGCAACAGACCCACTGAGGTGCATTCTTTAGATTTATCTGATACAGCAGAGAAGCAGAGAAAGACCTTGGTTAATTACATATAAGCTAAAGACTAATATGTTGTATAGTTATCTTTAAAATAATATCCTATACATATTAGAGACAATTGCCAAGGTTTTTCACACTCTAATATCACACCTAGGGCACAGGTATGGTTGGCTGTTACAGACAGAGGCTGGTTCAGTGAGATGTATTGTTGAACTGATTGAAAACAATGGCCACGATCCCATCAAATCCAACATATATTTAAGTGGAAATGTGTCAAATCACATTTGACGTCAAAAGAGGAAACGTCAAACAAAATATATGGAAACTGGTTAAAACTGAAAGCCAAAGGTTTGGGGGTTATTCAAAGCCACAATAATTGCGTGGCAAGGTCCCAAACCCTCCCAGGAAGTGGAATAAAGACACATGAAATAGTATTTTTGGTTAATGGGCGAAAAAGGCCACAACTTTATTGGTTACAGAATGTGAGTGGTATTGGCTTAGGCACTGGAAACCACACGACTATATCTGACCCCTGCGCGTCTGCAGGAGTCTTGGAAGGGTTAACCACCAGTAGGGGGAGCCCTGCTAATGTACATCAACTAGGAACTCCCCCAGGGTCACCGCTAGGGGTCGTGCCATGGCCCTAGCCCCCCATCTGGAGCTTGGGATGGAGACCACGCCCCCCGGATTCCTTTAATGGAATACCCTTGAATTATGAGGGGCAGGCGATGGCCACTACCTCCCCTCACCTTCAACCTAATACTCCAATGCCTAACCGCCACTCGAGCCAAATGCTCGCCGCCAATACCCTCACTCCTGCAACCGATTCCTAAAACCCTCAATCACGTTGGCCAACCACACATCGTTTCTCTGATTGGAAAGATGTGCACCATCTTCTCGGTATAGGGCCACGCCGCTGGCTATAAGGAAACTGGTTAAAACTGAAAGCCAAAAATTGGGGGGTTATTCAAAGCCACAATAATAGAAGTTTGGCTGGAATATGTATTGCAGATCAGGAAATGTACCAAGAGGATGCCAATAAGTTTCAAGGAGCAGATTCAAGGAAGCTATTAGAGGCAAGGTGGTTTCCTTTAGAGAACGAGAAGAGGAAAACGAACACAAACTTATGCACACACAAAATTCAAGCAGACAATAAGGAATATTAAAAACATACTGTTAAAAGGATTTGGTTGTATCCAGCATTCTCTATCCAACAAAGCAATTCAATGCAACAGTTGCACTAGGGAAATTTTTGTACTCAACTGACCCTTGCATATCCTCCAACTATTCCTATTCAACGGTCCTACGCGAGGCAAAACACTGTGCCTATTTTGTCTTTCAGGGACTTTTGAAATGTTTACCTAATAGATTTCTCCCTCTCCCAGGAGCTCTAGATATGAAATGTAGTATTTGAGGTGGGGATCATGCCCCCAGTGCACATGGGCATCAGTGTGCAACTTTGGAAACGAAATGCCAATGTATTGCTTCCCTTTCATCTTCCCCAGCATCTCCTGCCCAGGTAGTCTGAGTTGCAGCCCTCCTGTAGCTATAATCACATCCATTGTAATATCCAAGTCTGTACTGAAAAAAAAAATTCCAAAGAGGAAGCTGGCAATATCAGTTTACTAGCATTCCCCACTTCAGAAGCCAGTGGACTATTGCAAATAATCAAACAGGTGGGGTGGGAAAACAGGGGAGGTTTGAGTGATGGTGTTTGCACTGACAAGCTGGCAGTACCAATGTTGATCTGTGAATTAATATACAGAATTGCAGCTGAAAGTGCAATTGTAAACACTGGGTAACATGGAAGCATCATCAATGGCGAATCAGCTTTGGTGGCTCGTTTGTATATACAATGTTAGCTATTTCTCTGAGTCTTGCAGAGTGATGCAAAGGTTTCACACTCGAAGGCTGAGTGATTAAGTAGACTCCACACACAAGACTTTCAAGACGACTCTCTGCTTGCAGGATGGCAGCTATTAACAAGCAGCAGTATTTATGCATATCAAGTCCAATGCAATGCATTTTTCTCCCTTGAGCCCAAGAGCTGGTTGTTTTTTGCTTCTTGCTTCAAAGCCTCCTTCGTAGCAGGGATGAAGTTATCAGTCCATTCCTTGCCTGTCCTCACAAACTGTCCACACTCAGCAAACAACAGCAAAACAACCAGTCCACCTCCAACTTCCAGCTGTCCTCTCTAAGACACAGAGGCGCTCACTTTTAAAGGGAGTTAACAAATTTAATTCAGTGCTTCTGGGACCTCAATTGGAGTCGCAAGGTTTTGCATTACATGACATAGGTTTCCTATGAAGAGGGGGGCAGGGGAGCGCACCACCCCCGGGACCACGATCCCAGTGGGGTGCCATCGCGGCTGCCCCCCCCCGCTGGGTGCCACGCCCCTGAAGGCGATGTGTCACGCCCCCAGGACGTGCACCACACCCATACGATGCACGCCAGCCATGCCCCTGCCTGCTCCCCCCCCCCAGTACCGGAGCATGAAGCTCCACCACTGGGCCCCCCCCCATACAATTTATTCTTTATAAAATTCATTTTGTCACAAATACAGTACAAAATACTAGTATGTACAAATCATCAGTCAATGACTAAAGCAATGCTTGCTTGATCAAATACTTAAGGCTGCTCCTGATGAAGCGCCCATGTGCTCAGTGAATTGGTGGGGCCAGAGTGGCCAGCCAAGCCCCCAGCCATTGCCATGCCCCCTCCAACCATGTCCATCAATAGCAGGGCATTCAGTTGAATGTGGGAAAGGGCTGTATGTGCAAAGTCAGCAATAGGCATGGACACTCTTGTTGGAAGAGGACGTTATGGAAGCAAAATTGCACAATAGGCTCATCAGCACAAAACCTGGGTGCCAAAGAGGCGTGCAGAATTAGCTTTAACCAAATGAACTCTCCGCCCCCTTGAGGGGAAGCATTTAGCTATGGTACATGTAATCTTTTTTAAACAGACATGCTGAAATTGCTGATAATGCAACAGCATGGACACTCCCCCTTCTAACTTTTTATTTTTTATTTTTAAAGGAACTGATCGAATGAATGTTGATGTATTTGGGAGGTCATGATAAGGCCAGCTCATAAAATGGACCACCTACATAGGAAAAACTGCCATGACTGTATAATTTATTTTGTCAAACATGCAGAGTGGGGGAAACAAAGGAATACTTTTTAATGAGGTGTTTTGCAGTTGTCTTTTGTTTCATATTTAACACAGGAAAAAGGAAAATGCTTCTTCGGTTCAGAGCATCTGAATCATATTTCCACAGGGACAGGCATTTTCAGGACAGTCAGTACTGAGGTATAAATAACTTTCATAAGTTAGTTATTTACTTATTTTTTAAAACACACACACGCACGTAACTAAATCAGCTATGGAAAGTATGGGAAAGATGTTCTCCCCTCAGTTAAACTTCACTGCAAAAAGCCCCTGAGGAATCTAATCAGGTTTGACATATTTCAGCTACAAAGGGAAATTATGAGATAATGAGCCATACTTTTGCAGAAATTCATCTTGCTGAAGTGATGCACAGAAAATGATCCCAGCTTTACCTGGATTACTGCTGCCTTTAGGTAGGTAGCCATGTTGGTCTGACGCAGTCAAAATAAATAAAAAAACAAGAAAATTGTCCAGCAGCACCGTAGAGACCAACTAAGTATCTGAAGAAGTGTGCATGCACACGAAAGCTTATACTGCTGCTTTGTTCTCTAAATTCACTGAGAAGCTGTACTCCTTTCTACTGCATATCAAAAGCAGACCATTTCCTGTTATATTGTGATCCAATTTTATTTTGGCTGGTCTGCGTTGTGCTTGCAAAAACCAAACGTCATCACAAAAAGACATTGCACATGTATCTTCCATTGAATTGGTGGAGGCGGGGCCAGGGCAGTGATCCCATCTATGCATTCAGTGAGCATACAGACAGCGCATTAGAAGAGGGCTTCTGGGTTCAAAAAGCTTTCCTTGAATCTTGATGTATAAACAGGGCTTCCAGAGATGCTTCTAGTCACTATAACTCCCCCAAAACACAGAACATCTATGCAACAGCTATATCCTTCAGTTTGGGAAACTTCAGCTAGTGCAGAATTCAGTGGCCAGGTTGCTAACCGGGGCAAGACAGTTTGAGTGTATTACACCAATCCTGGTCCAACTGCACTGGCAGTTTCCGGGCCCAATTCAAAGTGCTGGTTTTGACCTTTAAAGCCTTAAACGGCTCAGGACCACCATACCTCAACGACCGCCTCTTTCCATATGAATCTACCCAGACCCTGAGATCAACTTCTGAGGCCCTTCTTCGTGTGCCTCCATGGTTTAGAAAATGGCTACATGCAGTGGCTCCCTGTCTTCAGAATACTCTCCCCAAGGAGGTTCGCCTGGCATCTTCATCATACACCTTTAGGCACCAGGCAAAAACGTTCCTCTTTAACAGGCCTGATTGATGTGTGATGCCCTTTTAAAATGTGTTGGGGAGGGAGGGAGTTAGTGTGGTGTAGTGGTTAAGAGGGGTGGACTCATAATCTGGTGAACCAGGTTCGCTTCCCTGCTTCTCCACATGCAGCTGCTGGGTGACCTTGGGCTAGTCACACTTCTCTGAAGTCTCTCAGCCCCACTCACCTCACAGAGTGTTTGTTGTGGGGGAGGAAGGGAAAGGAGAATGTTAGCCGCTTTGAGACTCCTTCGGGTAGTGATAAAGCGGGATATCAAATCCAAACTCTTCCCCTTCCTCCTCCTCCTCTTCCTCCTCTTCCTCCTCCTCCTCCTCCTCCTTCTTCAGGCATAGTTAATGCTATGCATGCATTCGTCCACTAAAACAGATTTCTATCACTGCCTGTTGATCAAATCTTGCCATGAGGCTCTCATAAGACCAAAACGTGAAAGAATCTGGGAAGTTGAAAGCAGCAGCAGAGCAAGCAGCCAGCTGCATACTTAGCAGGACAATTAATATCCCGTTTAAAAAAATACCTGGTGCTTCAAAGAAAACACTCTGGTCAGCCAGGCAAATAAAAGACACCTTGGGGTAAAAAGTGGGATATCAAATCCAAACTCTTCTTCTTCTTCTATTGGGTTGTTTTTATTTTGATTATGTATTTGTCGCTCTCTCTCTCTCTCTATACAAATATATATATATATATATATACACACACACACACACACACAGACAAATATATATATATATATATATATATGTGTGTGTGTGTGTGTGTGTTTAATTTTGTGAACTGCCCTAAGACGTGCAGGTATAGGGCGGTATACAAATTTAAATAATAATTTAACAACAACATGGGAGGTTGCCTTATATTGAATGGCACTGCTGCTCCATCTAGCATAGCATTCCCTGCCCACACTGATTGGCAGTGGCTCTCCAAGGTTTCAAGTCTTTCCCAGCCCTACCTTGAGATGCTGCAGACCTAAGCTGGGACAATTGGCATGCAAAGCAAATTCTCCACAGACCCTTATTTTATTGGTTGGCTGGCTGCATGTACACCCCACGTTTCTCTCCTGGCTGCTCAAGGTGGCGCACATCGTTCTCCCGCTTGTCATTCAATCCCAATCAGGGGTGGAGAAAGCGGAGTACAGTGGGTGCGGTCCACCCCAGGTGTCACCACTGAGGGGGGTGATGACATGCCAGGTGGCACTCACCGTAGGGCCTGCAGCGTCCCCGAGTCACGCGTCTCTCCTGGGAGTGAAGCAGTAGCTTGGGTGCCCACAGGCTCCTCGCTGCCCAAACGGTTTGCCCGCTGTCTCTCTCCCCCCCCCCCAGGTGTAGGGCAGCTGAGTGGGAGGAGGCAGGCAGACTCCGGGGGGCCTCACAGTGCGCCCTGCCCCTATGGGCAGCTCACCCTGCCCCTGGGCACACCGCCCCAGGTACCTGAGTGGCTTCCTCCGCTGCTGCCAGCAAGAACCCTGTGAGGTAGACTAGACGGAGAGAGGCAGGGACTAGGCCAAGTTCCCATCTCAGGAAAGTTAAAAGTCATATCTCAGAAAAGTTACAGAACAATCCTAGTATGGTTCCTGAGGACTGAGTGTTTCCACTGGGGCTTGCTCCTGAGCAGGAGTCCTCAGGGATGAGGCAACTGCTGTTTATTGTGAAGACACTTCACATTTATTGGAAAGACACGGTATTCATTGGTCTAAAAGTACTAATGGCATGCACTTTGGGGCTGTGAATGTGGAGGATTTTCCCTCCACGAAAATATTTTGCAGGAATAGTGGAGTTCCAAGCTCAGTTTTTGCCCCACTTTTCCTGTAATCACAGGGCAGCTTTTCTATAGTCACCTGCTATAATTTGTTTTGCTCTAACCCAGGCTCCCTCCCTCCTTGTAAAAACATCCTGCCATCCCTACAAAAAATTTAATGCATCATGTGAAACTCCCTCCTAACTTGCAATCCAAATGGATGGAGAAAGAAAGCTAAAGGAGAAAGAAACAATTATGTAGTATTCCAAATAGCAACATGCTAGATGATTGTGCTGGAGAAGCAAACACCAAAGTTTTTCTTTCTTTCTTTTTTTCCTTTTTCAAGTGATGACTAGTGAAAACTGCCAAATACAGATTTAGGAACTGTTAGGAGAAATCACGAAGACTATGTCATCTGTATATAAAAAGATGTTGCTGTTAGGATCGTTTTCACTTCAGCTGGTAACAATTCTTTTGTTATCGCCCTTCTTGTATCTCATGTGAAATGTTAATGCTTACTGGCAAAGGAAATTTTCCTTGGCACACTAATTTTTAAAAAGTCAAGGCCCCCGTCATTTCTTGTTTTTTTAGTCCTCAGTGTCATTTCCCAAGACCCTTCCATGTTTTATCAGAAGCACCATTGGGCTCACACTTTTCATGCAAGCAGTACCACCCGGTCAGTTTAAGGGTCAGTGAGCTGTTCCATGAAGGCAGAGACAAATACCGTATTTTTTGCTCTATAGGACTCACTTTTTCCCTCCTAAAAAGTAAGGGGAAATGTGTGTGCGTCTTATGGAGCGAATGCAGGCTGCGCAGCTATCCCAGAAGCCAGAACAGCAAGAGGGATTGCTGCTTTCCTTCACAGCGATCCCTCTTGTTGTTCTGACTTCTGAGATTCAGAATATTTCTTTTCTTGTTTTCCTCCTCCAAAAACTAGGTGCGTCTTATGGTCTGGTGTGTCTTATAGAGCGAAAAATAGTTTCAGTAAGAGGGGACAGAGGTTGCTTCTCTTTGTGTCTCCAGAGATAGCAGCCACAACCTTTGGCTATACTCACTGCTCTCCTCCAAAGAAATCCTTTATGTAATATGCCCTCGACTCAGGGTGGACAACCCCAGTGCTTATGTCTGTCAAATGTGCATGATGTCACACGTGTGACACATGTTTGATGTCACATGCCTCAGAAGGAGGCCATGAGGCCCTCTGACACTGCGGGTAGGCCTGGCAGGGTCCACTGGCAGTGCAAGAAGGGTCCGCCACCACAACAGGGAGGTCCTGGAGGCCTGGGCCTTCAAGATTGGGGGGGCTCAGCCCTGTCTCCGCATACTTTGGGGGGTGTTGAGCTATCCTCAGCCCCATAGACTTAGATCCAGATGTTGCTGGACTATGACACACATCATTCCTTGCTGACTGGAGCTGATGGAAGATGGCATCCAAGCAACAACTGGAAAACTCCAGATTCCTTGCTCTAGCCCCAACTCACATTAAAAGAGATAATGAGATGGCTCAGGCTTGCCCCAGTTCTCCCCCTCAAGCTTCCCACAGCCAGCAGGGTTGGATCTGCTGCACAGGTAGATGGACTATTTCATGGAAATTGCTTGAGTTTCCACGATTCGATTATAAACTGGACACACACACACACACACACACAGTAGTAACATGAATCAGAAAAATACTGTGGGACATGTTTAGAAGTTGTTGTTTTTGTCAGCTATGAAGCAGTACAGATTTTACAGCAGCCATCAAGTTCGCCACCCCTTTTGAAAAATGTTTTATTTTATTTTTTAAGAGTACACTTTTGAAAATACAAACTTACCAAAAACATAACTTTTTAAAGTTGTTACATTGCATTTCATATCTTTTTATGCACCGTGGCACATCAGGAACATCCAGAGTGAATGCAAACAACATTATTTTCCCTACTGCAGGAATTTGTGTTTGCAACTTTCAGAATCACATAGCCGGTTTCAATTATTTGCCGTGTTTAGAAATCACACTTTAAGGCAGGAAAGATCTTGATTGTGAGATGTGTCTGTTTTCCCAACAGTACTTAACCTGCATTGAAGTGTGGGGAAATGAAGCACCTCACAATTAAAGATAAGTCGCTGTACACATCAGTGTGCTTCTGTTTTAAGTATGAGCTATATATATATGACCCAGAAGCTGTACGCTGGCTCCCTCGGCCAATAAAGCGAGATGAGCGCTGCAACCCCAGACCTAATGGTCAGGGGTCCCTTTACCTTTATATACTTTTTATGGAATTGGACCAACCATCCGAGAAATCCCCCTCCATCCCTCCCTCTTCACTGGCAACCACTGATCAACAAAAAAAACCACCCCGGAATAAAACCGTTGCTATTTACTCAATGAGTACAGTGTGAAAAGGTATAATTGTTTGGTCTCACATAACTTCAACACATTTTCTTCTCGGTTTCTCCCTCTCCTTCCCCTCCTCCTGCAAATTCTAAACTTTGGGTTGCTTTTCCTCTCTTTAGACTTTTGATGTTAGATCAAACGTGACAACGCTTATCAGTCAGCAAAATGAACTGAACTTATTCGGAGTCAAAAGCCCCCAGGGTGAGGGATTTCTTTAATCATATTCAGGCCAATTATGAGGATTTCAGCTATGCACAGCAATGTAGATTGGTATGAACAGTTGCAATTTAATAGCTCCAGAGGGTAGGGGGGTGGGGGGGAATTAAGGACTTTATTTTCTTTCCCTCGTACCTTTTCCCCCACCTCCACACTTCAAAACTGAAAAGGATTAGGGCAACTCATGAGAACAGAGCTGTACACATCTGTTACTACGTCCCTGCTGTTAAGGAACCCCAATGGTCTCTTGGTTACAAACCCTTGGCAGGGAAATATAGATGGCTAGGGTTCCAAACACTGACAAACAGCAAGGGGACACAGAAGATCTAGAATTGCTTGAGGGGCTCTTCAGCTTTTGATCCACCGAGAGGATCTAAAATAACAGTTTAGGAAAGCAGGGAGGGGGACGGAATGCAAGTGGTTACTTTAAATTGCCTTTGGAATTTTTAATATTATCACCTGGCCGGCTTCAGGGACTCTAGCAAGGCAGGCTTGGACACAGGTTTTATTTTGATTTCGATTTTTTTTTTAATAGCAGAGTCACGTTACACAAAATCCATGCTACTTCTGGAGTTATTGTATTACACCTCTGCACACACGAGTACAGCTTGCAAGCTCAGCTTTGCTTCTGGAAACAGGCGGAGCAGGGGAGCCGTGACGGGCACAAGGGGAAAACATGAACAGCTCAGAACGAAGCCAAATCACAGCTTGGGGTTAGGGGGAGTCTCCCAGCAGTGCCTAGAGAACAAATTGAGCAAAGCCACAGTTTTAAGGCAAGCCCCTAATCCGGGGCCTGTATGATTCTGAGAACTAAGGCAAGCAGCTTCGCTCAGGAATCGTTATAACTCCAGCTGAGTTGTTATGGTTATCCTTGGTTTAACGAACCTGCAAAAGGGTTTTAGTCTTATTTATTTATTTTAAAATATTTATTGACAGCCTTTCTGTTGAAAAACTCTCTCAACGTAGCATAATTACAGCTTAAAAGTACAGCTTCAATGGAATAAAAGTTAGATATTTTTTAAAAAAAACAAACAATGAATATATTTATTTTATTTTATTTATCAACTTTTCATACAAACCTCATCACAATATAAAAACACAAAAATACATACCATAATAACAAACAAAAACAACAGCCCCCTTCCCCTCCCCCCCCCAGCTTAAAAGGCCATAGATTGTTTAATTAGCCAAAGGCTTGGGAGAAGAGGAATGCTTTTGCCTGGCGCCTAGAGATAAGTTCCTGAAAAATATCCTGCTGTATGCAAGCAAGTCCACAAACATTTGTATTAATCCACCTGCCAAAGCATGCCCATCAGAATATTTTGCAGAATACCAAATAATTGAAAAACCCAAATCTTCCAGTTTTACAAAAACTTCACATTGACCAATTACTTGGAAGTCATTTTACCAGCTACAGGTTATCAGGTAAGTAGCTATAAAGTAACAATAAAAATGCAAAGCAATTTCTACCAAACACACAGAAATCAGAAAATAAAACTAAAAAGCACATATTTGGCCCAGACTGCCAAAAAAAATTCAGCAAAGTATGCACAGGCAGGTAGGGTCTCATGTGGCTTCTTCTTCATTATCTTTGGTGATCACTCGTAGCCGAGTAAGATTGTCTTCCATAAGCATGGTTTTAACAGTGAGTCCGTAGGTGACTGTGGAGGCCAATTCTGGATCCACACATCCTTCCACAGTGGGGACATTGGTTTCTGGGCCAGAATTGATTATGGTGAGGGTTTGCCAACCGTGCCTTCCTCTTAGCACATTTCTCCCTTGTGTCCTGAGTTCGAGTGCCTTCAAAGCCCATGACATCTTTGATAAAGGCTGTTCTCCAACTGGAGCACTCACAGGCAAGTATTTCCCAGTTGTCAGTGTTTATACTACATTTTTTTAAGGCTTGCCTTGAGACAGTCTTTAAACCTCTTTTGTCGACCACCAGCGTTACACTTTCCATTTTTAAGTTTGGAATAGAGTAGTTGCTTTGGAAGACGATAATCAGGCATCCGCACAACGTGACCAGTCCAACGAAGTTGATGTTGAAGAATCATTGCTTCAACACTGGTGATCTTTGCTTCTTCCAGTACACTGGTATTAGTTCACCTGTCTTCCCAAGTGATGTGTAAAAAATTTCGGAGACACCATTGATGTAATCTTTCAAGGAGTTGGAGATGGCGTTTATAAGCATTCCATGTTTCACAAGCATCCAGTAAGCATACAGCTGCCCTGGATACAGAATTAGCCCTATGCCGGTTCACATACATACAAATCCACACTAGGAGAATTGAGTTTGTTATTTCTATATATGATAAAGCAATGGTGCCCAGATCAATATTCCTTGAATGTTATTCACAATGGGCTGATGATGTGCACACAGTGAGTGTAAGTGGGGTGATGAAATGCAGGCACATATATATTTGCAATCCCAGCTTTCTCAGCAAGCCTTTTGGACACCGTATTTAAGCCACAGAGCGAAAGATTTGGATCCCAAAAAATCCAGCACAGGAAATTGTTTGGAGGTGCCCAGGAGGGACTCTAATCTACCTAAAAATGAACACTTACATCATTGTCAGTTGTTACTTTCAGCTTGGGGTTTAGAGCATGGAAAAGAGATTTGTATCCTTAGAAACATTTAATAACAGCAAGGCTATTCTAATTTGTTGGAGAGGAATTACAGGCGGCACCGACTCGCCACGAGATGCAGGGCTGTTATTCGTTTAGACGGGCTGTGGGCCTGCGGCAGATGCCAGAAGGCTGAATTACGACTTCTAAATGGTTTTCTTACCATCTGAATGCTTGCCACACAAAACATCCTTCTGCAAATCCTCTGCGCTAAACCAGCCGGCAAGCCAGGAAAAGATCCCGAAATAGGGAAATCTGAATGTTGCTTCACTAAACATCACTGGGCAACACAGTTTTGCGGCAATGCTTGCCAGCATGACAGTCCTATTGCAGTTCCCAGTAGGGTACTACTTTTTGGCCCATTCTACTGGGCTTTTCATTACTGTTTCCTTTTCTGGTGCCAGCTCAGGACAGTGAGATTTTTAATTGACACGAAAGAGCTGGTTGTCTGTACATTAGAACCCCAAGGCTATGTGGTAGTATTTTAATTCTCTGGGATTTTTCATCATTTACATTTTCCAACCTGCCAAGATCTTGCAGGGCGATATTATTATTATCAATTTAATTTTATATACTATCTAATCATCAAGGTGATTTCTAAGTGATCATATAAGATGAACTCATCTATAAAGGCATTGGTTTCCATTGCTTCTAATTCCTCTTTCTCATATTTCCATTTCAAATGGAATAATTAGCTATGGTGACTTCTCTGGAGCGAAGTTTGACTTTTAACATTCTTCCTTGGAGCAAGAAATACACCTTAGTTTACATTTATAAGAAAGAGTGGGGGGGTGTTTGTGTTTCCCTTCCTTCTGGAGTTTTCCACTGAATTAATAATAGTAATAATAATAATTCAATTTATATCCTGCTCTTCCTCCCAAAGGAGCCCTGGGTGGCAAGATACCATCAATATAGAGCTGAATATTTCTGAAGTTGAATATTCCTTCAAGGAGCGACAGGGATCTGTTCAACCTGGTCCATCTCTGCACCAAGACAAAAGTGTGGTGGATCCTTATCCAAAAGATTTTATTTATTTATTTATTTATTTATTTATACATACATACATACATACATACATACATACATACCCCGCCCATCTGGCTGGGTTTCCCCAGCCAGTCTATGCAGGTCCCAACAGAATACATAAAAAAGCAACAAAACACCAAACATTAAAAACTTCCCTAAACAGGGCTGCCTTCGGATGTCTTCTAAAAGTCAGATAGTTGTTTCTTTCCTTGGCATCTGAAGGCAGGGCTTTCCACAGTGTGGGTGCCACTACCAAGAAGGTCCTCTGCCTGGTTCCCTGTAGGTTCACTTCTTGCAGTGAAGACCCTTGGTGCTGGACATCAGTGTCCGGGCAGAACGATGGGGGTGGAGGTGCTCCCTCAGGTATACTGGGCCGAGGCTGTTTAGGGCTTTAAAGGTCAGCACCAACACTTTGAATTGTGCTCGGAAACATACTGGGAGCCAATGTAGGTCCATTTTGCCCATCAACCTGATGAAGACCAACATCCTGGTTCAGGATATCACCAATACTCCACGTACAAGCATTGGTGACCACACCTGAGGTGGTTGACCCTCCACCCCTTATTTCTATCATATACATAGCTTGTCACATGCATTTTCAGGTTTTCTAATACACACAAACCAGAATGTAATTCTGATGGAGAGCAGCATCTTATCTCAGTATTCTTGGTTTGGGTTCAGAGATTATTTTGTTGCAGGTGATAAGATTTGGCTTGAGCCTTTGAGAAAGGGGAGATTAAAAACCCCTCAACAAATAGGATTCAGTGTGCTTGTGGACATTGCATAAGTTTCTATGTATGAATAATTCCTCTGCATCTTTCCAATGTTCAAGGAGTTTTGTGTGGCAATCAGAGGCCATCAAACCATCTCATGCTCTGGTGCTCTTGTTTTGAGGTGCTTGGTAGTTCTTCATCAAATAGTTCTGATCATCATGTTGTTGCTTAGTCGTTTAGTTGTGTCCAACTCTTCGTGACCCCATGGACCAGAGCACGCCAGACACTTCTGTCCTCCACTACCTCCCGCAGTTTGGTCAAACTCATGCTGGTAGCTTCGAGAACACCATCCAACCATCTCGTCCTCTGTCGTCCCCTTCTCCTTGTGCCCGCCATCTTTCCCAACATCAGGGTCTTTTCCAGGGAGTGTTCTCCTCTCATGAGGTGGACAAAGTATTGAAGCCTCAGCTTCACAATCTGTCCTTCCAGTGAGCACTCAGGGCTGATTTCCTTAAGAATGGATAGGTTTGATCTTCTTGCAGTCCATGGGACTCTCAATAGTCTCCTCCAGCACCATAATTCAAAAGCATCAATTTTTCGGCGATCAGCCTTCTTTATGGTCCAGCTCTCACTTCCATACATCACTACTGGGAAAACCATAGCTTTAACTATACGGACCTTTGTTAGCAAGGTCTCTGCTTTTTAAGATGCTGTCTAGGTTTGTCATTGCTTTTCTTCCAAGAAGCAGGCGTCTTTTAATTTCGTGGCTGCTGTCACCATCTGCAGTTATCGTGGAGCCCAAAAAAGTAAAATCTCTCACTGCCTCCATTTCTTCCTCTTCTATTTGCCAGGAGGTGATGGGCCCAGTGGCCATGACCTTTGTTTTTTTGATGTTGAGCTGCAGACCATATTTTGCACTCTCCTCTTTCACCCTCAATACAAGGTTCTTTAATTCCTCCTCACTTTCTGCCATCAAGGTTGTGTCATCTGCATATCTTAGGTTGTTGATATTTCTTCCAGCAATCATACCTACCTACAACCTGAGAGTCAGATTTCCTGATGCTGCAGTGCACCAGCCCAGCCAGAAAACTACAGGAAACTGCACAAGGTAATTATTCCTTGGCCAGAAAATTGAACTTGAAGGTCTGAAATCTAATTGGCTAATCCAAAATCTCAAAAGAGGCAAACAAATTTTACTCAGCTGAATTCTAATTCAGTCTGCTTTAACACAGCTTGTTTGGGATTTATTTATTTTGCATATTTGCTGCTCTGTGGTGCTAGGAAAGAAGGCTTTTAAATGAACATGTATCAGAAAGAATTAAAATATGCAAATGAATATAGCTGGAGTGCTGCTCTGCTCCATGAGAGACGCAAACACATGATGGTGCAATCCTGTAGACATTTACTGAGAAGTCAGCCCTATTTGTTTAATGGAGATACTCCATGCAGTAAGGGAACACAAGAGTGCAGCTTTAATCGGAATTTCTTGATGTATTCCTGTTCCTTGTTTCATATCGTTCTAAATAAATCAGATGGAGTCTCAGCAGTAAGTTTCTCTCAAACAGCTAAGCCGTCCCTCCAAATGAGGCCCCATGTCTAAAAAGTACATACAATTCGACTGGTGTGTTCTTCTCTTCCAGAGCAGTTTCCCCTCACCCTCCCTTTTATTTCATTTCAGAGTGCAGTGTGAAACCTGATCTCTTTAGAGGGTTTGGGAATGGAAAGGAGAGACAGCATGGGAGGGAGAGTAGGAGGAAATTTTAATGCCAACAGGAGAAATAGTCCAGAAACACTCTAGAGATATGCTAGGTTATAATTAATGGCATGAGGTTACAACTTGCAGATGACATTGGTTACAGTAAAAGGTCAGCATCCTGCATTTACTGATTTGGGAGACAGACTCAAAACACTCTTCCCCAATCCTACCCCCATGTCAATGTCCTCCCCAGGGCTTTACTGTCATTCCTGCTTCATTCTTTTGCTTTCTTGTTAGACCCTTACCCTTTTCTTACACGAATATCAATAAATCCCTTAGGATCAAGTAATCTCTCTCTCTCTCTCTCTCTCTCTCTCTCTCTCTCACACACACACACACACACACACACACACACACACACACTTCTGACTGGTGGCAGAATAACGAGAGGTAAGAGATTACCCAAAGAGTATCAAATATATTATTACCAGGGCTTGGCTCTGGGGTAGAAATGAGTATTAAATCCTGCCCCCCAAACCTTGAGTGATTACTGCTATCAACAATTCAGCGTGTATGTGCTCTAGGATGCTTGCCAAAGCTACAAATCTCTTGGCTTCTCCCAGCCAAAGGAGGGAGTGACTGCTGTTACTGTGGGTATTAAAGAAAAGGATCCCTAGGAATGGTCTTAAAATACACTTTTTGCAGTTTAACCTCAAATTTTATCGAACAGCAGATCACAGAACTAGAATCTCCCACATTCAGGAATCCCCCCTGCTTCCTCTCTCACACGCCGGGTCAAAGTGGGGAGAAAAGGTAGAAGTACACAACATCAAGATTATAATCTGTTCATATACTTATTTGCTGCACACTTTTGCTCCACCTCCCCAAAAAGTTGAGGAGACGCAGCCCCTGGTATGTGGAGAGAATGGGCAGCACCCCTTTTCACGCAAAAGTTGAAAGAAGTTGGGGAGAAATTTTGTGACAGTCACACTGCTGGTCCTGCTGCAACCATAGTAAGGTTACCAGACGTCCTCGTTTCCTGGGGACAGTGCTCAGATTTACAAATCAGTCCCCTGACAAAATCCATCTACAGCGGTACCTCAGGTTATAAACACCTCGGGTTACAAACACTTCAGGCTACAGACTCTGCTAACCCGGAAGTAGTACTGGAAGTAGAACTTTGCTTCAGGATGAGAACAGAAATCGCGTAGCGGCAGCACAGTGGTAGCAGGAGGCCCCAAGTGGTACCTCAGGTTAAGAATGGTTTCAGGTTAAGAACGGACCTCCAGAACAAATTAAGTTCATAACCAGAGGTACCACTGTATTTAGTAGGAAGTTGAAATCTGGTAACTTTAAACTATAGGACTTGGCTGAAATTGTTTGGGTTTGTAACTGCAAGTCGCTTCCGTATCAGTGTCATGGAAAGCAAATCTTGCTGCAATTTAACATCAACCATGTGGGGGCCATTCCTCTGAGTGACACTTTAGCCCTTTTTGAAAGCAAACATGAGGCTTTAAACCATTTAGGGGAAGCAGGTGTGCCCCCTCTCCCCGGACCTTCCCATCTTAAGCACGAAGGTCTGAGGGCACAATGTCTGAAGGCAAGTGCAATTGGTTGAAGGTTCCAACACGCCTTCCCACAGGCTTGCATTGCAGGGAGACCTGGAATTACATTCAGCCAAATGTGCCTACAAGCTGCATTTGTGAGTGTGAAAAGTGTGCAAAGGGGTGGGGATAGCAACTGTGTCTTCCCAGTTTAAAACCACTGGTGTGTTGTGGAACACATGAATTGGGCTTTTGTCTCTTCAGGCTACAACACCTGGAGCAGCAGAATTCATCAGAATAACAAAAATTGTGTGTAGCATACGTTTGGTTCAGCTAGAACTCCCTCTCCCATCCCCAGTCACTTGTATATGAACAGAAATGAATGTTAGGCAGAATGAAATTTGCAGTCATTTGTATCTTCTTCTTGATATAGCTCCACATCCCATCTTTGCAAGAATTGTTTTTGCCTTTCTTCACCACCAGCAGGACCACAAAAAAGACGCCATCATTGGAAACTGTCTGACCAGAACATTAAAATGTGAGCAGGTAAAGGTAAGAAGAAGGAAATTCTGTGTCTTCTCAGTTTGTGGCAGAGCCGGATAATGAGTTATCCTACACTAACAAGAGGCCATTAAACCAGCCTGGAAAGACCTGATACACATACGCCCTCAATAACAAGTGGCACCATCTGCTTGAAATTCAGAGGCAAGGGCATAGTAATGAGAGATTTATCGAGTCCAACACTAACCATTTTAATAGTCGATGTCAAACTTATATGACAAGCCTTTTGAGAGGGGAGATGTAGCACATCAGCAAAAGCAATGTGTGTTCTTGGCTGACGGGTAGATGGCTGCTCCGTGAAAGGTGGCTGTGTAGCACAGCATTGTGCCATGCAACAGGGTTCATAAAACTTATGAGCCATGTTGTTCAGGATGACCTGGCTGGGCTTCTGTTTGGCTACAGTGGAAGGGTAATTAAAAATAATTGTGTGCTTAGAAAGACAGCGCTCGGATTGCTGTCCACTACACAGTCCAAGGGCCACACATGATGCACATTGAAGACAGCACATTTCAGTCATGTTCTTTAATGCTAAAGCATGCTGTGGGGAGGCAGAAGGCCAAGGCATGCAGGGCTCCAATTACTGGTTTTGGAAACAAAGTTGAGTTATATACAGTGGTACCTCGGGTTAAGAACTTAATTCGTTCTGGAGGTCTGTTCTTAACCTGAAGCACTGCTTTAGCTAATGGGGCCTCCCACTGCTGCCACGCCACCTCTGTGTGATTTCTGTTCTCACCCTGAAGCAAAGTTCTTAACTTTAGGTACTATTTCTGCGTTAGCGGAGTCTGTAACCTGAAGCATCTGTAACCCGAGGTACTACTGTATTAAGGTTTAAAACACACACACACACACACACAGGTAAAAAGTAAAGGATCCCTGGACTGGTAAAATCCAGTCAAAGGTGACTATGGGGTTGGGGCGCTCATCTCGCTTTGAGGCCAAGGGAGCCAGTGTTTGTCCACAGACAGCTTTCCGGGTCATTTGGCCAGCATGACTAAACTGCTTCTGGCACAATGGAACACCATGACGTAAGCCAGAGTGCACGGAAACACCGTTTACCTTCCTGCCACAGCGGTACCTATTTATCTACTTGCACTGGCATGCTTTCAAACTTTGATGAATGAATGAATGAACGAACGGATGAATCTTTATTTGCATCAACCATCGGCCATAGCAATAAAACAACAATACAACATACAAAGAATAGAAATAAAAAGTCAATTATATAAAATACATTTTAGGGTTTTGAATCAATAGTCAAATAGTGGCTCTTATTCTGATTGCCCCAGCTAAAAACTTTGCAACCTTTGCTGTCACCTGCTCATCTTGATCTGCCAAGAGAAAGGGCACTGTGGCAGTGGTTGGGCGACCTGGAATGGACAATAAAAGAGGGGTGGTAATCTCATTCCTCAAGTCTTTATAAAGAGTGCAAGCCAGAAGGGCATGTGCCACCGATTCGGTACTGCCATCTCCATAGGGACATAAGCGTTTTCATGTGGAATCTGTTGGAATTGTCCCTCAAGTACAGCCGAGGGCAATGTTTTGATGTCCCAGCCCCCTCAGGAGTCCCAGCACCAGAGGAGCCCATGATGCCCATGCCTGTAGGGCCTGAAGAAGCTGCAATGCAACATCTGGATATTCACCGGTTTCCCATCCCAATTTTACAGACCAACCTTCCTCTTCCTACCTTGCTAGTTTTGAATGAGTAAGTAGCTGCTTACACAAGAGAACATCTGAATGTTTCGTCATCACCAGCCACCACCTGCAGCCTCGATTAGGAAAGTCCAGCTCACACGTTTTGTCTCTTAATTAAGGCTTCGCAGTTGAGTGTCACCTACAGCACCACCATTCGGTTCCTCCACCTTCTTGCCCCCTCAGTGTGGGAACATTAATTGTTTTTGTCGAGGTAGTGTCATGTGCTAGGGAGAAGTCAAATAATTAACCAGCCTCCTGCTGAGAATGAAGGGCAGGTTTGCAGAGCCATTATTAACTTTTGCTTAACTGTTTAGGAGTGAATGGATAACTCTGAATCGAGAAAAGAAAAAGAAAAGAAAAGAAAAGAAAAAAAAAAGAAAAGAAAAGAAAAGAAAAGAAAAGGGTGGAATAGACTAGAAATAGACTTCTATATAAAAAGTGGAGCTTTCTTTGAGTTTCGCGGTCCATAACAAAACATTAAAATGACATCGGCCCCATTCACAATGAAAACCTTGTGCTTTATTATAAAGAGCCCTTGCTTAAGGCATCCATTACTCATTTCCGCATTAGACTGCAGCCCTTCAAGTCTGAAACAACTAAGGCCCTTCGGTCGGATCATGCGCCGTAGCAGCAGCTGCTCACACGCTGCATCTTGGTACGCCTTCGTGCAAATTTCGTTGGGCTAGGAATTTTCAATGGACATTCAGCTTTGCACACAAGATTCCTGAAGCCGAGCAAATAAAACCAGAGTTTTTGCTTCCCCCTCCATTTGCCCTCCAAATCCTGGGCACCTCTGGGTCAGAACAGTAAACCTGTATTTAACTCTTACAATGCTGGGGGTGCTCGAAGAAGACGACACAGACCAAAGCACAGGAGAATGTTAGAGCAAGCTTCCTCACACGCCTGGGTTTCCTCCTGAACCAAAAAAAGAGAGAAAAGTTTGAAATGAAGAGAGAGAGAGAAATTGGATGACAGCTTTCAAAACTTTTCCACAGAGAGATGGGGGAGTCTCCAGGTAGCAAACCGAAAGCCTCAATGCCAGCTCCTCATTTAGGCTATGGAACAAGCACCTGGTTTTCATTAACGTCACTGTTATAGTTAATGCGTTGCAGGTGTGAAAGTGTGTGGCTGAAATCTGACAAAACACCTGTCTTTTGTGGCACCATTAGATCTGCCTAGTGTGGGACACGACCCCCTTGGGGGCACTTTGTGCTGCCTTTGAAAGCCACAGTAAGCATTGTCCTATAATTACAAAATCAGAGTCGTGATTGCCAGGAAGAATTCCTTAACAAATTATACCTAATTAGTCTAAAATTACCTTTAATGCATGGTGAAACCATAGGCTCTACTCTGTTCTATAACACCTTCCTTTTTATCTTTATGCAAATATGATTACACACTATCAAACTGGCACCAACCAGACACAAAAAACAGCTGCATCCACTTCTCTGCTTTCAGAATAGGAACTGGATGTGTGCCACTGGTTATATTTTCTGGAATGCTGCATGTAAAAAACACACCAAAAAAACCACAAAAAACCTACTACCCAACAAATAATAACATCCCATTCATTTCTCTGGTACTTCCACTTCTCATACTCAGGTAGGCTGTTTGGATCTGAAAGTCGGTTCCGCCCTCTATACAGAAAGAAAACACAAGGAAAAGTTTTAGGACTGGAGTAGGGAGGTGAGATTCCGGGATCTTGACACAGTGCTATAAAAGGGAGGATTTGGCAGGTAAGAGTTTTTCATGCAGAGAAATAAAAATAAATCCCAATCTGCTTTATTGAGTTATTTTGGATCCAGGACACATCCCCAATCCAACCACACCTCTAACTTCAAGCTCTCCTTGAGTGTTTTTGCCTGGTGGAAATGTGTCGTTGTGATGCTTGCTTGCCTGGATAGAAGGGTGGGGGGTTGAAGTGTGTAGAAACTAGGCCTCCGTATGAAGATAATATTTATATCCATTGCTCTAGCCACTTCTGCCTCTGTACCACTGGCATGTAGACCATGGAAATTTGTCCTGAAGGGAACGTGGCCTTTAGGCTGT